>NC_066579.1:162179903-162505340 GCF_024323335.1 Lathyrus oleraceus | reverse complement strand
CTTAAACAAAGTGAACATTCACAATGATGGAAGGATACTTAGGAGATCCGCAGTGCTCTCCCAAGGGTGGTATGATTACCAACAGGTAAGACATTTGTTCGTATCTCAAGCATAACTGTATCTTTTTCCTGTAGAACCTCTTATGGTTTCTCCTCAGCGAGGTTGCTCAGTGCAGTGTTGGTTGAAGTTGTTCATCTTCATGTCCCCGGCAGTGCAACATTCTTCCTACAAGTCCCTGTTAGCCCCTATTGTGGTGCATCCCCAATAGAGTGTTGTTTGAGCCCTATTGTGGGGCATCCCCAGCAAGTTTGCTGTTGGAACACTTTTGTGGGCCAGTTCCCAAGCAGAGTGTTTATTGAAGACTTCAACTTTCGTCTCTCCAGCAGAGTTGTCTTCTCCTCTCCCCGGCATGGGTGCTTGTCTTTGGAAGATTCGATATTTGGTGGATTGACATCCCAGTAATCCGGCATTCCCTTGGAAAGATTCCTCAACGGAGTTGTCGGCATGATGAGCTTTATCAATGCCTATCTATCCTCATCAGAGATCTGGTTGCTTCTTGGTATCTCTGATCTCCAGCATGAGTTGCTGTTGTGGCAGTGTCTGCCCGTGCTATGAACTATGTTCTCCGGTTGTGATTGGTGATCCCTCCGGAAGCCTATTGTGGCCTTCCTCCCCTGCAGGATGATGTTGTTCCCTGATGTCCCAGTCTCCAGCAGGTTTTCTTTGCTCTCTGGTGATTTTGGCCTTCCCTCTGGAAGAGTAGCACCGGATGGTTGATTCCTGGACCTCTATGTGTTAAACATGTCTGCTTGTCAGCATTCATCATACATAAATCATGCATACATGTATAATCATAACATTCGGATACTCATGTTGCATCTGTTGCCATGTATCTGTTGATGGTTGGACTTCCATCTCTGGTGCGCACGGCTTTATTCATCGGTCCCATTCACAGTCGCTATCATTTTCATCACCCACCATACAGA
Organism: Lathyrus oleraceus; assembly: GCF_024323335.1. Classification (NCBI taxonomy): domain Eukaryota; kingdom Viridiplantae; phylum Streptophyta; class Magnoliopsida; order Fabales; family Fabaceae; genus Lathyrus; species Lathyrus oleraceus. The sequence continues at coordinate 162,504,354 of NC_066579.1, read as the reverse complement.
TGTGATCTGGATCCAGCATTCCAGCACTGGTGAACATGACTGACGTACGGCGTCCTCTGCCTTGTCCAAACGAGCCTCTGCCTGGCTGATAACCCACTCCAAAGCGGTCTTTCTTGGCGGAGATATCCATCATCCTACCCCAACCAGGAGCCTCTCCATTCTTCACCACCTCAACGGCCTGCTTATACGAAGATATGGACGGTTTCTCTTCTTCTTTTGCAAAAAGAGCATTCTCCACCTTAACGGTTTCGAATGCTTGACTCGGTGTCTCCCATATCTCACCGTCCATCTCCACGTATTTGAAAGATGAAAGGTGGCTGACAAAGATGTCTTCTTCTCCGCAGACGGTGACGACCTGTCCATCCCAAATATACTTTAATTTCTGGTGCAAAGTCGACGTTACTGCCCCAGCAGCATGAATCCATGGGCGACCCAATAGGCAACTGTATGCCGGCTGAATATCCATGACATAGAAAACAGACTTAAACACCTCAGGTCCAATCTTCACCGGGAGCTCAACCTCTCCGAACACAGCCCGCTTTGACCCATCAAAAGCCCTCACTATCAGATCAGTGGGCGTCAGGATAAACCTTCACAATTCAGCTTTGCCAGGGGTTTCTTTGGCAACACAATTAAAGAGGAGCCGGTATCAACCAGCACATGCGAAAGCACGGCTCCTTTACATTCCATCGCAATGTGTAAAGCCCGGTTGTGGTTCTTTCCATCCACAGTCAGATCCATATCGGTGAAACCCAGCCCGTGGCTGGCATGAACATTAGACACCACCGTCTCCAATTGATTAATCGTTATCTCTTGAGGAACATAGGCTTTCTTCAGGATCTTCATCAAAGCCTCTATATGCCCCTCGGAGCTTAACAGCAAAGATAGAATTGATATTTTGGATGGGGTCTGCTGCAGATGGTCCACAAGCTTGTACTCAGACTTCTTGATGATTCTAAGGAATTCCTCTGCTTCATCATCAAGCTCTCTCTCCGACCCACCAGGCGCCGGTGTCACCACGGGAGTACCTTCATTGACCACTGCTTGTTTTCCTTTTGCCCTGGCTAAAGCCTCAGCCTTTTCTTTCTTTTCTTTTTCTCCTTCTCCTCCCCTCAACGCATCAGGAGCAAACAGCCTTCCACTACGAGTGAAACCACTAGGTCCGGCATTATCCACCTTTGAAACGGTGGTTTCACCTGCAGCCTGATCCTCTATTTTTTCTCCATTGCAATATACCTCCCCACCATAATGCCACGGCACGGCATCATCTTTGTCATATGGAATTGGCCCAGGTACCGTGATAGTAACTGGAGCCGCCTCAGCTAGAGTTGACAAATCAACCGGGTCAAAGTAAATCGTTATGGTGGAGACATCATTCTCCCCCATATCAGCCTTCTCAACCCGAATACTTCCTTCGTCCATCAGTCTCTGGACAGTCTCCTTCAACAGTACGCACCCATCAGCAATAGTGCACACAGCACAATCATCACCACAACCCGGAAAGACCCCATTTAACAACAACTGCCGCTTGACCTCAGCCAAAGGAGTCTTCAATTGATCAACCCTCAACAACCCGATTCTGTTCTCCCCAGAGATAGCATTCACCCCCCTTTAACCATGCACGGGCATGGGATTAGCATTCACATTTGGGGAAGGAGCAAAGTTAATAGCTTTCGAATCCACCAGATCTTGGACTACATGTTTAAAAGCTTTGCAGTCTTCCACATTATGCCCGGGAGCACCTGAATGGAATTCACGCTTAGCATTTTCATCAAAATTGGCGGGCCTCTGATCAGGTCTCAAAGGTGCCAGAGTTCTTAATTGTACCAACCCCAGATCCTTCAGCTTCTTCAATAGGAAAGAATAGGTCACAGGCGGCCTATCGAACTGTCGGTCGTTCATTCTACCCCTGACTTGGTATCCAGCCCTCTGTGGCCTCTGTTGAAATGGTTGTCTTTGTTGTTGTGGTTGTTGTTATTGTTGTTGTGCAGGCTGATTATCAGCAGGAATAGTTACCGCAGCGGTGTGCTGATAGTAACGATCCCTACTTGGTCCTCTTTGAGTGTATACTGCACTAGTATCACCCTATTTCTTCCTTTGGCCGTTACCGAAGGGCTTCTTCGATCCTGATGACGAAGCGTTACCACCCTGTATCTTTCCGAGCTTCAACCAACTCTCTATCCTTTCACCGGCCACAACAATGTCTGCGAAGTTGGTCACCGGACAACCGACCATTCTCTCAGTGAAAGCCCCCTGCAGGGTACCCATAAACATATCAGACATCTCTCTGTCCACTAATGGAGGTTGAACCTTGGCAGCCAACTCCCTCCACCTTTGAGCATATTCTTTAAACCCTTCACTTGACTTCTGAGACATACCCTGCAGCTGGGTACGGCTAGGAGCCATGTCAGCGTTGAATTGATACTGTTTAAAGAAGGCATCACCAAGATCCTGCCAGCTCTTAATATCAGAAGATTTCAGCTTGGTGTACCACTCCAAGGATCCTCCGGACAGGTTGTCCTGGAAGAAGTACATCCAAAGCTTTTGGTCCATAGTGTATGCAGAAATCTTGCGGACGAAAGCTTGAAGGTGAGTTTCCGGGCAGGAACTCCCATTGTATTTATCAAATGCGGGCGCTTTAAACTTCTATGGGATCACAATCCCCTCAACTAGCCCCATATTCGACATGTTTACGACCCCGGGAGTGGCATAGCTTTCGAGAGCCCTGATCTTCTCTGCCAGCAATTGGATTTCTTTGTTCGGAGATTGGACGCCGTATTGCCCAAACGGCTCATTATGCATAGAGAACTGATCAGCTTCCCTGTCTTCCTCCCTATCATCATCAGCCCCGAAGAATGGAGGGAACAGACTGTCCTTCATATTATTACCCATCTGACCGGGCCCACCACCAGTGGCAACACCAAAACCAACAGCATTATTCACTACGCCTACAGTTGTTCTTTTTCCGCCGTCTCTAGAGCCACCCAGCCCCTGGTTGGAGACACCATCCAAGTTAACACCGCTGTTTGCAGCTGAAGCCCGCTCGAGCTTCTCAACTTTGTCAGCCAGTGCTTTCTGACCAACTGCAAAACCTTGCATGATGTTGATCAGTTCGTTCATTTTATCTTTCAACTCGAGGACATCTGTGTTTGGGAGATCCATCAGCCTTGGAGTGTTGCGTCTGGTAAAATATCTGTGCGGACGTGTTGAGTGCAAAGGTACAACTCTACGAGCACAAGCAATGATTCCTGAAACAATCAAGCACGTTAGAACTGATACCTGCAAAACAAAAACAAGTTATTATGATCATGCAGGAATGCAGTGTTTATCCATATGAGGAACACTTTATCCCTCGGTCCTGGCTTCATCGAGACAGATAATAATCCGGCAGCAATATTCTGACATTCATCATTCGACTTCATCATACAGATCAGAGATATATGATTTAGCAAAATACCACCCAACCATGTGTGTGCTATGTGAGTGCATAAGGTAAAGCAAATAAAGCTTGAAGATTGATCACTGAATGAAAACAACCATGCATATCAAAAGTGTACAATAAGTGCCATAGTCATACATCAAAGCTGATACAAATCAAATACAATTCTCCAGAATCAGGAAGGAAATACAAGCAAGTGAATTCCGTCAACAGGCTTGACGGTAATCCACACAAATAAGAAAGGTCTACCCTGATGAGGGTCCCACAGCAGGCCCTATATCATCAGCCATCTTCGCAAACTCTACGGCGAACCTTAGCTCGGTGTTCTCCTGTTGTAATCTCCCCACCTCCTTCTGGTGAATCTTCATCTGCCTGAAGTAATGATCTCTCTCAGCAATGTAGTGATCTCTCTCAGCGATGATCTTTGCCTTCTCCGTTTCCTTAATCTTCAGCTTTGCCTCCCACTCAGTGATGAGGACTCTGACTCTATCTTCCCTCTAATCCCTCACGAGGATTTGCCTTCTCTTCTCATCCTCAATGGCCTTTGAAGCTCTGGCTAGCTTCTCCTTAGTGATGTCGTGCTCCTTTGTCGATGACGCTAAGGCTTGGCTGATCTTCCCATAGTAAGCAGTATCCATCTCAAAGCGCTTCGCTTCCAGGGCATGTTTCTTATCCTGATCCTCCATCCTCACTTTGATCTCCTGATTAGCCATCTGAATCCGAGCAACACTCATCTCCAATTCAGCTTTCTCTGCAAGCAACTGATCTCTGGCTCTCTTCATCTCGAGGAATTCCTCCATACTGACAGAAGAACGCGGACCCTCAATCATAGGACACCAAGGATCACCTCCAGGAAATGGTAGATGTGTGATCTCTATCCTCTTCTGAAGCCAATCATCAAATAGAGGGAAAGACCTGCTATTAACCTTGCCAAAAGGAACTTTTCCCTTCCTCTGAATGTTGCGCCACTCATCCAACACTTGTCTTAACTTGGCCTGATTGCCCTCAATCGGGAAGTAGAAGGACTCCTGAATCTCTCGTCCGAGAGGAGGACCCTCAACAGCAAGCCCCATCTGTCTCCTAAGAAGCACCGAGTTGTAATTAATGCAACCCTGAACTCCTATAAGAGGCACATTGGGAAGACTCCCACAACTGCATATGAAATCCCGTCCAGCCATACCGTTATGAGTCCAAGCTATATCAGCGGCCCGCAAACCCATCAACCTGACTGACCACTTGACTATAGGATCAAGAGAAGCAAAAGCACCCCGGGAAGGCAAATACCCCATAAACCATCTGTACAGCAATTGGGCACAACACCTGATCAAACCCCCACGCCGCTTCTCGTTCTTGTTATGAACCGAATAATAGACATCTCCTATCAGAGTAGGAATAGGGTTCCTCTGTATGAACAACCTGATAGCATTATGGTCCACGAAGCTCTTCTGGTTAGGAAACAAGATGGTCCCATAAATGCTCGCAGCAATCAAGGCACAGACAGTCTTCCAATTACTCACAGCAGCATGTTCCTTGGCCTTAGCCTCCAAGAAACTCAAATGAAAACCGGGTAGCTTTCCCTTCTCCTTCAAACCCCCCTTGGTCACCTCTGGGCTCAAATAAAGAGCACGAGAAATCTCAAGGATGTCAGGCTCTCCCCTAATGGCACAGAAAGGAATCTGATCCCGGATCTGAACACCCAGGATGCTAGCATAGTCCTCCATCAGAGGTCCTAACAAATAATCCGGGAACACGAAACATCTCAAGCCCGTGTCATAGAACTGGAGAAGAGTATGAATGGCGCTCCTGTCACTGTCTGTGAGCCTGAAAACTATCTTCAGAATACCACTGTATGCCTCTATGAACATCCCCACATGGTCGGGCGTAATCAATGCTATCATCTCCTTTAGCCCACTGATCTCTGGGTCAAAGAAACTGTAAACAACATCAGCCTTCAAGCCGGTCCTCATGTCTGAGCAAAGAAATCTCTCAACCAGGATCTCAATCAAAATCTCCCTGCATATGGATAAACATGTGTTAGATGCAGATAAATGCAAAATGTGATGATGCTGATGAATGAATGCAATGCATAGTGCCATCCTCCAAGTCATCTGAACATCTGTTGCACTGAAGCCTGATCTCTGAACCGATCACAACCATCTGAAGGAATATGTAACCACAAATCCAACTCAAGGGTTCCGAAATAAACGGAACTGAAAGATACATCACCATCATCACCAGACAATCTCTGAGCAGATAACCACAACAATCTCTGAATCGGCCCGAGGAATCCTGAAATAAATGGATCCCCACTGATAAATAACACGGAAAGCACTCCGGCGTCTCAGAAATAAATGGCCATAAATCCGACTTATAAATATGACTCTGATCAACGAAACCAATAGTCACCTTCAAAGTCACCATCTGAACATGCATCTGTAAGAATCACCCTCCCCTCACAGGTAAATTCTAATCAGGTTATCCTAAGGCGGATAATAGTCTCGACAATCGGGCACAGATACTCAACGAGTTTGCCCTTTCGGGTGTGCCGTTGTAGCTCTCTTAAGATCGTCTAAACCAAAGATCCGGGAAAGAACGGTCACCGAAGTCAATAGCTCAGATAAAGTCACTCAACCAAAGTGGATACTCCACAAAGGAAGAGCTCCCTCAAAAGAACCTCGTCCGGCTTGTGGTATGTCAAGTCACCAAAATCATGTTGACCTAACATGAGAGGCAACCTGAGACCACGCTAATCCTAGGTGTATACTCGGTCCTGAGTTTTAGCCCCACTCAGAACACCCACCCCAAAACAGAGGAACCACCTGCACGGAGGACAGCAACATGATAGTATGATGCATGCAAATATTTATGCACATATATACACAACAGAATAATAAATGCAATAAATAGAGCAACACAAGCAACCTAAACTATCCTAGAACGCTAGGAGAGACTCGCCTAGGGAAGATGGACCAGCAATAGGTCAACTTCTATTTCCCCAGCAGAGTCGCCAGCTGTCGCATCCGCGAAAAACAACCGGCGGGCTAAAACAAAACAACACAGAGCCGCCACCGTGCATTATTTATCCCAAAATAGGGAAAGGAAACGCTCAAAGTAAACCTGGAAAAGACATGGTCTCGCGACCAAAGAGAATGGGATCGGGAGTCGGTTATGCGAAGGAAAGGTATTAGCACCCCTACGCATCCGTCGTACTCGACGGGATCCACGCTCAAAAGAAAAGAAAAGGTTGCTAAAACAAACACCACACACACAAACTGGAAACAACACAGGTGGAAGAAGAGGGATGAGGGCTCGCTAGGACATCGCATCCTATGCCTACGTATCTCATCTGGAATGAGAATCAGAGCTACCGTAGTTCGGCTCACGCACGCCGAAACAAAACACACACAAACAGGCAAACATGGAAACCGAATGCCAATCGCTGGACTTACATCAGACTCCGAACCAAACAAAACCCACACTGGAAACCAAATGCCACTTGCTGGACTTATATCGGACTCCAAGCACACAACAATAGGATACGGAATGCCAATCGTTGGGCTTACATCCATCTCCTAACACACAAGAAGGATAACACACAACAAGTTACTAAGGAGCCTGGCACTGGAGCCTAGTAACTGTCAAGCAAACACACACAAAAAGAAAAAGGGTGCCCGGAGAGATCTCGTACGACCTCCTGCCTACGTACCTCATCTGGTATGAGGATCAGGGCAACGTAGTTCCCCTTAACAGGGGAGAAACTTTCTCCTAACCAGAGACTGGGAAATGACCAGCTAGAAGGGAGACTGACTTGAGCCTAATAGTTATCATGTATTCCACAATGGTCCTAGGTTGAGTTTTCTATCTACTTGCACAGGTAGCAAGCTAATCCTAAACAGGCAAAGCAAAGCATGCAAGCACAATCAACACAAAGCAAACATACACAATTAGCACACACTATATACAGACAAAGTGGGCTTACACAAGGGTTAGGCTGCAAAAGCAAGCCAACTCTATCAGGGTGATGTTAGCTCTTAACCCTAACATTGAGAGTTAGGGTGAAGCAGATGAAATAGGAAGTGAGGGGTGTGCCTCACAGCTCTTATCCCTGGCCAGGGAGAGCTTTAGGCAAATGAAGTGTGGGTTTAGAAAGTGGGAACCCTTCTACACTTATGACTGACTCAACATGGATTTTGGGTTAATATCCACAATGCATCAACACCAGTTGTGTGAGCAAAGGGATGACTCAACTGAATAGCAGGAGATGGATTGCACATCTCTTTTATCTGCCAATTGCCTTATTCAAGGTCTTTTCCTGCTTGGGGACAAAGATAAACAAGCACATGCATTGCCTCTTAAGGAGGACTTCAGACAGGTGCCTGACCAAATAACAGGCCGGGTCTTCCAGACTACATGAAGTCAGTGAGCTATACCTCAATTGGTTAAGCAACCAAGCAACAGCAAAAGCAAGTTCAAAGAACTTAAGCAACTAATGTACCTGAAAACAATCTAATTCAGTCAGTACACAGCTCAAACAGTCAAACAGACAATTACAGGTCAACAGTTAACTGTACACAAGCAATGCATCAAGCAAAGCACAAGCTCAACTCAAATGAGCTAAAGCAACCTACAAAACCAATCAATGTTAACCAACATCAATCAAATATCAATCCAAATGAGCAAATGAATCAAACTCCCCAAGGCCATATGCTTCTTGTCCTGAAAACACAACTCAAACATAAGCACTAACCACTAGGACAAAGCCTAGGGTCAAAGAGGGAGAAATAATTCAAAACAAAACATGAAAATTGACAATAATCAAGTTCAATCAATTAAGAACAATGTCCAAGTGGTCTCACATTCATATCATACACCAATTTCATTTCACAAGTCAAATAGGACAAAGCATGCAATTTCAAAGCTCATTGAACCAAACAGAATGAATCAATCCAAATCAACTCAAAAATAATTCAATAAATCTCAAGAAAAATCAAGGCTAAACAGAACTCATAACATGATCATCATACCAAAATTCAAGTCATTTGGACAAGTGGAAGCAAGGCAATTAAATTCTATAAGGCAAGGCAAGGCAAAACAAGCTCAACTAGTGCACAAAAACATGTATCAACTTAGCACAAGCCTAAAACAGAATCCACACAAGATAAATGACTCAAACCAAAGCCATGGCAAACTTTAATGTGCCTAGAATCACTCCACAAAATTTCAAGTTCATGTGATACATATCAAGAATTTCACAACTCATCTAAGTTCATCACTCATCAAAAGTCCACAAATGACCAATCAGCAAAGAAAATCCCAAAGAAATTGGAAATGCATCCAAAAATTCCATAAAAATGCATGAGTGATCCTAACATCCAGATGTAGCATCATGCAAAATTCACATCATTTGGAATTGAATTGGCATGGCAAATAAAATCAGCAAATCAAGCAAGCCATGGTGTGACACAAATTGTCACACCTACATTCATCACATCATATCTCATCAACCAGGAATGGGAAAAATGCAAACTCTATACCAAAATGTCCCTAAGGATGTCTATTTTAAGCATGCAAAGTTTCAAGAATTTTGAATACAATCTCATCATTTCTCAATCAAAATGGCAAAGTAGGTCATGGAAACATGCACATACACAATCCCTAAGCCAAAACAAATTACATCCAGGAACAAATCATGGAAAAATATTCATTAAATTCTAGAGATCATGATGAACACAATGAAAAAAATCCCAGCTCAATTGGATTAATATTCAGGGAGATATGAATTTTTGAATGGAAGAGAAAAATAAAAAATGCACATGGAAGCATACATGGAATAGCATGGTTAAAGATGAAATAATGCAAAGGCTTTCATATGAAATGTCCCAGCGAGGAATCGAAGGGAGGGAGGTTTTGAATTTGGGCGCGCTGAGTTAAATGAATGGACACGTGGTCCAGTGCATGGGCGAATAACACCAAAAACCATGCAAAGTAGCGCTGAATGGATCAAACCGCTTCTGGAATCAAAAATCCAAATGTTCATACGTGTTCATCATAAACCCTAGGCTCAAGAACAAATTGTTTCAGAAGTTCATGAAATGCATATCACTAGAATCGTCCTTCACCACACATCACGAATCTAAACTTATTTTAACCTAATTCCTCCTAGATTCAAAGATTCGAAGCAAAACATATTCACACATGAAACTTCTAATCAACATAACTTGTTCATTTCTCCATGAAATTCAATGATTCAAATTGCAGTTTACTCTACATTCCAAGATCTACCAAAAGCACCTAATTATTTCATGAATCACACTACGCCAAAAAGGTTTTTTAACAGCGCATCTTAGACATCGCTTTTAAAAGAAAGCGCTGTCTAAGGTTAAAATAAAAATAAAACACGGAAAATGTTCTAAAAAAATAATGAAAGCGCTGTCTAAGGGGGGGTCTTAGACAGCGCTTTTAGAAAGCGTTGTCTAAGACCCCCCCTTAGACAGCGCTTTTAGAAAGCGCTTTTAAATATAGACCTTAGTCAGCGCTTTTGAGAAAGCGCTGTTTAAAGTCTTTCAATTAAAAAAAAAACCCATTCCAATGGCTTTCACTTCTTCTCTCACTTCCCATTTTCTCTCTCTCCCAAACAAAAACCCATCCCTAACCCCTTTTCAATCTCAACCCTTCTTTTTCCCTACACTCCACCCAAAACCACTCTTATCATCACCTACTTCAATCTCAACCGTTGCTTCAGCGTCATCATCAAAAAACCCTTCCAGTAACAATAACCCTAAACAATCTAGACAAGATGAAGTTGTTGAGGTTGAAGTAGAAGAGGAACTTCCGTGGATTCAAGAAAAAGCTCTCGACCTCGTTGAGTTCACCGGTTCTGTTACCCAAGCGATTCCCGGTCCGAGAGTGGGTCCCACTTCGTTGCCGTGGATTCTCGCCGTTCCTCTTGGTTATGCTGGTCTCACTTTCGTTATCGCGTTTGTTAAAACCGTTAGGAAATTCAGTTCTCCCAAAGCACAACGCAGGAAATTGGTTGGTTTTTTTGTTTCTTTGGATTTTTTTTTGTTCATTGCGCTTATAGGAAACTATAATGTTTGTTTGTTTGTTTGTTTGTTTCAGGTTGGTAAAAATGCGTTGTTGTGTAAGTCTGTTGATGATTTGTTACAAAGAGGACGAGATGAAGTTAAGGTTGATGATCTCAAAGGAATCGAAAATAAGGTGAGTTATAGAAAATATTTACATTAAATTGTAGTTGGGTATGATTCTAAATTGTGATTGTAGTTATGCTGCAAACCATGATATTGTCGCAGAATGCGAGCAAATGCAACCGCGATTTCAGTTGTAGAGACATCTAAAACCTTTATATTTTCGCTGTAGACCTGAGTTTGTAATTAATTTTTGTCGCAATCTTTGTTATTGTGAAAAATTGTATACAAATGTGACTGCAACTGCTGACACTTTATAGTCATAGAGATATAGAAAAACTCTTGATATTGCAGGTCTGTGTTGCAGTTGCAGACCTTTTTCTAAAACCTTGAATATGACATGTGGTCACTATTTGACATTTGTTGTTGAATAATATATGGCCTCACATTTTGTCTAGGGGTTATGGAATCACTTTTTGAGAATCAGTGTCATAATTGGTTCTTTGTCTAATAGTTTGATGGTTTAGTGTATATTTGGATTGACGGCGACTTACAATAAATCATAGTGAAATCATGTTGATAGAATTTGTTGAAGCTGAAAATGTAGTGATTCTGTTAAACTCAACTTTAATCTATCTAAGCATGGACCTGCACTTCTTAGGCTATTTAACTGAGTTTTTCTTATATCAACAAGAAAATTTTCTTGATTTGTGAAATTTTTTTGGATCAGAATAACTGCTTCACTTTACTGACATCGATATTTAATCTTCGGTTACTTGCTTGTTTGAAACATTGGTTTTTTTCTTGCTTAGGTTCTGAAATGTCAGTATGCTGTTCGAGGAGAGATTGTTACACTTGCTCAGGTACTGTGATTTTCCTGTATATTGTGTTAGTGAAATCAAGTTTCATTGAGAAGGTATTTCTGTTTCAGACAGATTTTTCTGATAGAAACATTTTATATATTTTACTTGACAAATTAACTAAGAACACTTGCCACAGTGCTCTTCTAAGACTGTATAGCTCGAATATTGAAATTGTCTTTGCTGTTTGAAGTTTATAATATTTATCTAACATACAATGCCTTAATGCTGCAGAATTTGCAAAAAGATTTGCTGGCCAATCCAGACGCTCATTCTTTTGATGAGGTATTTCTCCTTTTCAACTTTATATCCTCGGGAGTTGATGAACTCTTTGGGTTTTTTACATTTGTTTTGTTTCCTCTCCTCTCACTTTTCTTTTATCTGAAATTAGATAATTTACTGCAACATTGGAAATCCTCAGTCTCTTGGCCAGCAGCCAATAACTTTTTTCCGAGAGGTTTGTTTTTTATAATTCTGTATGGTGAATGCAGCTAATTTGATATGAATTGAGTACTGATTATTCTACAATCTCATCTCTGCCAGGTTCTTGCATTATGTGACTATCCAGCTCTTTTGGACAAAAGTGAAACTCAGGGTTTGTTCAGGTATTAGGATAAAATAAAACATAGCGGAACAGTAATCTTAGATGTTTTGTGGATGGAAAATATATTAGTGATTGAATTGTCTATCCACAACATCAAAATTGAATTTGAATATGTTAATGAATATCAGATTTCTAATCCATTTTTACGGTGTTGTAGTCTATCCTTTGAAGCAAAGTAAATTTGCTTTTGTTATTGATGATTTTAAGTTGTAGGTTTTGATTAATGTCTAAGTAATGGAATTTGAACGAATCACTATTTTTCCATGATACTCTTACTCTTGTTAGTGCATAGTGTTGTCAAATAGCGACTATAGTAGCTCTATAACACTAGTGCAGCGGAATTTGAACAGATGGCCATTTTCTGTGATCTGCGTTCGATAACATTGGTTTTAATATTCTGATAGTCTTTATAAATTACGTTGAAGTTGACCTTTGACATATTGCAGTGCTGATTCAATAGAACGAGCTTGGCAGATTGTGGATCAGATTCCTGGGAGAGCAACGGGTGCCTATAGTCATAGTCAGGTATTGATGGGGTTATCTAATTTGGTTTATTTGATTATTATCCCTTTATGTTAATGATGTTTACTTTATGTTAATCCGGTTTACTTTATGTTTCAAAAGAGGTGTTAATCCGGTTTACTTTATGCGAGATACTCTTGCTTTGGGCCGATTAAAGATTCCTACCGATGTATGTATTTCTAACTTATGAGTTATTTTTATATTTACACATATCTCATATAATTAAATAGTTGGAATTAATTCAAAATATGTTATATTATTATGTAGTACTTTGATGAATTCAAGTGTGCATTTTATACAAAGGATCAAGTGGACGAAATCAAAGAGGAGTGGTGTCAATTCATGATAGAGCTCAATGTTTGTTCATAAATTTGTGTAGTTAATGTGTACATTTGTAGTATATGTTATGACTTGTAAATGTGTACATAAATTTGTATATATTTTGATACATTTAAGGCAAAATTGGTTTGAATTGGTATATATATATATTTGTTAGCCAAAAATTGGTAGAAAAAAGGCCAAAATGGCATATATAAAATGTGATAATTGTCTGTCAAAATCTGGTTGAAAACAGGTAGAAATTCTGGTTTATAAACCTGGAAAAAATGTGGTTTAAAACAAAAGCTTCAAAAATTTTCGTATACCTTAGACAGCGCTTTTGTAAAAAGCGTTGTCTAAGGGGGGGATTAGAAAGCGCTATAGGCAAAAGCGCTGTCTAAGGGGGGGGGGGGGGCTTAGACAGCGCTTTTTGAAAAGCGCTGTCTAAGGTATACCTAAAAAAATTAAAATAGGAGGGTCTTAGAAAGCGCTTTTGGCCAAAGCGCTGTCTAAGGGGGTGGGGCTTAGACAGCTCTTTTCAAAAGCGTTGTCTAAGGTATACCTAAAAAATTTAAAATAAGAGGGTCTTATAAAGCGCTTTTGGCCAAAGCGCTGTCTAAGGGGGGGGGGGGCTTAGACAGCGCTTTTAAGATTTAAAAAAGCGTTGTCTAAACCTTTAGCAGCGGAGGTTTAGACAGCGTTTTAAAGCGCTGTCTAAGGCTAAAAAAAGCGTTGTCTAAGGTCTTGTCTGTTGTAGTGTCATCAAAGTCCATAAAATCAAACTTCCATTGATGATGGTGTGCTTCAACAATCCTTGAATTAGCTTGAGAATCAATGTATCTTGCTTCAAATAGCTTCAATTGTGCTCGTGGATGAAGATTGGATCAAGAGTGATGCAAGGTTGATGCAGAAAAATGGAGAAAAGTTGAGAGAAGAAGTTGAAGAACTTTTGGATCTAGATCTCAATTTCACAATTTTGTTATGATTAGCAAGAAAACAGTTATGATTATGGCTTTATATGTGTTGTTAATGATGTTCACTAATCATGATTAGGTTAATGCAAAGGTTTAAGTGAAATGCAAGTTTTAGTGCACATTAGCAAATTGCCTTGTACATGAAATAACCAATGTAACAGTGCAAGGTTTCTGAACCAATTCACTTCAAAATGCTGTTTCTAAGCCAAGGCAAGTGGAATCAAGTGAATTCAAAGCATAATTTTCAAATTGCATTTTTCCCTCCAAAATTCAAATGGAAAGTCCAATTTTTTTGCAATGGAAATTCATGGATTTTGATGCTTGAATTGGATAGAGCATGTCAAGACAAGAATGTGGCAAAAAATCCCACTCCATTTGGCCTTTTGGTTCAAAAGTTATGCACTTTTGAAATTCAAATTTTCTTGACCAAGATTGATCCCTAACTTGCCAACCACACATGATAAATTCATGTTCTTGGACTTTTTGGAAATGTGAGAGCAAGATCTACAACTTTCATGTTGGACAAAATTTCATTTGAAGCATTTTTGGACATGTAATTTTAAGGAGAAAACCTTTCCATTTTTGGCAATTTTGAATTACAAGTCACTTTCTATTTTTGGAAAGTTTTCATCTGACTTTATTTTCTTCATTGTTGATGTTTGAAATGTCAAATGAAACTTGTTTGGACATGAATGAAGTGTCTCTAACCCTCTCCCACCATCAAATCCATCAGTTGACCTTTGGTTGACTTTTGTTGACTGATAGATGGATTGGCTAGGTACTTGTCGCAACCCGAAAAATACGGTCTGCGAAAAAAACAACTAGCGAGAAAGAAAATGACAGAAGAGTCGCCACCGTGCGTTATTTATCCCAAAGGAGGAAAAGGAAACGCTCGAAGTAAACCTGGAGAAAGGAAAGGAAAAGACAAGGTCTCGCAACCAAATCTTGGGTTCGGGAGTCGATTATGCGAAGGGAAGGTATTAGCACCCCTACGCATCCGTAGTATTCTACGGGATCCACTCTTGTTGTTTCTTGTCTAAAGGGTGTGTGTTTATCTAAGGTACTATTTACTAAAAGAGAAAGGGTCAAAAGAAAATGACTCGCATGAATGTCGCATCCATTGCATACGTATCTCATCTGGATATGAGAATCAGAGTCTTCGTAGCTCGGCTACCTATGGGTTAAAGAGGAGTGTGCTCGCTAAGACGTCGCGTCTTATGCCTACGTATCTCATCGGGAATGAGAATCAGAGCAAAACGTAGTTCCGCTAACTAACGGGAACAAAAGTCTCGATTGCAACTAGGGCAAGAGAAAGGGAAGGTCTCGATCGCAACGAGGGCGAGAGAAAGGATCGCAACAAGGGCGAAAGCAAACAAGGATTAGTTGTTAGTCGTTAGTCAAACTCGGCAAGACCTCGCATCTTGTGCCTACGTATCTCATCTGAACATGAGAATCAGAGTTGCCGTAGTTCGGCTACACGCACGCCAAACAAACACAGGCAAAGGCAAACGTGGAGCCTGACTGCCAATCACTGGACTTACATCAGCATCCGAACCAAACACACACAAAAGGGGCAAACGTGGAGCCCGACTGCCAATCACTGGACTTACATCAGCATCCGAACCAAACACACACAAAGGGGCAAACGTGGAGCCCGACTGCCAATCACTGGACTTACATCAGCATCCGAACCCAACAAACCCACACTGGAACCCGAATGCCACTCGATGGACTTACATCAGCTTCCGAACCGAAACACACACAAAAGGAAAAGAAAGGTGCCCGGAGTGGTCTCGCACGACCACCTGCCTACATACCTCGTCTGGAACAAGGATCAGGGCGATGTAGTTCCCCCACATAGAGATTGCCATCTGAATATGGACTTGGAAAGGAGGATACCAGTTGTGTCGAAGGAGAGTGGGCGATGTGTTCACGTCCTAGCAGTAGGTGTCGCAGCTCGCTGAATCGAGTCTTAGGCAGTTACCTCTTTGCAATAGAACGGACTACATGCCACAAGATCGGAGACGCTCGGAAAGGTCTAGAAGTGGGGAAGCTCTGCCCTAAAGTTGTCATGCAATATGTACTTAAGTGTTAGGATTTACAAATGGGAATATCTACCTAATGTTAGCATGCAAAGGATATGGGAATCCTACCTATGTTATCATACAAAGGGTTCTATCTAATGGGTGCTACCTAATCGGAACAAGAATCGACGAATGGAGCAAGGAGAAGTGTTAGGGATAAAGGTAGATGGCGATGCATGAAGCAATCGACTTACAAGGTTGATGGCGATGCATAAAGCAATCGACTTACAAGGTTGATGGCGATGCATAAAGCAATCGACTTACAAAAGGGTGGATGAATACGTGTTGGTTCTGTTAGGTTTTGAAAAATGATTACTCGACGTTGGATCGAGGTTTTGATCTTGTTTTGAAATGGTTATCGGATGTTCATTTTATTTCTTGTATTAACAGATGAATAAAGAATGAAAGAGTAAATTTTATACATTTCATGGGAGAGGGGTACATTTGTTATGAATGGGGGTTGTTCATGGCAAACAAACAATAATAATACATGCCTCATACACCATACAAGTAGGCAACAATCAAACAATAAGATATTTAAACAAGTATATGATCAAATCAAATAATCAAAGAAATGAAATAATGAAGCATTAAACAATGTATGAGTGTAAGTGTAAGGGAACCGGCTCATTGTAAGAAAGCCCAAGAGTAAGCTATGTGAGGTTGATGGCGATGCTTAAAAAGCAATCAACTTACAAGGGTGTAAAAAATGGGCTCGATATTAAATCGAGAAAGTATGATTTTTATAGTTTGAAAAAATGGTTTTTGAACTATGCATTTACTAACAAATGAAATTATAATAGACATAAAAAAAAAGATATTAACAAAATACTAAAAGAATAAAAAATGCTAAAAGAAAAATAATATAACTAAGAGAAATAAAATGCCAAAAAATGCCACTCATGAGTATTGAACCCTCCCCACCTAATATTATGCAACTGTCATCTCTCCACTAGGCCACTCAACAATATCTGCTATTGAGGTACTACCATAAATATATGAACTGGGCTGACAAATTTATAACAAAATAAAAAAAACAAAATAAACATTTTTATGGTTTTTTTATTATTTCTGTTAAAAAACAAATTAAGCTAAATAAAAAATAAAAAATAAAAATAATAATAAAAGAAAATAAGAACATATAAACATTTTCTGATTTTTTTGTATTAAAAAGAACAAAATAAATTAAATAGTAAAAGGAAATAATTAAAAATTAAAAAAAAACAAAAAAAGAAAAAAAGAAATGGAAACAGCAGAAGCTCGTCTCCATCGTCTTCCTCACTCTCTCTCACCTTGCGAACTCAACCTTAGCTAGCAATGGTAATCTCACGCACTCGAAACTCATCCTTCTTATGACATCAACAAAACCCTCTCACGCTCTCCAACTCAGTGAATCGAACTCCCTCAACTCTCACAAATATTTTCAGACAACAAGCATATGAGAAAGATAGAGAGAAAGAAAGAAACCTTACAAAGTGTCGCAGTGGTGGCGGTGTAGGACGTGCAAACGCTGGCCTCCAGGTAATCACTCTTGGGATTTTTAGGGTTTCCTCTCAGATTTTCGCCTCCTTGTTTCTCTGTGAACAGTGGCCGCCTCCAGCCTTTAGAAATTAGGGTTTTTTTTCTCCTCTCCTCTCATGAACAGTGGCCTCCTATTATATATCTCTCATCTCCTCTGCTCTCTGCTCTGTTTCCTGCTGTGTTGCTGAGCTTCCTCAGAGTAGTGGGAAGTACCTGTACAGAGGGTGCTTGGAGTTTTTTGTCCTCACCCCAGCTTGGTGGTCCCTCTCCCAATTCTCCTCATTTTGAAAATTCTACTGTTGGTATGAAAACTTTCACTACAGTAACTCACTTAGCTGAAAAGTTTGTTGTGGAATTAACTGATTTTTGGTGTGTTGTTGTATTACTGCAGGACTACTTTGATGCTACATGATGTTGCTCATGATGTGAATGCAAGGTTTGTTAAGGGGTTGCTTAATATTTTGGTTGTGGCAATGTGAGGAAGTTGCAGGCCTACTGTTTTGATGCGATTGAAGTGTGTTATGGTTGCAGGTTGTAAGCATGGTTGTTTGTTGGCTGATGATTGTAAGTTTCCAACTGTATGGACCAATACTAGATTGTTGTGGATTGTTGAATAGGGTGTTGGTTTTGACATGGTATTGGCATTGCTTGACACATTGCAGGTTAGGCTTATGAGTTGATGTTGTGAATGGTAAATTCATCTAACATGGCTAGAAGAGGAACACCATCATATGTGAATGACATATCATGAGTCTCTTCCCATGCACGTGTTTTAGCAACCAATGTCTCAACCAAAGCAGGAATTTTATTTACCAATATCCGAGCTTTCTCTGCTCGTTTGAGGTTTAAGCGTGCACCTCTGCTTGCATTATACCTGTTCTCGTCCCGATTATAGTCCTCAAGCCAGCTCTCTTCTTCACATGCTGACATTCATTTCTCAACCTTGTCCAATATATCTTTTCGGCTTAAAGCTTCTTCTTTCGCTTTTGCTATTTGATTGTCCATGTCAGCCAGTAATTCAGTTGGTTCAATGTCTCCAGAATCAATCAATGCCAGGATCTTTTCTCTTGATTTCTGGTGAAGAGTGGACAAGATTTCCAATCACACCAACTGCCTCATAATGCATTGCAGGATCCTCTGATCCAAGCATTAGTACAAGAGTGGGCAACGTATCACATTCAACAATCTGGTCTTTATTCTCAACATTTTGAAATGCAAGAGTTCTCAGGGCCCCTGCAGCAGCTCTCTGTACCTTTGTATCAGTGGACTCAAACAAATCAACAAGAGGAGGAATACCACCTTCCAACCTGACAAGGGTCTTGATGTTGATATTTTCATGAGCAAGACATTCAGTAGCATCCAGTGCATTGCCGGTTTGAGCTGTAGAAAAAGGATGATAAGCTACTGCTAACATACTGTCAAGATTGGAACTGAAGGTTAATTTTCATGCTATTGGTTTTAAATTGGAGTTAATTTGTGAATATTATGCCTGCTGTTAACTTTGTGGTTTGTTGCAGGTTTAAGTTAGGCTAGATTGAGACTGGTTAGGACCTGAACCAAGATGTGTGGTCTAGTCCTACATTGTGTTGCTGACCTGCTCCTACTGCCATTGTCCATGACACAACTGATTTCATTCCCAATTTGAGTACCCGAAGAAAAAACAGTAACTATCAACTGGTTGATTTGCTGATTTCAGTTCCTCGATTTTACTAATTGTCACTATGTGATCAAGGAAGTAAACTCCAGGTAGGATTTCGGGTAAATTGTTTCCGGAAACTATTCTAGTTAAGGATAATAGCGGCATTCCGGTTTTCACAACTGGACCCCCAAAGGACAAAGGAGCCTCTTTCAATGTTTTAAAGCCTTCTTCCAATTTAGGCAGAAAACTTCAGTTTAGATGCTTGTTAATGATAAGACCTTGAAATCCAGCTATTTGATTGGCTGCCACAATGAGAATCTTGGATCCATCAAATGGCTGAACCCCTAAAAGCTTTTCTGTGGCAATTAGCACAGAACCGACCACCACGTGAGGCAATATTTCAACCCGTTCATTTGATGATACTGGTAAATTTATCATGTTGGGTTCTACCGCCTGATTCAGTACTCTATCAGGACCTGGGACTCCACGGTATTTCGGCCGCATCTGAAGTGACTCCTCATGAACAACAGTTTGCAAAGT
Organism: Lathyrus oleraceus; assembly: GCF_024323335.1. NCBI lineage: Eukaryota > Viridiplantae > Streptophyta > Magnoliopsida > Fabales > Fabaceae > Lathyrus > Lathyrus oleraceus. The sequence continues at coordinate 162,484,708 of NC_066579.1, read as the reverse complement.
GCCACGTAAGTTTTGATTCTTGACAACTCTTTCAGACAGCCACAGAACTTTATCTCTGATAAGATCATGAAAGTTACTTCCATGCTCTGCTAAAAACCTCATAACATCAATTACAGCCACATCTCCTCCATAAAGAAGAGGTTCCTTTTTCTCTGCTGGAAATAGAACCAGTGCAGGATAAACCTCCTTCCGATTGACAGACTTCAGTATCAGATGGCAGTCATTCAATGTATCGACATAGCCCTTAATGGTCCGATATACTTCACGAATAATCAAATCCATTCTCTGGCAGAATGCACACCAACTATTGCTAAACAAGACCAAAACATCTTTGTTCCATGCATTTGAAGTGTTCTCTTTGTTAGAAAGATTGAAACCAATAACAAGTTCAGAGAAAGTATGAGCTATGATTCGAGGTATAGAATCCACTTCATGAAAATCCGAATTAACAAATGGAGGATGCCTGGCCTCCCTTTGGCCTTGAAGAACGTCTTCTGACAGCTGATACGGAAGCAGAGTTCCACTAAGAAACTCTGAAAGAAAACCATGCAGTGAAGCTAAGTTGAAACTTTTCTCTTCGGGGTAAACATAATGTTGCTGCCAAAAGGGGTCAACTATGATCATAGATGGAACTCTATAAGCACCAATGAGCCTTTCAAGCAACTGATAATTACCATCAGAATAGAAAAAGGAACCATTAAAACCAAGAAAATCATCCTCTTCTTCTGCATACTTGTTTCCATCAAAAGAACCATCCCTGGGGTTATTTATTTCCGATTGAATAATTTTGGCACTAGGAAGTTTGTGATCTTCAACAGATTCTTCAGAGTGCACAGCTTATATCTCTTCACCAGTGACAATAGAAGATTTCTTGACTTCATCATGTTGTATGATCTTCTTGAGAAGTTTCTGCTGAAATTTGATTTGATTGAACTTCGGAATGCAATTGTTGTTGTGACTGTTGTGCTTGAGATGGTAGCAAATTTGATGCACCTTGTTGTGATTGCTGCTGAATTGGAACCTTCGATTGCTGTAGCGCGTGCGCAGAGTGCTGGCTTGTCTGCATGCCTGAATTGGCAGATTGAGGTCCAAGGACCTGCTGCGGCTGTAACCCAGTGACATTGTTTCCCAACGGTTGGTGTATATTTGATAGATTGTTTTGCTGATTTATTAGTTGCTGCTGTTGCAAGTTTGAAAGATTATTCTGCTGTGCAAGTAATCTCTGTGATTGCTGCAAATCACCAACATTATTCTATTGCCCAAGCATCTGGGAGTGTTGCATGTTGCTTGCATTTGCCTGTTTCCCTATAAGCTGTTGCTGTGGCTGCCGTTGTGGAGGTAATATTGACTGTTGAGCCATTGGTGTTTGTTGATCGTGCTGAACGCTAGATAGAGGAGATGTTTGGATCATGGAAGGCTGCTGCATGCCAGATTGCTGAGAAGATTGTAACTGATTTGATTGTAGCAGGTTCTACTTACTTGGAATTCCCAATTCCAAAGGAAGAAATGTATCCTTCTGCTCTTCTGGGGTCAGCGGTTGTAGTGTCATTTGAGCATATACTTCATCTGTTTCAACATCAGCATGCATAGTGACATTGTGAAGCTGGCAAACCAACTGAGGTGGCAAACTAGGGTAATTCGGTATGTGCCCATCGATTTCGCGATTCGTTGTGGCAGATACCTGTTCACTATGACCCTGAGGGAAGTAAACCACACGAGTTCCTGCAGTTGGTTATGCTGGACCATTTATATAAGGAGGTTACCATGTAGCTCCCATGAGCCATTATCGCCATCACAATCTCAAGGTCAAGTGTAGGTTCAGTGCTGCTGGAAAGTATTGGGCAAGGCAAAGCAACTTGTAACATGAACTGCTTGCAGCGGCATGGCTGACATATGGTTTTCCTTGGCTAGGTCATTTGTTTTCAAGGTTTGGTGTATTGTATTCTTGGTACGAGCTGTGAGTGATAAGCAAAGTATTATGTTGGATTGTTGGAGGACTCTTTGGACCTGGTTAGGGCGAGCTAAAGAAAAACGGTTAATGGTTCATGGTCAAGACAACATGGTTTGCACAATGGGACTTGCTTGCAATGGAAGAAACCAAGAAAAATCAACAACAAACAAGAAAATTGGGTGATGTATTGAAGAAAAAGGCCAGGCCAAGTTGGATGGGCAAGAGCAAGTGAAAGTTGACTTTGGTCAAAGTTGAACAAAAGTCAACTGTTGACCAAAGTCAACAAATGGTCAAAATGTATTTTCTTTTTTGATTTCTTTATAAATGGATATTCAAATGGAAAAATATGGGTTAATTTTTGGGTTTAGTGAAATTGGGTTGACTTTGGTCAAAGTTGACCAAAAAGTCAACTGTTGACCAAAGTCAACAGTTGGTCAAAAATGCCAAATTTTGTATTTTTCTTGTATGGAATCATATGTACTGAAATAAAATTGAAATGGATTAACAAAATGGTTTGAAGTTGGTTTCACAATCAGTTTAATCATAACTTGAATGTTTGGACTCTTGAAAAGAAAATAACTTGACTGATAATGTGTATGAACAAAACCATGAAATAAGACCATAAGGTTAGGGTTTTGACATAGTATCCATGAACCAATAACATGACTGGCAAGTGGCTAGAAACACAAGAAACTGGGTTGTTCAGATGACCCAGACCATATAGGTATCCACAATCACAACACCATGACTTTGGATCGAAACCACAATCCTCATACAAAACCAAAGTAAAACTAGGCCAAGCATGCCAAACAAACATCAAAAATTCAGGACCAAAATCGGGGTATGACAGTACTGATGAAATTGAGCCTCAATCTCCTGATGAAATGGCTCAAACATGAAACCCTAGCTTCCATAAGCTCAATGAAACCATATGATGATCTCTCATCTCAATGAAGACCTCATCTCCTTAACAAGCCCTGATTGGCACAATTCAGATGATTAGGGTTGACCAGAGATCAAAACCCTAATCCCAAGGAACATGATCAAGCATAATGAATCTCTTGGTGATGATAAGACCATGATGATGATGATGTACTATTTCAACCAATAAGATAATCAATCTCCTTGAGGAACCAAGAAACCCTAATTTGAAGCACCAACCCTCAGAGGATTAGTGATCAATTCATGAAACCCTTAGGCTAGAATCTTTTAACCTCTTTATCTTCTGATCAAGACCTAGGAGGATGACTTGCTCAATGTTGCCATATGATATGCAAAGATGCAATGCCTAATGACCTAAAAATGAAATGCAATATGTTCAAGCTAGTCCCAAGAGAGGAGGGTAAATTTTGAGGTGTTACAGCTGCCCCTATTCAATCCACTGTGAACCTGTCGATATGAATAGCCTCGGCTTTCAGATGATCAGGGTGAAGAGTGATTGAATACCAAGAACAGACGAACAATTTTCACTCTGATGGGAACTAATTGACAATGCCTGTCAGAATTGGCAACGAAACAATCTCTGAAAGAAGAATCCGTCTGGTACGGAGAAAGGTCGGCCTGAATACCGAAACAGGAATATGTCTGGATAAACGGTAACACAAAGATAACCATGGCCTGAATGCCACTCGTCAGTCTGCATACTGTAACACCTCAAAATTTTCCCTCCTCTCTTGGGACTAGCATTAACATATGGCATACATTTTAGGTCATTAGGCATTTGCATATTGCATATCATGTGGTTACACTGTGCAAGCCATTCTCCCAAGTCTTGATCAGAAGATAAAGAAGTCAGAGTGCAAGCCTAGGGTTTATTGACTGATTATTGGCCATCTGAGGATTGGGCAGTGAATTAGGGTTTCATGATTCTCAATGGACATTGATCTTCATCTTGATTGCAATGATACATCATCATCATCATCGTTGGATGTCATCAGGAGATTGAAGAAGATTCCTTGAGATTAGGGTTTTGACCACTGGTCAACCCTAATCAGTTGCATTGGGCCAGTCAGGGCATAATCAGGAGAGGGGGTTTGTGATGGCTATGGGGTTCATTATGTGGTTATATTGTGCATATGGAAGCTAGGGTTTCATCATTGAGCCATTTCTTCAGGAGTTTGGGGCTCAATTTGATCAGTGCGTAGCCAAATTCATCTATCTGTCAGAAAAGTCAATTGTGGTCAACTGTGCCTGGATTGATGGATTTGGAGGAGGGAGAGGGCAAGAGATACTCCATTCATGTTCAAACAAGTCTCATTTGACATTTCAAATACTCACATTGAAGGATTTGAGGTCATAGCAAAGGTTTCCAAAAGGAAAAATGACCTATGGTTTCAAGTTTCCAAAAGGATGGCAAGTTTTTGGAACGACTTCAACCCAATTTTCCACCATCAAAAAAGCTTCAAATGGAATTTTGTTGAACATGAAAGTTGTAAATCTTTCTCTCCCATTTTCAAAAAGTCCAAGATCGTGAGAATCGGATGAACGGTTGAGGAGATATGGTCAAGTTACCACCGGGCGTGCATGGCAAAATTTTCCATGTATCGATGCACACGAATTTCGTATCGATGCATGCAAGGCAAAAAAGGGCCATGTATCGATGCACACGAGTTATGTGTCGATGCACACTGTTAAAAAGTGCCTTGTATCGATGCAAACAAGTTATGTATCGATGCATACTGTTAAAAAGTGCCTTGTATTGATACAAACAAGTTATGTATCGATGCACACTGTTAAAAAGTGCCATGTATCGATGCAAATAAGTTATGTATCGATGCATACTGTTAAAAAGTGTTATGTATCAATACATAACTCTATTTTGAGCTCTCATACAGCACCGTTCATGTCCATATTACTTCATGCACCATCTTCATGCACAAGAGTGAAAATCTCATTTGAGCCAACACACTCCAAATATCAATTGAGAATGTATGAGCTGTCAATGAGCTGTCACAGGGCTTGAGTGAAAAGGCCATTTTGCCCTTGCTTAAGTAAATGCACATTTGCTAATTGCATGTCATTTTGCTAATTAAGGTGATTAAGTGTGGATTAAGCTGAAGTATATATTCCTAATCCTAACAAACTCATAACAGAATTCACAATTCCCCAAAATCAGATCCAAAAACTCTCAAAATTCTGAAAAATTCTCAAGAACACCAAAACCAAAAATTGACAAGAACTCTCTCATTTTCTTGATCAATTTTCGAAATTCTTCTTGCTGCCACTTCCTCTCATCATCATCTCCATCTGTTTTTGAAGTTTGGATTGAAAGGAGCTTCATTCGTGGTGGTTCATTGTGGAGGCATCAATGGTGAATTGAAGAATTCGTGCACTACAAGCCGTTTCAACTGAATCTAACATCTCTACTCATCTTCCTTATCACTCTACTACATCTGTTTGTGGAAATCGAAGCTAAAGAACTCCAAGTTCATCACAGCAATTTCCAGGTTGGTAAAAATCGAATCGCACGAAATGCTTAATAATCATATGCGTTTGAAAGTTCATGTCACGTAGGTTATGGTGATGCCTTTAGTTTTGATTATAGTGGACTATAGCTTAGGAAATCTGGATTCGAAATTTTGATGTCGAACCCTAACTCGCGCGATTCGTATGATTTAGGAACAGTTAGGTTACAATAAGTTCATATTCGGATTGTGCATGTTCATACGATTCTAACGAGTATTCGTTTGCTCGTTTTGGTGCTGGTTTGAAAATTTCGTGTTCTTGAGTGGCTGGAGGAAGGAGAAGACGAAGTTCTGCGCCATTTACTGTTCAATCCAAATTTCTGTTTGAAAATTCAAATACACTGTTTCCCGCTCCCGCCTTAATTAATTACCAGAATGCCATTACTAATTTATAGTTAATTCTAAAAAATCATAAAAAATACATAACATGTTAAATAATTCATAAAAAAATTGTAGAAAATTCAGAAAAATGTGTGGATTGTTTCTTTGACTTCCTTGTTGAGTTTAGGATTTTTTTGACCTATTGGTCAAAGTTGTGCATGGCAAAAATATTGTTTGACCTAGACTTATTTCACATGTGCTCAAAATTGATACATTTTACCATTTGGTTCATGAAATGCTCATAGTGTTAAATAAATTCTTGAAAATTTTTGTGATGATTCTTGACTGATTGATGCTCATTTCCATGTAAATTTCATGAGTTTTTGATACCTGGTCATTGAGTTATGAATTTTGGAACTTAGGTGTGACAATTTGTGTCACACCTCATTATGTCAATTTGCTGGATTTTTTTTTGTGGCCTAGGCTTGGTAGAATAATGTGAAATTTTGCATGATGGTTGATTAACATGTTGAGATGCTATATGAATTTTTGTGGAATTTTACATTGCATTTTCAAACTGATTGTGATTTTTCATTTCTGTTGGTCAATTGTGCAAGCTTGTGTGACATAGGTTGGTAGATTGATTGAGAAATGTTCATATGGTATTAGATAATCATGAAATTTGATGTGCTTGTAGTAGACACATAATGTGACATCCCTGTTTTGGTCTCATCCATTTCTTTTTTGTCTTCATTGAGTTATGAATTTTTGAAGTGGAAGCATGTGTTGATGATGTGATTTGGAGCATGTAATTGTGTCTGTTTTTGTTGATTTTCATTGACATAGTTCCCTTGGTCCAAATAGGCTAAAATTTGACATGGTAGACCTTGAATATCCCCTGCTTAGGTGTAAATTATTTGAGAATTTTTGGAATTGCTTTGGTGTGGATTTGAATGCAATAGTTCTGTTTGCATGTTTGATGCTTCATTTGAACTAGTTTGCCTTATTTTGTGCATAACATGAGCATGATGAATGATATGGACATGAGACTAATTGTGTTTGCTCTTGTTTGACATTAATTTGACTTTGGTTGGTGAATACCTTGCTGTTTAGGAATTTTTCTTGCCTTTGGACCCTAGGCTTGGCCTAGTGGTCTTGTTGCTAATATTTGCTTGATTTTTCAGGATCAAAAGCATAATGCACATGGAGAATGAATCAAATTGATTGAAATGGTGTTGTTTGATGTTTGTATACTAACATAACATTGTTTTGTAGGTTGTGAAGCTTAGGCTTAAGCTTTGAGCTTGCCTTGTTGTGCCTTGCTTTGTGTAGTTTGACTGATTGAACTTTTGCTGTTTGTTTCTGTCTGTCTGAGTACTAACTGTGTGTGACTGTTTCCAGGTACTTTAGTTGCTCAGTTCCTTGTGAACTATTGCTTTGCTTTGCTTAAGCAACTTGCATTGAGGTATAGTTTTCTAACTTCATGTAGTCTGGAGACCCGGCTGTTACCGGGCCGGGCAAATTGTCTGAAGTCCTCCTTAAGAGGCAATGATTGTGGTTGTTTATTTTTAAGCCCAAGCAGGTGAAAGTCCTTTAAATAAGGAAATTGGTGGAAGGTAGGGGTATGCAGTCTACCCCCCACTATTCAGTTGAGTCTTCTCCTTGCTCCCATTACATGGTTGTAGCATTGAGATCCTAGCCCAAGATCCTGTGCAGTGCACATTGTGTCAGAGTCTCTGAGTATAGAAGGGTTCCCCCATTCTGGACCCATGCTCATTTGTCAGAAGCTCTCCCTGGTTAGGGATAAGAGCTGTGAGGTCTCATCCTCACTTCATCCTTTCATCTGCTTCACCTTAGCCTCGTAATGGCAAGGTTAAGAGCAAACACAGCCTGTACAGAGGACTTGCTGAGGCAGTCAAACCTGATTGATTGAGCCCCCTTGTTTGGCTATAGAGTGTGCTGTGTGGATATCTGATTGACATGCTTGTTTGAGATGCTTATTCTCATTTGATGTATGCTTGTATGTTGTTTGCTTGTGTGCTTGTTCCTTTCCTGGTTAGGATAGGCTTGCTTATGCAAGTAGGATAGAAACCTGAACTTAGGGTGACTTTGCATGACAATATCTAGGCTCGAGTCGTAGTCTCCCTAGTGTCGTGTCTTCCCCTGGTTTCTGGTTAGGAGAGTTTCTCCCCTGTTAAGGGGAACTACATCGCCCTGATCCTTGTTCCAGACAAGGTATGTAGGCAGGAGGTCGTGCGAGACCTCTCCGGGCGCCTTTTTATTTATTTGTGTGTGTTGTTTGACCAGTGCTAGGCTCGAGTCCCCGACTCCTTAGCCAGTTGTTGTTTGTTTGTGCTTTTTGGGTTCGGATGCCGACGTAATTCCATCTAGTGGTTGTCGGGCTCCACGTTTGCCCTTTTGAGTGTGTTTTGGTTCGGATGCTGACGTAATTCCATCAAGTGGTTGTCGGGCTCCATGTTGGCCATCTTGTTTGATTGTTTTGTGTGGTTTGGGCGTGCGTAAGCCGAACTACAGTGGCTCTGATTCTTGTTCCCGACAAGATATGTAGGCATAAGGTGCGATACCTTATCGAGCTCTTCCCTTTTAACCCCACCTGCGTTCCCTGTGTGTGTGTGATGTTTTTAGCAACCTATTCTTATTTTTAGAACGTGGATCCCTAGGAGTACCTAGGACGTGAGGGGTGCTAATACCTTCCCCTCGCGTAACCGACTCCCTTACCCTTTCTCTTTGGTCGCAAGATCATTTCCTTTCCAGGTTTCTCTGAGCGTTTCCTTTCCCTATCTTGGGATAAATAACGCGCAGTGGCGGCTCTGTGTGTGTTTTATTTTTAGGCTCGCCGGTTGATTTTTCGCAGGATGCGACAGCTGGCGACTCCACTGGGGACACATGCAATGATGTAGACCTGTGCTGGTCCATCGTCCCTGAGCGAGTCCTTCCTAGCGTTCTAGGATAGTTTAGGTTGCTTGTGATGTTTGATTTATCGCATTTATTATTCTAACTGTGTATATTTGCATTAATGGCTGCATGCATCATACTATCATGCTGTTGCCGTCCTCTATGCAGGTGGTTCTGTTGTTTGGGGTGGGCGTTCTGAGTGGGGCTAAAACCCAGGCCCGAGTATACACCTAGGATTAGTGTGGTCTCATGTCGCCTCTTTCATGTTAAGTCAACATGTGCCTGGCGGCATGATGTACCACAAGCCGGACGAGGCTCATTTGATAGTGCTCTTCTCTGTGGATATTCCGCTTTGTTAGAGTCACTTCATTTGAGTTGTTGACTCTGGTGACCGATCATTCCCGGATCTTTGGTTTAGACGATTTTAAGAGAGCTACAATGGCACACCCGAAAGGGCAAACCCATTGAGTATCTCCGCCCGATTGTCGAGACTATTATCCGCCTTAGGATGACCTGTTTAGAATTTACCTGTGAGGGGAGGGTGATTCGTTCAGATGCATAATCAGATGGTGACTTTTTGATCTGTGATTCAGAGACATATTTATAAGTCGGATTTATGATCATTTATTGCCGTGACGCCGGAGTGCTGTCCGTGATTTATCAGTGGGGATCCGTTTATTTCTGGATTCCCCGGGCCGAGATATTTATCAGTGGGGATCCGTTTATTTCGGATTCCCTGGGCCGATTCAGATGGTGATGGTGTGTCAGCTCAGAGACCAGTGATAGTGATGATGTATCTGTCTTCCGTTTATTTCGGAACCAGTGGGTCAGAATTGTGATTGTTTGTTCCTCGGATGGTTATGATCAGTTCAGAAACCAGATTCAGTGCAGATGATCAGATGGCTTGGAGGATGGCAACGCATTGCATTCATTCATCAGCATCATTGCATCCTGCATTAATTACATCTAACACATGTTTACCCATATGCAGGGACCCTTTGGATCGAGATCTTGGCTGAGAGACTTTCTATTCAGAGATGAGAAGACCCGGTTTGAAGGACGATGTTGCTTACTGTTTCTTTGACCCGGATATCAGTGTGCTGAAGGATATGATAGCGTTGATCACTCCTGACCATGTGGGGTTGTTTCGTGAGGTGTATGGGGGTATTCTGAAGACGATTTTCAGGCTCATGGACAGAGACAGGAGTGCCATCCATACTCTACTTTAGTTTTACGATCCCGAGCTGAGATGTTTCGTCTTCCCAGATTACGTGCTAGGGCCGATGTTGGAAGATTATGCTGATATTTTGAATATCCAGATCAGGGATCAGGTTCCTTTCCGTGTTACTAAGGAAGAACCTGATATTGGTGGGATTTCTCGTGCCTTCTATCTGAGTCCAGAGGTTGTGAAGGGTAATCTGAAGGAGAAGGGTAAGCTGCCTGGTTTTCATCTGAGTTTCCTAGAGGCTAAGGCTAAGGAGCAGTCAGAGATGGGGAATTGGGAAGCTGTCTGTGCTTTGGTTGCTGCGAGCATTTATGGGATCATTCTGTTTCCGAACCAGAAGAACTTTGTGGATATCAATGCCATCCGCTTGTTTATTCGAAGGAATCCTATCCCTACATTGATTGGAGATGTCTATTATTCGGTTCATAACCGGAATGAGAAGAGGCGTGGGGGTTTGATTCGATGCTGTGCGCAGTTATTGGTCAAGTGGTTTATGGGTTACTTGCCATCCAAGGGTGCTTTTGTTCTTCTGGGTCAGAACGTCAATTGGGCGACCAAACTGATGGGCTTGAGGGCTAAGGACATAGATTGGACTCACAGTAGCGGGGTTGGCCAAGATTTCATCTGCAGCTGCAGGGGTTTTCCTAATGTGCCGCTTATAGGGGTGCAGGGTTGCATCAATTACAACCCGACACTTCTTAAGAGGCAGATGGGGTTTGCTATGGAGCTTCCACCGTACAAGAGTGAGATTCAGGAATCTGTGTACTTCCCGGTTGAGGGTAATCAGGATAGGGTAAAGCAGGTATCCGATGCATGGCGCAGCATTCAGAGGAAGGGCAAGGCTTCCTGGGGTAGAGCTAACAACAGATCTTTTCCTCCGTTCGATGATTGGCTCAGAAAGAGAGTGGAGCTTACTTGTCTACCGTTTCCTATGGTCGATCCGTGGTATCCGTTGGTTGAGGAGACTCCTTCTACTGTCAGTAGGGATGAGTTCTTAGAGATGAAGCGGGAACGAGATCAGCTGCTTACAGAGAAGACGGAACTGGAAATGAGTGTTGCTCGGGTTCAGAGGGTTAATCAGGAGCTCAAAGCGAAAATGGAAGATCAGGATAAGCGACATGCTCTGGAGGCCAAACGTTTTGAGATGGATACAGCCTATTATGGGAAGATTAGCCAGGCTTTAGCATCGTCCAACAGGGAGCACGATATCACCAAGGAGAAGCTGTTCAGAGCATCGAAGGTGATTGAAGATGAAAAGAGGAGGCAGATCATTGTCCGGGATCAGAGAGATGACAGAGTCAGGGGTCTCATTGCTGAGTGGGAGGCAAAGCTACAAGTCAAGGAGTCAGAGAAGCTAAAGATCATTGCAGAGAGAGATCACTATATGGCTGAGAGAGACCACTACTTCCGACAGATGAAGATTCATCAGAAGGAAGTTGGAAGACTACAGCAGGAGAACACCGAGCTCAGGTTCGCCGCAGAGTTCGCGAGAATGGAAGATGAGATAGGGCCATCTGTGGGACCCTCATCTAGCTAGATCTTTCATTTGTGTTGGATTACCGTCAGGCTTGTTGACGGAATCTACTTGCCTGTATTTCTTTCCTGATTCTGGAGGATTGTATCTGATTTTATCTGACTTGATGTATGACTATGGCACTGATTGTGCACTTTTGGTTATGTGATGGTTATTTTTCATTCAGTGATTGGTTTTCAAGCTTTATTTGCTTTGCCGTATGCACTCACACGAGCACACACATGGTTGGGGGTATCATGCTGAATCACATATCTCCGATCTGCACGATGAATCAAATGCTGAATGACTGAATATTGATGCCGGATTATTATTTGTCTCAATGATGCCAGGATCGAGAGACAAAGTGTCCTTCGTATGGATAGGCACTGCATTCATGCATTGATCATAATAACTGTGTTTTATTTTGCAGGTAACTGTTACTAACGTGCTTGTTTGTGACAGGAATCATTGCTCGCGCTCGAAGAACAGTACCTTTGCGCTCAACACGCCCTCACAGATATTATACCAGAAGAAGTACTCCCAGACTCATGGAGCTTCCCAGTGCAGATATGCTTGAACTGAAAGAGAAAATGAACGAGCTAATCAATATAATGCAAGGCTTTGCAATTGGTCAGAAGGCTCTGGCAGACAAGGTTGAGAAACTCGAGCGGGTTTCTGCAGCAAACAGTGGGGTCAACCTGGATGGAGTCTCCAACCAGGGGCAGGGGTCTAGAGACGGTGGAAAGAGGACAACTGTTGGTCTGGTGAATAATGCTGGTGGTCTTGGTGGTATTAGTGGCCAACCGGGGCAGAATATGAAAGACAACTTTGTGCCTCCGTTTTTTGGGTTTGACGAAGATCAGGAGGAAGATAGAGAGGCTGACCAGTTCTCTATGCGAAATGAGCCTTTTGTGCCTTACGACATTCCTCCTCAGAACAAGGAAATCCAGCTGTTGGCTGAGAAAATAAAAGTGCTGGAGAGTTATGCCACTCCCGGGGTGGTGAATATGTCAAATATGGGGCTGGTAGAGGGAATCGTTATTCCGCAGAAATTCAAAGCGCCGGCATTTGACAAGTATAACGGTAGTTCCTGCCCGGAAACTCATCTCCAGGCATTCGTCCGCAAGATCTCCGCGTATACGGCAGATCAGAAACTATGGATGTACTTTTTCCAGGACAGCCTGTCTGGAGGCTCCCTGGAATGGTATACTAAGCTGAAGTCTGCTGATATTAAGAGTTGGCAGGATCTTGGAGATGCTTTCTTCAAGCAGTATCAGTTCAACGCTGACATGGCTCCGAGCCGTACCCAGCTGCAGGGTATGTCTCAAAAACATAATGAAGGATTTAAGGAGTATGCCCAGCGGTGGAGAGAACTGGCTGCGAGGGTGCAACCTCCGCTTGTGGATCGTGAGATGTCCGATTTGTTTATGGGGACCCTGCAGGGGCCGTTTGCGGAAAGGATGGTGGGTTGCCCTGTCACCAATTTCTCTGACATTGTGGTGGCAGGGGAACGAATTGAAAGTTGGTTGAAGCTGGGTAAGATCCAGGGTACTGCTTCTGCGTCTGCTTCTGGTTCGAAGAAGCCATTCGGTAATGGTGGTCAGAGGAAGAAGGAAGGAGACACCAGCGCCGTTTATACACAACGTGGACCCAGTAGGGACCGTTACTTACAGCACACAGCTGCGGTAACTATTCCTGCAGAGTCTCAGTCAGCACAACCGCAACAGCAACAACAGCAACAGAGACAACAACCCTTTCAGCAGAGGCAGCAAAGGGCTGGTTATCAGATCCGGGGCAGAGCGCAGGATCGTCAATTTGATAGGCCTCCGGTGAGCTATGCTTTCTTGTTTAAGAAGCTGCAAGATTTGGGTCTTGTGCAGACCAGAACCCTGGCACCTTTGAGACCTGATCAAAGGCCAGCCAGCTATGACGAGAATGCCAAGTGTGAATTCCACTCAGGTGCGCCTGGGCATAACATTGAGAACTGTAAAGCTTTTAAGCACACAGTTCAGGATTTAGTGGATTCAAAGGCAATCAATTTTGCTCCATCCCCCAACGTCAATGCAAATCCCATGCCCGCGCATGGTCAGAGGGGGGTGAATGCCATTTCCGAGGAGATTAGAGTTGGGCTATTTGATGTTGATCAGCTGAAGACGCCTTTGGCTGAGGTCAAGAGGCAGTTGTTAAGAAATGGGGTTTACCCGGGCTGCGGGTTTGAGTGTGCTGAGTGCACTATTTCTGCAAATGGTTGTGAGCTTCTGAGGAAGCATGTCCAGGGGCTGATGGACGATGGGGAGATTGTGATCGAGAAGTCTGAAGGGAAGAAGGAGGAGGTCTCCACCATAACCATTTTCTATGACCCGGTTGATTTGTCTAACCTGGTGGAGGAGGCTCCAGTTACCATCACGGTACCTGGGCCAATTCCATATGACAAAGATGATGTCGTACCTTGGCATTATGGTGGGGAGGTATATTGTAATGGTGAGAGGTTGGAGGAACAATCTGCTAGTGAAACCACCGTGCTAAAGGTGGATAATGCCGGTCCCAGTGGTTTCACTCGCAGCGGAAGATTGTTTGCTCCTGACACTTTGAGGAGGGGGGAGGAAGAAAAAGAGAAAAAAGAAAAGGCCGAGGCTTTAGCCAGGGCAAAGGGGAAGGCTGTGGCGGAGAGTGGAAGTACTCCTGTGATGACACCGGCGCCCGCGGGGTCGGATAACAAAATTGATGATGATGCTGAAGAGTTTCTGAGAATCATCAAAAAGTCGGAGTATAAATTGGTGGATCACTTGCAGCAGACTCCTTCTAAGATCTCGATTCTTTCACTGCTGTTGAGCTCAGAGGGTCATAGGGAGACTTTATTGAAAATTCTGAAGAAAGCCTATGTGCCTCAGGAGATCACTATTAACCAACTGGAGACGGTTGTATCCAATGTGCATGCTAGCCATGGGCTGGGGTTTACGGATATGGACCTGACAGTAGATGGAAGGAACCATAATCGGGCTTTACACATTGCAATGGAATGCAAGGGAGCCGTGCTTTCGCATGTGCTGGTTGATACCGGCTCCTCATTAAATGTGTTGCCCAAGAAAGCCTTGGCAAAGCTGAACTGTGATGGGCTGATTTTGACCCCGACTGATCTGATTGTGCGGGCATTTGATGGGTCAAAGCGGGCCGTGTTTGGGGAAGTTGAATTGCCGGTGAAGATTGGACCTGAGGTGTTTAAGTCAACCTTCTATGTTATGGACATCCAACCAGCTTACAGTTGCTTGTTGGGTCGCCCATGGATTCATGCTGCGGGAGCAGTTACATCGACTTTGCACCAGAAGCTGAAATATGTCTGGGGAGGTCAGGTTGTCACGGTATGCGGAGAGGAGGACATTTTTGTCAGCCACCTGTCTTCGTTCAAGTACGTGGAGATGGATGGTGAAATATGGGAGACGCCGAGTCAGGCTTTCGAAACCGTCAGGGTGGAGAATGCCCTGTTCGCCAAGCAAGAGGAAGAGAAACCGTCCATCGCTTCCTATAAGCAGGCTGCTGAGGTGGTCAAAAGCGGAGAAGCTCCAGGCTGGGGCCAAATGATGGAGGTCCCTGAGAAGAAGGACCGCTTTGGGGTTGGATATAAGCCGAGCCGAGGCTCTGGGCCGAGCAGAAGGGGTCGTACGTCTGTAACATTCACTAGTGCCGGAATGCTGGATCCGGACCACATCTGCATGATGGGTGAAGATACTGACAGCGACTGTGACATGGACCGATGGATAACGCCGTGCGTGCCAGGGATGGAAATCCACAACTGGAAGGCCGAGGAAATCATCCGGGTCACTCTCCTCGAAGAGTAATATTTTTCCTGTTTTCTTTCTTATTTGCATGCAAACCATGCGTGTTGCCCGACACGTAATGGTTCATTGTAAGGGCCTCCTCATGTCATAAAATTGCAAAATTTTGCATCATTAATAAAGGATGTTTTTCAATCAAAAGAGCGGTGTTCCCTGTTTTTCATTTATCTTTGTAGTTTAAAAAATAAAAACAAATAAAAATGGCAATGTTTTTCATTTTGTTTTCCTTTTGCAATTTCTCACACCGGTTCTAAAGCAATGCATGAATCAACATTCATGCAGATGCGATTCCCCTCCGGATCTCATTGATAACAATCCTGTTACACCCTCGTATGACTTCGATAATCCGATCTATCTTGCTGAAGAAGAAGACGAAGAAGATTGTGAATTGCCGGAGGAATTAGCCAGGTTGTTAAGACAAGAGGAGAAGGTGATTCAGCCGCATGAAGAGCCGATTGAGGTCGTGAACCTGGGTACCGACGAGGTTAGAAAAGAGGTGAAAATCGGGGCTGCTTTGGAGGAAAGTGTCAAGAGCAGAATGGTTGCGTTGTTGAAAGAGTATGTCGACATCTTTGCTTGGTCTTATCAAGATATGCCAGGGTTGGATACCGATATCGTTGTGCATAAGCTACCGTTGAGAACAGATTGTCCTCCAGTAAAGCAGAAGTTGCGCAGAACTCGACCTGATATGGCGATGAAGATTAAGAAAGAAGTGCAGAAGCAGTGGGATGCTGGCTTCCTTGCTGTCACTAATTATCCGCCATGGGTCGCGAATATTGTGCCAGTCCCGAAGAAGGATGGGAAGGTGAGAATGTGTGTGGACTACCGAGATCTGAACAGAGCTAGTCCGAAGGATGATTTTCCGCTACCTCACATTGACGTGTTGGTAGATAATACAGCTCAATTCTCGGTGTTTTCCTTCATGGATGGCTTCTCTGGCTATAATCAAATCAAAATGTCGCCAGATGATATGGAGAAAATAACGTTCATTACACCGTGGGGTACCTTTTGTTACAAGGTGATGCCATTCGGTCTCAAGAACGCCGGTGCTACTTATCAGAGGGCCATGGTGACTTTGTTTCATGATATGATTCATCATGAAATTGAATGCTATGTTGATGACATGATAGCAAAGTCCCAGACAGAAGAGGGGCATTTGGTAGATTTGGCTAAGTTGTTCGACCGGTTGAGACAGTTCAGACTGAGGTTGAATCCGAACAAGTGCACGTTCGGAGTGCGGTCCGGTAAATTGTTGGGGTTCATTGTGAGTGAGAAAGGAATCGAGGTTGATCCTGCTAAAGTAAAAGCGATAAAAGAAATGCCTGAACCGAGAACAGAGAAGGAGGTTCGTGGTTTCTTAGGTAGATTGAACTACATTTCACGGTTCATATCTCATCTAACAGCCACGTGTGAACCGATATTCAAATTGTTGAGAAAAGATCAAACGGTTAGGTGGAATGATGATTGCCAAGTGGCATTTGAAAAGATCAAAGAGTATTTGCAGGAGCCTCCGATCCTGATGCCTCCTGTGGAGGGAAGACCATTAATTCTGTACCTGACAGTCCTCGAGGGGTCTATGGGGTGTGTATTGGGGCAGCATGACGAGTCTGGTCGAAAAGAGCATGCCATATACTACCTTAGCAAAAAGTTTACCGACTGTGAAACCAGATATTCACTGCTCGAGAAAACTTGTTGTGCTTTGGTCTGGGCTGCTCGCCGACTAAGGCAGTACATGCTGGTTCATACCACTTTATTGATTTCCAAGATGGATCCAATCAAGTACATTTTTGAGAAGCCAGCATTGACCGGACGGGTTGCGAGGTGGCAAATGATTTTGACAGAATATGATATTCAGTACACATCTCAAAA
Source organism: Lathyrus oleraceus (assembly GCF_024323335.1). Lineage (NCBI taxonomy): Eukaryota > Viridiplantae > Streptophyta > Magnoliopsida > Fabales > Fabaceae > Lathyrus > Lathyrus oleraceus. Next base: position 162,467,616 of record NC_066579.1, on the reverse strand, counting down.
GGCGATTAAGGGGAGTGTATTGTCTGATTACCTCGCCCAGCAACCCATTGATGATTATCAACCAATGAAGTTTGAATTCCCTGATGAGGACATCATGTTTCTCAAATCGAAAGATTGCGAGGAACCAATCCCGGAGGAGGGGCCTGACCCTGAATCCGAATGGATTCTGATGTTTGATGGGGCCGTTAACGTGAATGGAAGTGGTGTTGGTGCTGTTTTGGTTACGCCGAAAGGATCCCACATTCCTTTTGCTGCCCGGCTAACATTCGAGTGTACCAACAACGTGGCTGAATATGAAGCTTGCATATTGGGGATTGAGGAGGCGATTGATTTGAGAATCAAGAACCTTGTCATATATGGAGATTCAGCTCTGGTGATAAATCAGGTTAACGGGAAATGGTATACGCATCAGTCTCATTTGGTTCCGTATCGAGATTATACGAGGAGGTTGTTGACATTTTTCGCCAAGGTGAAGATGCATCATGTGCCCAGAGAGGAGAATCCGTTGGCAGATGCTTTGGCTACTCTGGCCGCCTTGATTAAGGTGCAGAGGTGGAATCAGTTTCCCAGTGTGGAGGTTGGACGTCTGGATAGACCGGCTTATGTGTTTGCTGTTGATACAGCGCCTGATGATGAGAAGCCGTGGTATTATGATATCAAGCGCTATCTTGAGACACAAGAATATCCTGAGGGAGCATCTAAGAAAGATAGAAAGACTCTGCGGAGGTTAGCCATGGTGTTCTACTTGAATAAGGATGGGGTTCTGTATAAGCGGAATTTTGATTGGGTCTTGCTCAGATGTGTTGATGATGCAGAAGCAAGCCAATTGATGAAAGAGGTTCATGAAGGCTCGTTCGGTACCCATGCCAGTGGGAATGCTATGGTGAAGAAGCTGCTGAGAGCAGGTTATTATTGGATGACGATGGAGGCCCAATGTTTTAATTTCGTGCGGAAGTGTCATAAATGCCAGATTTATGCTGATAAGGTGCACGTGCCTCCAAATCCGTTAAGCTTAATGTCGTCTCCATGGCCGTTTGCTATGTGGGGCATTGATATGATTGGAAAGATAGAGCCAACAGCTTCGAATGGTCATCGGTTCATATTAGTGGCTATTGATTACTTCACCAAGTGGGTTGAAGCAGCCTCTTATACGAATGTGACGAAGCAGGTTGTAGCCAGATTTCTCAAGAAAGACATCATTTGCAGATATGGGGTTCCCGAGAGGATCATTACTGATAATGGTTCTAATTTGAATAATAAGATGATGGCAGAGCTGTGCCGGGAATTCAAGATTGAGCATCACAATTCTTCTCCCTATCGTCCGAAGATGAATGGGGCGGTTGAGGCAGCCAACAAGAATATAAAGAAGATTGTGCAGAAAATGGTGGTAACCTACAAGGACTGGCATGAGATGTTGCCGTTTGCATTGCATGGGTATCGAACGTCGGTACGCACATCTACTGGGGCAACTCCTTTCTCATTGGTATATGGGATGGAAGCAGTATTACCTGTTGAGGTTCAGATTCCCTCTTTGAGAGTCCTGATGGATGTGAAATTGCAAGAGGCTGAATGGGTAAGGACCCGGTATGAAGAGTTGAGCCTGATTGAAGAAAAGAGGCTAGCAGCCATCTGTCATGGGCAGTTGTATCAGCAGAGGATGAAGCGGGCTTTTGACAAGAAGGTGCGACCTCGGGTATATCACGTAGGTGATATTGTGCTGAAAAGGATCCTTCCTCCTCAAAACGATCGAAGGGGCAAATGGACGCCGAATTATGAAGGTCCATTCGTGGTCAAGAAGGTTTTCTCTGGCGGAGCCTTGTTGTTAACGACCATGGATGGCGAGGATTTTCCATCCCCTGTGAATGCGGACGCAGTTAAAAAATACTTCGTATAATAGACCCGCTGGACGAAAAGAACAAAATAGTCCAGGCAAAAATGGGCATCCCGGCGAACCAAAAAACAGAAGAAAGGTTCGGGCAAAAATTAGGGATAAAGATGAAAAAATGTACACCCGGCAAGTCGAAAACCTGAAAAGGCGACTTGGGCAAAAAAGGGTATCCCGGTGGACTGAAAACCCGAAAGGGCAGTCCAGGCAAAAGAGGGATTGAAACGAACAACTGCGTCTAGCATGATCGTTTGCGCTTTGGTTAAAGCATCATGGATAATACCCGGTAGGGATCAATCGGAATCGTCTTGTTCAGAAGGCAGAAAGCATGGAGAGTCAAAGGACATATGGGGTGTAACCGAGTTGGAACTCGATGAGATTGCGGGTTTCACATTGCCATTAGGATAGATTTTTCCTTTTGAGCGCAATTACCTCTTTTCAGGAATTGCTTCCTTTTGTATTGCTCATTTGAGCCACACACTTTTTCAATCAATAAAATGCATATTCAGTCGAATAATTTTGTTTTTGTTTTTCATTACCGCTTTGATTGCAAAAACATCCGATTATTTTGATAAAGAATTTTGCATTTTAAGACATACGGGTTCCTTCCAATGCATGCTTATAAGATTGAAAGCTTGAAATCTTATTAGGAAGGTTGAGTGACCCAAGTGTTGAAATCTTGACACGCCTGGGGCACGGTTTTATCTAACGATCTGTTTTGCAGGAACTGTTAGATATTTTCACTCAATTGCAGATTGTGATGTGGAAGCTTTGTAACAAATCCCCAGAGAGTTCGATCAGGAACAAATGAATATGAAAGAAATGACGAAGACGTTGAGACGTACGACGATCCTTGATGTTAATCAAGAAGACTCTTCAAAATCAGAAAATTGAAAGTATGTAATTCCCCGCAGAGTCCGATCAGGGACGAGTGCATGAAGAAAGGACGGAGAGACGACGAGACGTCCGACGACCCTTGAAATTAATCAAGAAGACTCTTCAAAGTCGGAAGATTGGAATTTCTGTAAAAAACCCAGGAGTACGTCTCTCGTCGAGCGCGGAGCGACTTGGAATACAAGATGATGGAGCAGAAAAGGTCCAGATGAGTCTGGGAGTTCTCCAAAGTGGAAAGCTGATATGAGTATTGGAGGTGGATACCGTGGTTCGACGTGTTGACGGGTGTTCTGTACCAACTTTTCTCATTTTCCCAGCTAAGTCCCCAAGCAGAGTTAGAGGACCAACTCCCCAGCGGATTCCAGATCTGTGACATCCCCAGCCGAGTCAGGATGGTTATCCCCGTCAGGTTTAAAGTGGTGTTTCCTCAGCAGCCAGGTCTGAAGGTTGTTACTCCCCGAGTGGAGCGGGTCTTTTTCAATGAAATATATCTCCAGCAGTGTTTATCCTACCTGTGGATTGAACAAGTTCCCGTAGCGGATGGATTTTTGCATCTCCAGCTGAGGATTCTACCTATGGATTGCCTGGGTTGTCCCCAGCGGAGTATTATGCGTGTCCCTAGCAGGATCAGGATGGTTATCCCCGGCAGGTGATTTAGATTGATGCATCCCCAGTTGAGTCTGGAGATTGCTATTCCCCTAGCAGAGTCTCTGTGAGAATTTCCCCAGTAAAGTCGACAGGTATCTGTGAGGTTTTCCCGAAGCGGAGTCAGGATTGATATCCTCAGCAAGTCAAAGAGTGGTATTCCCATAGAGTGTTGGTGATGCTTATCCCCTGCAGTTCCCGAGCGGATTGGGTGCAAAGGAGGTTCTTCCCTAGCAAGGGTGGCCCTATTCCCAGCAGCAGCATTATTCCCCAGCAGGGCGGAGTCAGAGCAGTGACGAGTTCCTCAGCAGAGAGTCCCGTATTCCCCAGAAGAGTCCCTTGAGGGGGATGCTTTTTATGCATTCATCATGTAGCGTAAGCATAGCATATTGCATAGAAAAAATAATAAATCGCGTAGCATTTCCATAATTATGGAGCATTACGCAGAAAAAATTAATCATGCATCATTGCAAGCATAAGCTAGTCTCAAGCCGTGGTTACCGTTTGAGAAGTGGTTTTGGCCAGACAGTGAAGGTGTTACTCCGAGGAGTTTAGCCTCATGATTTGATCAAAGGTATTTTCCCCAGTAGTGCGATACTGGAGGAGGTTTCTGTCATGCGAGACAAAAGTTGGATGTTACTCTGAGGAGTCTAGCATCATGACGTCAGATCAGCAATGTTCCCCAGTAGTGCGATATTGGAGGAGTTTGTTTCCGTCGTGCAGAGATGGAAATATGACGCGATCAGCGCGACTCAAGCCGTGGTTACCGCTTGGAGGTTTGGTTTCATTGGGTGGTGAGGATGTTACTCTGAGGAGTCTAGCATCATGACGTCAGATCAGCAATGTTCCCCAGTAGTGCGATATTGGAGGAAATGTTTCCGTCGGACAGAGATGGGAATAAAGTCAGAGGACGTTACGCGATCAGCGCGATTCCGGGGTTCAAATGGAGAAAAGGAAGTGCTGAGGCATTTTCTGGGGTTCAAATGGAGATGGAGTTGAAGATTTTATCCGGGATGAGGTCCTCAGGATTATCTTCTGTTCATGTGTTACCTTAGACTCTGGCTGAGGCCAATGGAGGTCGTTATAGGTGTCTTCTGAGGAAGAGATACACATGCTACCTTCTTTTGTGAAGGTATACCCTCTGACATGTCGCCCTCAGAGTGGTTTGGTGTTATTTCCGACGTTGCCAGCGGAATTATCACGAGAGATTGGAGAAAAGGATATGCTGAGGCATTTTCCTGGGGTTCAAACGGAGAAAAGGATATGCTGAGGCATTTTCCTGGGGTTCAAATGGAGAAAAGGAGATGTTGCGATATTTTCTGGAGAACGGGGTTCATATTGGCGATCGCGAGTTATCGTCAGGCGACTGGGGTTCAAACAGGCGATCGGGGTTCATTATTTTGGCAAAAAGGAGTGCTGAGGCATTTTCCGGGGTTCAAATGCGGTGATCTGAGGATCGTCTGCGCAGAGAAAATTTCGGGGTTCAAGAAAACAAAAACAGAGAAGAATTTTGGGGTTCAAGAAAATAAGCATAAAAAGAGGTTGATAATCCCGAGCGGATGTGTGGTGATCAGACCATGGTTATCCCTGTGTTACCATTTATTTTGGTATCCAGGTTGCCGATGTTTTTCGAGTGAGTTTCTTCGCCGATGCTGACAGGCGTTGTTAATTATTATCCCATCCGAGTGCAAATTGTTCGTCTGTTCTTGGTATTCAATCACTCTTCACCCTGATCATCCGAAAGCCGAGGCTATTTCGTATCGACAGGTTCACAGTGGATTGAATAGGGGCAGCTGTAACACCTCAAAATTTGCCCTCCTCTCTTGGGACTAGCATTAACATATGGCATACATTTTAGGTCATTAGGCATTTGCATATTGCATATCATGTGGTTACACTGTGCAAGCCATTCTCCCAAGTCTTGATCAGAAGATAAAGAAGTCAGAGTGCAAGCCTAGGGTTTATTGACTGATTATTGGCCATCTGAGGATTGGGCAGTGAATTAGGGTTTCATGATTCTCAATGGACATTGATCTTCATCTTGATTGCAATGATACATCATCATCATCATCGTTGGATGTCATCAGGAGATTGAAGAAGATTCCTTGAGATTAGGGTTTTGACCACTGGTCAACCCTAATCAGTTGCATTGGGCCAGTCAGGGCATAATCAGGAGAGGGGGTTTGTGATGGCTATGGGGTTCATTATGTGGTTATATTGTGCATATGGAAGCTAGGGTTTCATCATTGAGCCATTTCTTCAGGAGTTTGGGGCTCAATTTGATCAGTGCGTAGCCAAATTCATCTATCTGTCAGAAAAGTCAATTGTGGTCAACTGTGCCTGGATTGATGGATTTGGAGGAGGGAGAGGGCAAGAGATACTCCATTCATGTTCAAACAAGTCTCATTTGACATTTCAAATACTCACATTGAAGGATTTGAGGTCATAGCAAAGGTTTCCAAAAGGAAAAATGACCTATGGTTTCAAGTTTCCAAAAGGATGGCAAGTTTTTGGAACGACTTCAACCCAATTTTCCACCATCAAAAAAGCTTCAAATGGAATTTTGTTGAACATGAAAGTTGTAAATCTTTCTCTCCCATTTTCAAAAAGTCCAAGATCGTGAGAATCGGATGAACGGTTGAGGAGATATGGTCAAATTACCACCGGGCGTGCATGGCAAAATTTTCCATGTATCGATGCACACGAATTTCGTATCGATGCATGCAAGGCAAAAAAGGGTCATGTATCGATGCACACGAGTTATGTGTCGATGCACACTGTTAAAAAGTGCCTTGTATCGATGCAAACAAGTTATGTATCGATGCATACTGTTAAAAAGTGCCTTGTATTGATACAAACAAGTTATGTATCGATGCACACTGTTAAAAAGTGCCATGTATCGATGCAAATAAGTTATGTATCGATGCATACTGTTAAAAAGTGTTATGTATCAATACATAACTCTATTTTGAGCTCTCATACAGCACCGTTCATGTCCATATTACTTCATGCACCATCTTCATGCACAAGAGTGAAAATCTCATTTGAGCCAACACACTCCAAATATCAATTGAGAATGTATGAGCTGTCAATGAGCTGTCACAGGGCTTGAGTGAAAAGGCCATTTTGCCCTTGCTTAAGTAAATGCACATTTGCTAATTGCATGTCATTTTGCTAATTAAGGTGATTAAGTGTGGATTAAGCTGAAGTATATATTCCTAATCCTAACAAACTCATAACAGAATTCACAATTCCCCAAAATCAGATCCAAAAACTCTCAAAATTCTGAAAAATTCTCAAGAACACCAAAACCAAAAATTGACAAGAACTCTCTCATTTTCTTGATCAATTTTCGAAATTCTTCTTGCTGCCACTTCCTCTCATCATCATCTCCATCTGTTTTTGAAGTTTGGATTGAAAGGAGCTTCATTCGTGGTGGTTCATTGTGGAGGCATCAATGGTGAATTGAAGAATTCGTGCACTACAAGCCGTTTCAACTGAATCTAACATCTCTACTCATCTTCCTTATCACTCTACTACATCTGTTTGTGGAAATCGAAGCTAAAGAACTCCAAGTTCATCACAGCAATTTCCAGGTTGGTAAAAATCGAATCGCACGAAATGCTTAATAATCATATGCGTTTGAAAGTTCATGTCACGTAGGTTATGGTGATGCCTTTAGTTTTGATTATAGTGGACTATAGCTTAGGAAATCTGGATTCGAAATTTTGATGTCGAACCCTAACTCGCGCGATTCGTATGATTTAGGAACAGTTAGGTTACAATAAGTTCATATTCGGATTGTGCATGTTCATACGATTCTAACGAGTATTCGTTTGCTCGTTTTGGTGTTGGTTTGAAAATTTCGTGTTCTTGAGTGGCTGGAGGAAGGAGAAGACGAAGTTCTGCGCCATTTACTGTTCAATCCAAATTTCTGTTTGAAAATTCAAATACACTGTTTCCCGCTCCCGCCTTAATTAATTACCAGAATGCCATTACTAATTTATAGTTAATTCTAAAAAATCATAAAAAATACATAACATGTTAAATAATTCATAAAAAAATTGTAGAAAATTCAGAAAAATGTGTGGATTGTTTCTTTGACTTCCTTGTTGAGTTTAGGATTTTTTTGACCTATTGGTCAAAGTTGTGCATGGCAAAAATATTGTTTGACCTAGACTTATTTCACATGTGCTCAAAATTGATACATTTTACCATTTGGTTCATGAAATGCTCATAGTGTTAAATAAATTCTTGAAATTTTTTGTGATGATTCTTGACTGATTGATGCTCATTTCCATGTAAATTTCATGAGTTTTTGATACCTGGTCATTGAGTTATGAATTTTGGAACTTAGGTGTGACAATTTGTGTCACACCTCATTATGTCAATTTGCTGGATTTTTTTTTGTGGCCTAGGCTTGGTAGAATAATGTGAAATTTTGCATGATGGTTGATTAACATGTTGAGATGCTATATGAATTTTTGTGGAATTTTACATTGCATTTTCAAACTGATTGTGATTTTTCATTTCTGTTGGTCAATTGTGCAAGCTTGTGTGACATAGGTTGGTAGATTGATTGAGAAATGTTCATATGGTATTAGATAATCATGAAATTTGATGTGCTTGTAGTAGACACATAATGTGACATCCCTGTTTTGGTCTCATCCATTTCTTTTTTGTCTTCATTGAGTTATGAATTTTTGAAGTGGAAGCATGTGTTGATGATGTGATTTGGAGCATGTAATTGTGTCTGTTTTTGTTGATTTTCATTGACATAGTTCCCTTGGTCCAAATAGGCTAAAATTTGACATGGTAGACCTTGAATATCCCCTGTTTAGGTGTAAATTATTTGAGAATTTTTGGAATTGCTTTGGTGTGGATTTGAATGCAATAGTTCTGTTTGCATGTTTGATGCTTCATTTGAACTAGTTTGCCTTATTTTGTGCATAACATGAGCATGATGAATGATATGGACATGAGACTAATTGTGTTTGCTCTTGTTTGACATTAATTTGACTTTGGTTGGTGAATACCTTGCTGTTTAGGAATTTTTCTTGCCTTTGGACCCTAGGCTTGGCCTAGTGGTCTTGTTGCTAATATTTGCTTGATTTTTCAGGATCAAAAGCATAATGCACATGGAGAATGAATCAAATTGATTGAAATGGTGTTGTTTGATGTTTGTATACTAACATAACATTGTTTTGTAGGTTGTGAAGCTTAGGCTTAAGCTTTGAGCTTGCCTTGTTGTGCCTTGCTTTGTGTAGTTTGACTGATTGAACTTTTGCTGTTTGTTTCTGTCTGTCTGAGTACTAACTGTGTGTGACTGTTTCCAGGTACTTTAGTTGCTCAGTTCCTTGTGAACTATTGCTTTGCTTTGCTTAAGCAACTTGCATTGAGGTATAGTTTTCTAACTTCATGTAGTCTGGAGACTCGGCTGTTACCGGGCCGGGCAAATTGTCTGAAGTCCTCCTTAAGAGGCAATGATTGTGGTTGTTTATTTTTAAGCCCAAGCAGGTGAAAGTCCTTTAAATAAGGCAATTGGTGGAAGGTAGGGGTATGCAGTCTACCCCCCACTATTCAGTTGAGTCTTCTCCTTGCTCCCATTACATGGTTGTAGCATTGAGATCCTAGCCCAAGATCCTGTGCAGTGCACATTGTGTCAGAGTCTCTGAGTATAGAAGGGTTCCCCCATTCTGGACCCATGCTCATTTGTCAGAAGCTCTCCCTGGTTAGGGATAAGAGCTGTGAGGTCTCATCCTCACTTCATCCTTTCATCTGCTTCACCTTAGCCTCGTAATGGCAAGGTTAAGAGCAAACACAGCCTGTACAGAGGACTTGCTGAGGCAGTCAAACCTGATTGATTGAGCCCCCTTGTTTGGCTATAGAGTGTGCTGTGTGGATATCTGATTGACATGCTTGTTTGAGATGCTTGTTCTCATTTGATGTATGCTTGTATGTTGTTTGCTTGTGTGCTTGTTCCTTTCCTGGTTAGGATAGGCTTGCTTATGCAAGTAGGATAGAAACCTGAACTTAGGGTGACTTTGCATGACAATATCTAGGCTCGAGTCGTAGTCTCCCTAGTGTCGTGTCTTCCCCTGGTTTCTGGTTAGGAGAGTTTCTCCCCTGTTAAGGGGAACTACATCGCCCTGATCCTTGTTCCAGACAAGGTATGTAGGCAGGAGGTCGTGCGAGACCTCTCCGGGCGCCTTTTTATTTATTTGTGTGTGTTGTTTGACCAGTGCTAGGCTCGAGTCCCCGACTCCTTAGCCAGTTGTTGTTTGTTTGTGCTTTTTGGGTTCGGATGCCGACGTAATTCCATCTAGTGGTTGTCGGGCTCCACGTTTGCCCTTTTGAGTGTGTTTTGGTTCGGATGCTGACGTAATTCCATCAAGTGGTTGTCAGGCTCCATGTTGGCCATCTTGTTTGATTGTTTTGTGTGGTTTGGGCGTGCGTAAGCCGAACTACAGTGGCTCTGATTCTTGTTCCCGACAAGATATGTAGGCATAAGGTGCGATACCTTATCGAGCTCTTCCCTTTTAACCCCACCTGCGTTCCCTGTGTGTGTGTGATGTTTTTAGCAACCTATTCTTATTTTTAGAACGTGGATCCCTAGGAGTACCTAGGACGTGAGGGGTGCTAATACCTTCCCCTCGCGTAACCGACTCCCTTACCCTTTCTCTTTGGTCGCAAGATCATTTCCTTTCCAGGTTTCTCTGAGCGTTTCCTTTCCCTATCTTGGGATAAATAACGCGCAGTGGCGGCTCTGTGTGTGTTTTATTTTTAGGCTCGCCGGTTGATTTTTCGCAGGATGCGACACATACTGAGCATCAGAATATGAGAGTATTGATGTTGGTCTGAATACCGGAAAATTGGCCTGAACGCCACTTTGGTCTGAACACCACTTCAGTCTGGATACCACCTCGGTCTGGATACCGGGAAACTGGCCTGAGTGCCACAAGATGCATCGATCTGAACTTCAGAAGCTTCTTCGACCTGAGAATCGGAAAATTGGCCTGAGTGCCGCTTCGGTCTGAATACCCGCCTCGGTCTGAATACCGGATGATTGGCCTGGATGCCACGAGTACTTCAACCTGATTGTTGGAAACTCCTTCGATCTGGAAATCGGAAACTGGCCTGAGCGCCACAAGTTCTTCATCCTGATTGTTGAGAACTTCTTCGATCTGAAAATCGGAAACTGGCCTGAATGCCACAAGTTCTTCGTCCTGATTGTTGAGAACTTCTTCAATCTGAAAATCGGAAACTGGCCTGAGTGCCACATAACTGGCCTGAATGCCACTTCGGTCTGGATACCGGAAACTCTCCATGCCTATCAGCATCGGCAAAGATAACAAAACAGTGATAAGCGAGTCGGCACGCATGCCCACGACCCATGCTGGGGATAACAAGCCACGAATCGGCTACTCTCTATTCAACCCTAGCCAACAAACACTTTGCGTTAGCTGGGGATTACCTCTTTCTCGTCTTTTCTCTTTTTGAACCCCGAGACTTCTCGGATCATCATTTCCCTCTCTGCTCGACAGAAACTCTTCCTCCAATATCGCACTACTGGGGAATACCTTTGGTTCACAATCATGACGCTAAACTCCTCGGAGTAATACCTTCACCTTCGGGCAAAACCACCTCTCAAACAATAACCACGGTTTGAGACTAGCTTATGCTTGCAATAATGATGCATGATATTCTTTTCAGCGTAATGCTCCATAATCATGGAAATGCTACGCAGTTTATTATGCAATATGCTATGCTTATCTACATGATGAATGTATAAAAAGCATCCCCCTCAAGGGACTCTTTTAGGGAGCTCGAGACACTCTGCTGAGGAACTCGCCACCACTCCAATCTCCACCCTGCTGGGGAATAGTAATGTTGCTGGGGAAAAGGCAACCCTTGCTGGGGAAAGAACCACCAACGCACTCTGTGGGGAATCAACGGCCTTTGACTTGCTGGGGATGCAACACTCCCGACTCTGCTTGGGAAACCACCACCCACAAATACCTCCGCTGGAAAATAGCACCCTTCAGGCCTGGCTGCTGAGGAAACATCGATCTCAAACCTGCTGGGGATAACCATCCTGACCCTGCTAGGGAAGTCACAGACCTTGAATCTGCTGGGGGAATTTAGTCATCCCGACTCTGCTTGGGAAAACGAGGAAAGTTTGGTACTGAACACCCGTCGACTCGTCGAACCATGGCATTCATCATTCAACTCCAATGTCTGCTTTCCAATTTTGAGAACTCCCAGACTTGTCTGGACTTTTCTGATTCATCACCTTGTATACCCAACTGCTCCGTACTCGACGGAGAGCGAACTCCTGGGATTTACACAGACTTTTCAATCTTCAGACTTTGAAGAGTCTTCTTGATTAATATCCAGGATCGTCGTACGCCTCTCGCCGTCTTTTCACCATTCCCTCATTCATTCTTTCGTCCCTGATTGGACTCCACGAGGATTTTTTGTCAAAAGCTTCCACATCACGCCCTGCAAGTGAGTGAAAATACCTAACAGTACCTGCAAAAGAGATCGTTAGATAAAAACGTGCCCCAGGCGTGTCAAGATTTCAACACTTGGGTCACCCAACCTTCCAAATAAGATTTCAAATTTTCAATCTTATAAACATGCATTGGAAGGGACCTGTATGTCTTAAAATGCAAAGATTCTTTATCAAAATAATCGGATGTTTCTGCAATCAAAGCGGTAATGAAAAACAAAAACAAAGTTATTTGAATGAATATGCATTTTATTGATTGAAACGTGTGGCTCAAACTGAGCAATACAAAGGAAGCAATTCCTGAAAAGAGGTAATTGCGCACAACAGGAAAAAAAATCTATCCTAATGGCAATGTGAAACCCGTGATCTCATCGAGTTCCAACTCGGTTATACCCCATATGTCCTCAGACTCTCCGTGCTTTCTGCCTTCTGAATAAGACGCTTCCGATTGGTCCCTACCGGGTATTATCCATGATGCTTTAACCAAAGCGCAAACGATCATGCTGGACGCAGTTGTTCGTTTCGATCCCTCTTTTGCCTGGACCGCCCTTTCGGGTTTTCAGCCCACCGGGATACCCTTTTTTGCCCAAGCTGCCTTTTCAGGTTTTCGACTTGCCGGGTGTACATTTTTCTTTTTATCCCTAATTTTTGCCCGAACCTTTTCTTTTTGTTTTTTGGTTCGCTCGGATGCCCATTTTTGCCTGGACTATTTTATTCTTTTCGTCCAGCGGGTCTCTTTATACGAAGTATTTTTTAACTGCGTCCGCATTCACAGGGGATGGAAAATCCTCGCCATCCATGGTCGTTAACAACAAGGCTCCGCCAGAGAAAACCTTCTTGACCACGAATGGACCTTCATAATTGGGTGTCCACTTGCCCCTACGATCGTTTTGAGGAGGAAGGACCCTTTTCAACACCATATCACCTACGTGATACACACGAGGTCGTACCTTTCGGTCAAAAGCACGTTTCATCCTCTGCTGGTACAACTGCCCATGACAAATGGCCGCCAGCCTCTTCTCTTCAATTAGGCTTAACTCTTCGTACCGGGTCCTTACCCATTCAGCCTCTTGCAATTTCACGTCCACCAGGACTCTCAAAGAGGGAATTTGAACCTCAACCGGTAGCACAACTTCCATTCCATATACCAAAGAGAAAGGCGTTGCCCCAACGGATGTACGCACCGAGGTTCGATACCCATGCAATGCAAATGGCAACATCTCATGCTAGTCTTTATAGGTTACCACCATTTTCTGCACAATCTTCTTTATATTCTTATTGGCTGCCTCAACCGCCCCATTCATCTTCGGACGATAGGGAGAAGAATTGTGATGCTCAATCTTAAATTCCCGGCACAGCTCTGCCATCATCTTATTGTTCAAATTAGAACCATTATCAGTAATGATTCTCTCGGGAACCCCATATCTGCAAATGATGTCTCTTTTGAGAAATCTGGCAACGACCTGTTTCGTCACGTTCGTATAAGAGGCTGCTTCCACCCACTTGGTGAAGTAATCAATAGCCACTAATATGAATCTGTGCCCATTCGAAGCCGTAGGCTCAATCTTCCCAATCATATCAATGCCCCACATAGCGAACGGCCACAGAGACGACATTAAACTCAATGGATTTGGAGGCACGTGCACCTTGTCAGCATAAATCTGGCATTTATGACACTTCCGCAAGAAATTGAAACATTGGGCCTCCATTGTCATCCAGTAATAACCTGCTCTCAGCAGCTTCTTCACCATTGCATTCCCACTGGCATGGGTACCGAACGATCCTTCGTGAAACTCTTTCATTAATTAGCTTGCTTCTCTATCATCAACGCATCTGAGCAAGACCCAATCAAAATTTCTCTTGTACAAAACCCCATCCTTATTCAGATAGAACACCATGGCCAACCTCCGCAGAGTCTTTCGGTCCTTCTTAGATGCTCCCTCAGGATACTCTTGGGTTTCCAGATAGCTCTTGATATCATAATACCATGGCTTCTCATCATCAGGCACTGTATCAATAGCAAACACATAAGCCGGTCTATCCAGACGTCCCACTTCAACATTGGGGAACTGATTCCACCACTGCACCTTAATCAAGGCTGCCAGAGTAGCTAAGCATCCGCCAAAGGGTTCTCTTCTCTCGGCACATGATGCATCTTCACCTTGGTGAAAAACGTCAACAATCTCCTCGTATAATCCCGATATGGAACTAAATGAGACTGATGCGTATACCATTTTCCATTAACCTGATTTACAACCAGAGCTGAATCTCCATATATGACAAGGTTCTTGATCCTCAAATCAATCGCCTCTTCAATCCCCAGAATGCAAGCTTCATATTCAGCCACGTTGTTGGTGCACTCAAATGTTAGCCGGGCAGCAAAAGGAATGTGGGATCCTTTCGGCGTAACCAAAACAGCACCAACACCGCTACCATTCACGTTAACGGCCCCATTAAACATCAGAATCCATTCGGATTCAGGGTCAGGCCCCTCCTCCGGGATTGGTTCCTCACAATCTTTCGATTTGAGAAACATGATGTCCTCATCAGGGAATTCAAACTTCATCGGTTGATAATCCTCAATGGGTTGCTGGGCGAGGTAATCAGACAATACACTCCCCTTGATTGCTTTCTGAGAGGTATATTGTATATCATATTCAGTTAGAATCATTTGCCACCTCGCAACCCGTCCGGTCAATGCTGGCTTCTCAAAAATGTACTTGATTGGATCCATCTTGGAAATCAATAAAGTGATATGAACCAGCATATAATGTCTCAGTCGGCGAGCAGCCCAAACCAAAGCACAGCAAGTTTTCTCGAGCAGTGAATATCTTGTTTCACAGTCGGTAAACTTTTTGCTAAGGTAGTATATGGCATGCTCTTTTCGACCAGACTCGTCATGCTGCCCCAATACACACCCCATAGACCCCTCGAGGACTGTCAGGTACAGAATTAACGGTCTTCCCTCCACAGGAGGCATCAGAATCGGAGGCTCCTGCAAATATTCTTTTATTTTTTCAAATGCCACTTGGCAATCATTATTCCACCTGACCGTTTGATTTTTTCTCAATAACTTGAATATTGGTTCACACGTGGCTGTTAGATGAGATATGAACCGTGAAATGTAGTTCAATCTACCTAAGAAACCACGAACCTCCTTCTCTGTTCTCGGTTCAGGCATTTCTCTTATTGCTTTTACTTTCGCAGGATCAACCTCGATTCCTTTTTCACTTACAATAAACCCCAGCAATTTACCGGACCACACTCCGAAAGTGCACTTGTTCGGATTCAACCTCAGTCTGAACTGTCTCAGCTAGTCGAACAACTTGGCCAGATCTACCAAATGCCCCTCTTCTGTTTGAGACTTCGCTATCATGTCATCAACATAGCATTCGATTTCATGATGAATCATATCATGAAACAAAGTCACCATGGCCCTCTGATAAGTAGCACCGGCGTTCTTGAGACCAAATGGCATCACCTTGTAACAAAAAGTGCCCCATGGTGTGATGAACGTTGTTTTCTCCATATCATCTGGCGACATTTTAATTTGATTATAGCCAGAAAAGCCATCCATGAAGGAAAACACCGAGAATTGAGCTGTATTGTCTACCAGCACATCAATGTGAGGTAATGGAAAATCATCCTTCGGGCTAGCTCCGTTCAGATCCCGGTAGTCCACACACATTCTTACCTTCCCATCTTTCTTTGGCATCGGCACCATGTTCGCGACCCAAGGCGGATAATTAGTGACAGCAAGGAAACCAGCATCCCACTGCTTTTGCACTTCCTCTTTAATTTTCATCGCCATCTCAGGTCGAGTTCTGCGCAACTTCTGCTTCACTGGAGGACAATCTGCTCTCAACGGTAGCTTGTGCACAACAATATCGGTATCCAACCCTGGCATATCTTGATAAGACTAGGCAAAGATGTCGACATACTCTTTCAACAATGCCACCATTCTGCTCTTGACTCTCCCCTCCAAAGCAGCCCCGATTTTCACTTCTTTCTTGACCTCGTCGGTACCTAGATTCACTGTCTCAACTTGCTCTTCGTGCGGCTGAATCACCTTCTCCTCTTGTTTCAACAACCTGGCTAATTCCCCTGGCAGTTCGCAATCTTCTTCGGCATGATAGATTGGATTGTCGAAGTCATATGAGGGTGTAACAGGATTGTTATCAATGAGATCCGGAGACTGATCGCATCTGCATGAATGTGGATTCATGCATTGCTTTAGAACCAGAGCAAGACAAATTGAAAAAGAAAATGAAAACATTGCCATTTTTATTTTGTTTTATTTTTAAACTGCAAAAATAAATGAAAAACAAGGAACACCGCTTTTAACTGAAAAACATCCTTTTATTGATAATGCAAGAAATTTGCAAAATGAAACATGAGGTGGCCCTTACAATGAACCATTACGTGTCGGGCAACACGTATGGCTTTCATGCAGATAAAATTGAAAAAACAGAAATTATTACTCTTCGAGCAGAGTGACCCTGATGATCTTTTCAGCCTTCCAGTTCTGGACTCCCATCCCTGGTGCGCACGACTTTATCCATCGGTCCCATTCACAGTCGCTATCATTTTCATCACCCACCATACAGATGTGATCTGGATCCAGCATTCCAGCACTGGTGAACATGACTGACGTACGGCGTCCTCTGCCTTGTCCAAACGAGCCTCTGCCTGGCTGATAACCCACTCCAAAGCGGTCTTTCTTGGCGGAGATATCCATCATCCTACCCCAACCAGGAGCCTCTCCATTCTTCACCACCTCAGCGGCCTGCTTATACGAAGATATGGACGGTTTCTCTTCTTCTTTTGCAAAAAGAGCATTCTCCACCTTAACGGTTTCGAATGCTTGACTCGGTGTCTCCCATATCTCACCGTCCATCTCCATGTATTTGAAAGATGAAAGGTGGCTGACAAAGATGTCTTCTTCTCCGCAGACGGTGATGACCTGTCCATCCCAAATATACTTTAATTTCTGGTGCAAAGTCTACGTTACTGCCCCAGCAACATGAATCCATGGGCGACCCAACAGGGAACTGTATGCCGGCTGAATATCCATGACATAGAAAACAGACTTAAACACCTCAGGTCCAATCTTCACCGGGAGCTCAACCTCTCCGAACACAGCCCGCTTCGACCCATTAAAAGCCCTCACTATCAGATCAGTGGGCGTCAAGATCAACCCTTCACAATTCAGCTTTGCCAGGGCTTTCTTTGGCAACACATTTAAAGAGGAGCCGGTATCAACCAGCACATGAGAAAGCACGGCTCCTTTACATTCCATCGCAATGTGTAAAGCCCGGTTGTGGTTCTTTCCATCCACAGTCAGATCCATATCGGTGAAACCCAGCCCGTGGCTGGCATGAACATTAGACACCACCGTCTCCAATTGATTAATCGTTATCTCTTGAGGAACATAGGCTTTCTTCAGGATCTTCATCAAAGCCTCTCTATGCCCCTCGGAGCTTAACAGCAAAGATAGAATTGATATTTTGGATGGGATCTGCTGCAGATGGTCCACAAGCTTGTACTCAGACTTCTTGATGATTCTAAGGAATTCCTCTTCTTCATCATCAAGCTCTCTCTCCGACCCACCAGGCGTCGGTGTCACCACGGGAGTACCTTCATTGACCACTGCTTGTTTTCCTTTTGCCCTGGCTAAAGCCTCGGCCTTTTATTTCTTTTCTTTTTCTCCTTCTCCTCCCCTCAACGCATCAGGAGCAAACAGCCTTCCACTACGAGTGAAACCACTAGGTCCGACATTATCCACCTTTGAAACGGTGGTTTCACCTGCAGCCTGATCCTCTACTTTTTCTCCATTGCAATATACCTCCCCACCATAATGCCACGGCACGGCATCATCTTTGTCATATGGAATTGGCCCAGGTACCGTGATAGTAACTGGAGCCGCATCAGCTAGAGTTGACAAATCAACCGGGTCGAAGTAAATCGTTATGGTGGAGACATCATTCTCCCCCATATCAGCCTTCTCAACCCGAATACTTCCTTCGTCCATCAGTCTCTGGACAGTCTCCTTCAACAGTACGCACCCATCAGCAATAGTGCACGCAGCACAATCATCACCACAACCCGGAAAGACCCCATTTAACAACAACTGCCGCTTGACCTCAGCCAAAGGAGTCTTCAATTAATCAACCCTCAACAGCCCGATTCTGTTCTCCTCAGAGATAGCATTCACCCCCCTTTGACCATGCGCGGGCATGGGATTAGCATTCACATTTGGGGAAGGAGCAAAGTTAATAGCTTTCGAATCCACCAGATCTTGGACTACATGTTTAAAAGCTTTGCAGTCTTCCACATTATGCCCGGGAGAACCTGAATGGAATTCACACTTAGCATTTTCATCAAAATTGGCGGGCCTCTGATCAGGTCTCAAAGGTGCCAAAGTTCTTAATTGTACCAACCCCAGATCCTTCAGCTTCTTCAATAGGAAAGAATAGGTCACAGGCGGCCTATCGAACTGTCGGTCGTTCATTCTTCCCCTGACTTGGTATCCAGCCCTCTGTGGCCTCTGCTGAAATGGTTGTCTTTGTTCTTGTGGTTGTTGCTGTTGTTGCTGTGCAGGCTGATTATCAGCAGGAATAGTTACCGCAGCGGTGTGCTGATAGTAACGATCCCTACTTGGTCCTCTTTGAGTGTGTACTGCACTGGTATCACCCTCTTTCTTCCTTTGGCCGTTACCGAAGGGCTTTTTCGATCCTGATGACGAAGCGTTACCACCCTGTATCTTTCCGAGCTTCAGCCAACTCTCTATCCTTTCACCGGCCACAACAATGTCTGCGAAGTTGGTCACCAGACAACCGACCATTCTCTCAGCGAATTCCCCCTACAGGGTACCCATAAACAGATCAGACATATCTCTATCCACTAATGGAGGTTGAACCCTGGCAGCCAACTCCCTCCACCTTTGAGCATATTCTTTAAACCCTTCACTTGACTTATGAGACATACCCTGCAGCTGGGTACGGCTAGGAGCCATGTCAGCATTGAATTGATACTGTTTAAAGAAGGCATCGCCAAGATCCTGCCAGCTCTTAATATCATAAGATTTCAGCTTGGTGTACAACTCCAAGGATCCTCCGGACAGGCTGTTCTGGAAGAAGTACATCCAAAGCTTTTGGTCCATAGTGTATGCAGAAATCTTGCAGACGAAAGCTTGAAGGTGAGTTTCCGGGCAGGAACTCCCATTGTATTTATCAAATGCGGGCTGTTTAAACTTCTGTGGGATCACAATCCCCTCAACTAGCCCCATATTCGACATGTTTACGACCCCGAGAGTGGCATAGCTTTCGAGAGCCCTGATCTTCTCTGCCAGCAATTGGATTTCTTTGTTCGGAGGTTGGACGCTGTATTGCCCAAACGGCTCATTATGCATAGAGAACTGATCAGCTTCCCTGTCTTCCTCCCTATCATCATCAGCCCCGAAGAATGGAGGGAACAGACTGTCCTTCATATTATTACCCATCTGACCGGGCCCACCACCAGTGGCAGCACCAAAACCAGCAGCATTATTCACTACGCCAACAGTTGTTCTTTTTCCGCCGTCTCTAGAGCCACCCAGCCCCTGGTTGGAGACACCATCCAAGTTAACACCGCTGTTAGCAGCTGAAGCCCGCTCGAGCTTCTCAACTTTGTCAGCCAGTGCTTTCTGACCAACTGCAAAACCCTGCATGATGTTGATCAGTTCGTTCATTTTATCTTTCAACTCGAGGACATCTGTGTTTGGGAGATCCATCAGCCTTGGAGTGTTGCGTCTGGTAAAATATCTGTGCGGACGTGTTGAGTGCAAAGGTACAACTCTACGAGCACGAGCAATTATTCCTGAAACAATTAAGCACGTTAGAACTGATACCTGCAAAACAAAAACAAGTTATTATGATCATGCATGAATGCAGTGTTTATCCATATGAGGAACACTTTATCCCTCGGTCCTGGCTTCATCGAGACAGATAATAATCCGGCAGCAATATTCTGACATTCATCATTCGACTTCATCATACAGATCAGAGATATATGATTTAGCAAAATACCACCCAACCATGTGTGTGCTGTGTGAATGCATACGGTAAAGCAAATAAAGCTTGAAGATTGATCACTGAATGAAAACAACCATGCATATCAAAAGTGCACAATAAGTGCCATAGTCATACATCAAAGCTGATACAAATCAAATACAATTCTCCAGAATCAGGAAGGAAATACAAGCAAGTGAATTCTGTCAACAGGCCTGACGGTAATCCACACAAATAAGAAAGGTCTACCCTGATGAGGGTCCCACAGCAGGCCCTATATCATCAACCATCTTCGCAAACTCTGCGGCGAACCTGAGCTCGGTGTTCTCCTGTTGTAATCTCCCCACCTCCTTCTGGTGAATCTTCATCTGCCTGAAGTAATGATCTCTCTCAGCAATGTAGTGATCTCTCTCAGCGATGATCTTTGCCTTCTCCGTTTCCTTAATCTTCAGCTTTGCCTCCCACTCAGCGATGAGGACTCTTACTCTATCTTCCCTCTGACCCCTCACGAGGATTTGCCTCCTCTTCTCATCCTCAATGGCCTTTGAAGCTCTGGCTAGCTTCTCCTTAGTGATGTCGTGCTCCTTTGTCGACGACGCTAAGGCTTGGCTGATCTTCCCATAGTAAGCAGTATCCATCTCAAAGCGCTTCGCTTCCAGGGCATGTTTCTTATCCTGATCCTCCATCCTCACTTTGATCTCCTGATTAGCCATCTGAATCCGAGCAACACTCATCTCCAATTCAGCTTTCTCTGCAAGCAACTGATCTCTGGCTCTCTTCATCTCGAGGAATTCCTCCATACTGACAGAAGAACGCGGACCCTCAATCATAGGACACCAAGGATCACCTCCAGGAAATGGTAGATGTGTGATCTCTATCCTCTTCCGAAGCCAATCATCAAATAGAGGGAAAGACCTGCTATTAACCTTGCCAAAAGGAACTTTGCCCTTCCTCTGAATGCTGCGCCACTCATCCAACACTTGCCTTAACTTGGCCTGATTGCCCTCAATCAGGAAGTAGAAGGACTCCTGAATCTCTCGTCCGAGAGGAGGACCCTCCACAGCAAACCCCATATGTCTCCTAATAAGCACCGGGTTGTAATTAACGCAACCCTGAACTCCTATAAGAGGCACATTGGGAAGACTCCCACAACTTCATATGAAATCCCGTCCAGCCATACCGTTATGAGTCCAAGCTATATCAGCGGCCCGCAAACCCATCAACCTGACTGACCACTTGACCGTAGGATCAAGAGAAGCAAAAGCACCCCAGGAAGGCAAATACCCCATAAACCATCTGTACAGCAATTGGGCACAACACCTGATCAAACCCCCACGCCGCTTCTCGTTCCTGTTATGAACCGAATAATAGACATCTCCTATCAGAGTAGGAATAGGGTTCCTCTGTATGAACAACCTGATAGCATTATGGTCCATGAAGCTCTTCTGGTTAGGAAACAAGATGGTCCCATAAATGCTCGCAGCAATCAAGGCACAGACAGTCTTCCAATTACTCACAGCAGCATGTTCCTTGGCCTTAGCCTCCAAGAAACTCAAATGAAAACCGGGTAGCTTTCCCTTCTCCTTCAAACCCCCCTTGGTCACCTCTGGGCTCAAATAAAGAGCACGAGAAATCTCAAGGATGTCAGGCTCTCCCCTAATGGCACAGAAAGGAATCTGATCCCGGATCTGAACACCCAGGATGCTAGCATAGTCCTCCATCAGAGGTCCTAACAAATAATCCGAGAACACGAAACATCTCAAGCCCGGGTCATAGAACTGGAGAAGAGTATGAATGGCGCTCCTGTCACTGTCTGTGAGCCTGAAAACTGTCTTCAGAATACCACCGTATGCCTCTATGAACATCCCCACATGGTCGGGCGTAATCAATGCTATCATCTCCTTTAGCCCACCGATCTCTGGGTCAAAGAAACTGTAAACAACATTAGCCTTCAAGCCGGTCCTCATGTCTGAGCAAAGAAATCTCTCAACCAGGATCTCAATCAAAATGTCCCTGCATATGGATAAACATGTGTTAGATGCAGATAAATGCAAAATGTGATGATGCTGATGAATGAATGCAATGCATAGTGCCATCCTCGAAGTCATCTGAACATCTGTTGCACTGAAGCCTGATCTCTAAACCGATCACAACCATCTAAAGGAATATGTAACCACAAATCCAACTCAAGGGTTCCGAAATAAACAGAACTGAAAGATACATCACCATCATCACCAGACAATCTCTGAGCAGATAACCACAACAATCTCTGAATCGGCCCGGGGAATCCTGAAATAAACGGATCCCCACTGATAAATAACACGGACAGCACTCCGGCGTCTCAGAAATAAATGGCCATAAATCCGACTTATAAATATGACTCTGATCAACGGAACCAATAGTCACCATCAAAGTCATCATCTGAACATGCATCTGTAAGAATCACCCTCCCCTCACAGGTAAATTCTAATCAGGTTATCCTAAGGCGGATAATAGTCTCGACAATCGGGCACAGATACTCAACGGGTTTGCCCTTTCGGGTGTGCCGTTGTAGCTCTCTTAAGATCGTCTAAACCAAAGATCCGGGAAAGAACGGTCACCGAAGTCAATAGCTCAGATAAAGTCACTCAACCAAAGTGGATACTCCACAAAGGAAGAGCTCCCTCAAAAGAACCTCGTCCGGCTTGTGGTATGTCAAGTCACCAAAATCATGTTGACCTAACATGAGAGGCAACCTGAGACCACGCTAATCCTAGGTGTATACGCGGGCCTGGGTTTTAGCCCCACTCAGAACACCCACCCCAAAACAGAGGAACCACCTGCACGGAGGACAGCAACATGATAGTATGATGCATGCAAATATTTATGCACATATATACACAACAGAATAATAAATGCAATAAATAGAGCAATACAAGCAACCTAAACTATCCTAGAACGCTAGGAGAGACTCGCCTAGGGAAGATGGACCAGCAATAGGTCAACTTCTATTTCCCCAGCAGAGTCGCCAGCTGTCGCATCCGCGAAAAACAACCGGCGGGCTAAAACAAAACAACACAGAGCCGCCACCGTGCGTTATTTATCCCAAAATAGGGAAAGGAAACGCTCGAAGTAAACCTGGAAAAGACATGGTCTCGCGACCAAAGAGAATGGGATCGGGAGTCGGTTATGCGAAGGGAAGGTATTAGCACCCCTACGCATCCGTCGTACTCGACGGGATCCACGCTCAAAAGAAAAGAAAAGGTTGCTAAAACAAACACCACACACACAAACTGGAAACAACACAGGTGGAAGAAGAGGGAAGAGGGCTCTCTAGGACATCGCATCCTATGCCTACGTATCTCATCTGGAATGAGAATCAGAGCTACCGTAGTTCGGCTCACGCACGCCGAAACAAAACACACACAAACAGGCAAACATGGAAACCGAATGCCAATCGCTGGACTTACATCAGACTCCAAACCAAACAAAACCCACACTGGAAACCAAATGCCACTTGCTGGACTTATATCGGACTCCAAGCACACAACAATAGGATACGAAATGCCAATCGCTGGGCTTACATCCATCTCCTAACACACAAGAAGGATAACACACAACAAGTTACTAAGGAGCCTGGCACTCGAGCCTAGTAACTGTCAAGCAAACACACACAAAAAGAAAAAGGGTGCCCGGAGAGATCTCGTACGACCTCCTACCTACGTACCTCATCTGGTATGAGGATCAGGGCAATGTAGTTCCCCTTAACAAGGGAGAAACTTTCTCCTAACTAGAGACTGGGAAATGACCAACTAGAAGGGAGACTGACTCGAGCCTAATAGTTATCATGTATTCCACAATGGTCCTAGGTTGAGTTTTCTATCTACTTGCACAGGTAGCAAGCTAATCCTAAACAGGCAAAGCAAAGCATGCAAGCACAATCAACACAAAGCAAACATACACAATTAGCACACACTATATACAGACAAAGTGGGCTTACACAAGGGTTAGGCTGCAAAAGCAAGCCAACTGTATCAGGGTGATGTTAGCTCTTAACCCTAACACTGAGAGTTAGGGTGAAGCAGATGAAATAGGAAGTGAGGGGTGTGCCTCACAGCTCTTATCCCTGGCCAGGGAGAGCTTTAGACAAATGAAGTGTGGGTTCAGAAAGTGGGAACCCTTCTACACTTATGACTGACTCAACATGGATTTTGGGTTAATATCCACAATGCATCAACACCAGTTGTGTGAGCAAAGGGATGACTCAACTGGATAGCAGGAGATGGATTGCACATCTCTTTTATCTGCCAATTGCCTTATTCAAGGTCTTTTCCTGCTTGGGGACAAAGATAAACAAGCACATGCATTGCCTCTTAAGGAGGACTTCAGACAGGTGCCTGACCAAATAACAGGCCGGGTCTTCCAGACTACATGAAGTCAGTGAGCTATACCTCAATTGGTTAAGCAACCAAGCAACAGCAAAAGCAAGTTCAAAGAACTTAAGCAACTAATGTACCTGAAAACAATCTAATTCAGTCAGTACACAACTCAAACAGTCAAACAGACAATTACAGGTCAAAAGTTAACTGTACACAAGCAATGCATCAAGCAAAGCACAAGCTCAACTCAAATGAGCTAAAGCAACCTACAAAACCAATCAATGTTAACCAACATCAATCAAATATCAATCCAAATGAGCAAATGAATCAAACTCCCCAAGGCCATATGCTTCTTGTCCTGAAAACACAACTCAAACATAAGCACTAACCACTAGGACAAAGCCTAGGGTCAAAGAGGGATAAATAATTCAAAACAGAACATGAAAATTG
The DNA here is from genome assembly GCF_024323335.1 of Lathyrus oleraceus. Taxonomy (NCBI): domain Eukaryota; kingdom Viridiplantae; phylum Streptophyta; class Magnoliopsida; order Fabales; family Fabaceae; genus Lathyrus; species Lathyrus oleraceus. The sequence goes on along the minus strand of NC_066579.1, from coordinate 162,442,824 downwards.
ACAATAATCAATTTCAATTAATTAAGAACAATGTCCAAGTGATCTCACATTCATATCATACACCAATTTCATTTCACAAGTCAAATAGGACAAAGCATGCAATTTCAAAGCTCATTGAACCAAACAGAATGAATCAATCCAAATCAACTAAAAAATAATTCAATAAATCTCAAGAAAAATCATGGCTAAACAGCACTCATAACATGATCATCATACCAAAATTCAAGTCATTTGGACAAGTGGAAGCAAGGCAATTAAATTCTATAAGGCAAGGCAAGGAAAAACAAGCTCAACTAGGGCACAAAAACATGCATCAAGTTAGCACAAGCCTAAAACATAATCCACACAAGATAAATGACTCAAACCAAAGCCATGGCAAACTTTAATGTGTCTAGAATCACTCCACAAAATTTCAAGTTCATGTGATACATATCAAGAATTTCACAAATCATCTAAGTTCATCACTCATCAAAAGTCCATAAATGACCAATCAGGAAAGAAAATCCCAAACAAATTGGAAATGCATCCAAAAATTGCATAAAAATTCATGCGTGATCCTAACACCCAGAAGTAGGATCATGCAAAAATTCACATCATTTAGAATTGAATTGGCATCGCAAATAAAATCAGCAAATCAAGCAAGCCATGGTGTGACACAAATTGTCACACCTACATTCATCACATCATATCTCATCAACCAGGAATGGGAAAAATGAAAACTCTATAGCAAAATGTCCCTAAGGACTTCTATTTTAAGCATGCAAAGTTTCAAGAATTTTGGATACAATCTCATCATTTCACAATCAAAATGGCAAAGTAGGTCATGGAAATATACACATACACAATCCCTAAGCCAAAACAAATTCCATCCAGGAACAAATCATGGAAAAATATTCATTAAATTCTAGATATCATGATGAACAAAATGAAAAAAATCCCAGCTCAAATGGATTAATATTCAGGGAGATATGAATTTTTGAATGGAAGAGAAAAATAAAAAATGCACATGGAAGCATACATGGAATAGCATGGTTAAAGATGAAATAATGCAAAGGCTTTCATATGAAATATCCCAGCGAGGAATCGAAGGGAGGGAGGTTTTGAATTTGGGCGCGCTGAGTTAAATGAATGGACATGTGGTCCAGTGCATGGGCGAATAACACCAAAAACCATGCAAAGTAGCGCTGAATGGATCAAACCGCTTCTGGAATCAAAAATCCAAATGTTCATACGTGTTCATCATAAACCCTAGGCTCAAGAACAAATTGTTTCAGAAATTCATGAAATGCATATCACTAGAACCGTCCTTCACCATACATCACAAATCTAAACTTATTTTAACCTAATTCCTCCTAGATTCAAAGATTCGAAGCAAAACATATTCACACATGAAACTTCTAATCAACATAACTTGTTCATTTCTCCATGAAATTCAATGATTCAAATTGCAGTTTACTCTACATTCCAAGATCTACCAAAAGCACCTAATTATTTCATGAATCATCAAAGTCGAAAACTGACCTCAATTGAATGGCAGAAGTGGAATCGTGCGAATTAAGCCTTGGCAAGGTGAAATAGATGTTCCTCAACTCTCATATGCATGAATGAAGAAAGGTTTGGCTGTTAATCGTGCTTGAGAAGTCCAGAAAATCAAACTGCCATTGATGATGGTGTGCTTCAACAGTCCTCGAATTAGCTTGAGAATCAATGGATCTTGCTTCAAATAGCTTCAATTGTGCTCGTGGATGAAGATTGGATCAAGAGTGATGCAAGGTTGATGCAGAAAAATGGAGAAAAGTTGAGAGAAGAAGTTGAAGAACTTTTGGATCTAGATCTCAATTTCACAATTCTGTTATGATTAGCAAGAAAACAGTTATGATTATGGCTTTATATGTGTTGTTAATGATGTTCACTAATCATGATTAGGTTAATGCAAAGGTTTAAGTGAAATGCAAGTTTTAGTGCACATTAGCAAATTGCCTTACATGAAATAACCAATGTAACAGTGCAAGGTTTCTGAACCAATTCACTTCAAAATGCTGTTTCTAAGCCAAGGCAAGTGGAATCAAGTGAATTCAAAGCATAATTTTCAAATTGCATTTTTCCCTCCAAAATTCAAATGGAAAGTCCAATTTTTTTGCAATGGAAATTCATGGATTTTGATGCTTGAATTGGATAGAGCATGTCAAGACAAGAATGTGGCAAAAAATCCCACTCCATTTGGCCTTTTGGTTCAAAAGTTATACACTTTTGAAATTCAAATTTTCTTGACCAAGATTGATCCATAACTTGCCAACCACACATGAGAAATTCATGTTCATGGACCTTTTGGAAAGGTGAGAGCAAGATCTACAACTTTCATGTTGGACAAAATTTCATTTGAAGCATTTTTGGACATGTAATATTAAGGAGAAAACCTTTCCATTTTTGGCAATTTTGAATTACAAGTCACTTTCTATTTTTGGAAAGTTTTCATCTGACTTTATTTTCTTCATTGTTGATGTTTGAAATGTCAAATGAAACTTGTTTGGACATGAATGAAGTGTCTCTAACCCTCTCCCACCATCAAATCCATCAGTTGACCTTTGGTTGACTTTTGTTGACTGATAGATGGATTGGCTAGGTACTGATGAAATTGAGCCTCAATCTCCTGATGAAATGGCTCAAACATGAAACCCTAGCTTCCATAAGCTCAATGAAACCATATGATGATCTCTCATCTCAATGAAGACCTCATCTCCTTAACAAGCCCTGATTGGCACAATTCAGATGATTAGGGTTGACCAGAGATCAAAACCCTAATCCCAAGGAACATGATCAAGCATAATGAATCTCTTGGTGATGATAAGACCATGATGATGATGATGTACTATTTCAACCAATAAGATAATCAATCTCCTTGAGGAACCAAGAAACCCTAATTTGAAGCACCAACCCTCAGAGGATTAGTGATCAATTCATGAAACCCTTAGGCTAGAATCTTTTAACCTCTTTATCTTCTGATCAAGACCTAGGAGGATGACTTGCTCAATGTTGCCATATGATATGCAAAGATGCAATGCCTAATGACCTAAAAATGAAATGCAATATGTTCAATCTAGTCCCAAGAGAGGAGGGCAAATTTTGAGGTGTTACACCCGGTAGTTGTAAGTCCTATCTTTACGGTCTTCTACCTATTACCCGGTAGTTGTAAATCCTTTTTTCTCACTCTGCCCCTCAGCAGATTGTTTGTTGGCTTCTACCTACGAACCGGTAGTTGTAAGTCCTATCTTTGTGGCTTCTACCTACTAACCGGTAGTTGTAAGTCCTATCTTTATGGTTTTCTACCTACTAACCAGTAGTTATAAATCCCACTTTCACCCCCTAGCAGAGGTAACCTTTGTGGTTCATTCTGGTTGTTGGCGGATTTTGTGGCTTCTACCTACTAACCGGTAGTTGTAAGTCCTATCTTTGTGGTTTTCTACCTACTAACCGGTAGTTATAAATCCCACTTTCATCCCCTAGCAGAGGTAACCTTTGTGGTTCATTCTGGTTGTTGGCGGATTTTGTGGCTTCTACCTACTAACCGGTAGTTGTAAGTCCTATCTTTGTGGTTTTCTACCTACTAACCGGTAGTTATAAATCCCACTTTCATCCCCTAGAAGAGGTAACCTTTGTGGTTCATTCTGGTTGTTGGCGGATTTTGCGGTCTTCTACCTACTACCCGGTAGTTGTAAATCCTTTTTTCTCACTCTGCCCCTCAGCAGATTGTTTGTTGGCTTCTACCTACGAACCGGTAGTTGTAAGTCCTATCTTTGTGGTCTTCTATTTATCAACCGGTAGATGTAAACTCCATGTTCTCCCCTTTGTGGAGTTAACCCTTTGTTCTCATCCTAATTGATGACGGTTACTGTTCCGTGGTTTTCTACCTACTAACCGGTAGATGTAATCCCCTCTTTGTGGTTATCATTATCCAGTTTTCGGTATTGATATTCCTTTCCCCCTTCGGATATTTGCTTTGATTAAGCAACTTTATCCCCAGCGGGTCTTCCCCTTCCTTGTGGGTAATTGCTCTAAATAAGCAATTTTATCCTCAGTGGGTCCTCTTTCATTCACCGTTTGCCGGTGATATTTGTTGTTTCCCCTTTGGATTGGTCATCTTTACATACTTAGTCCGGTATCCTGATGCCTTTCTTTTCGGTTGATTTATCCTTTGACAACCTACAACCCGGTTATGGATAATCTTCCATGCGAGAGTATTATCTATGTTTTGACGGCTATAGATAATACATCTCATGCACTCGTTGGTCGAAGCCCTTCGGGTTTCCCTAGTCGAGTAAGATTCGTTGTCCCTTTGCGGAATCGAATATTCATTCTACCCCAGTTGTTTGGATAACTGCCTTGTTCGCGCAATTTATCCCCAGTGAGTCATCTCTCGTCTACCCTGTTTGTTGTTGGTAACGATTGTTTCTCTTTTCGGTCGATTTATCCTTTGACAACCTACAAACCGGTTATGGATAATCTTCCATGCGAGTATATTATCTACGTTTTGACGGCTATAGATAATATATCTCATGCGCTCTTTGGTCGAAGTTTTGTCCTTCCCAGTCGAGTAAGATTCGTATTCCTTGTGGAATCGAATGTCCATCCTTTAACAAGATAGTTTGCTTTCGCTCTCTTCAGGATGATGAGTGTTTTGGAACACAAACCAATTCACGTTTTCGGTCGGTTTATCCTTTGTCAACCTACAACCCGGTTATGGATAATCTTGCATGTGAGTATATTATCTACGTTTTGACGGCTATAGATAATATATCTCATGCACTCTTTGGTTGAACCCTTTGTTTGTTTCCCCAACTGAGTAAGATTCGTATTCCTTGTGAGTCGAGTGTCAATCCTTTAACAAGATTGCTTTCGCTCTCTTCGGGATGATGAGTGTTTTGGAACACAAACCAATTCACGATTTCGGTTGGTGACCTGTTACATGCCTACAACCCGGTATCCTTGGTGTTCCTTCCTGTCTGCTCCCTATTGCGACCTTGGTCCCCTGTGGAGTCAGATTTTCCTGAGTCAAAATATGCCTCTTCAGGTTTTCCTCATATGTTTTGGTTGATTGATATACCTCACCCGTACACCGGTCTTTGATATTCATTCTCCCCGAGCTTGTTACCTACGAACCGGTAACACCTCACCCCTTTCTTTTTCCCTTTCATCCGTTGATGTTTGGTTGAGTACTCCCAGTCATTCGTTAATGTCTGGTCACCTCTCCGTTGGTGTCGGTAAACGTTAAGATTTTCCTATTCGTCAGTTGACGTCTAGTTGAGTTTGTCCTATTCGTCCGTTGACGTCTAGTTGTATCCTTCTCCCATGCGTCCGTTGACGTCTGGTTGAGTCTTTCCAGTCATTCGTTAATGTCTGGTCACCTCTCTGTTGGTGTCGATAAACGTCGAGTTCCTCCCTTTCATCCGTTGATGTTTGGTTGTGTCTCTTCCCAGGTCATCCGTTGATGTCTGGTCACCTCTCCGTTGGTGTCGATAAACGTCGAGCTTCTCCCATTCGTCCGTTGACGTCTGGATGAGTATTCCCAGTTCATCAGTTGATGTCTGGTCACCTCTCCATTGGTGTCGATAAACGTCGAGCTTCTCCCGTTCGTCCGTTGACGTATGGTCTGAGTCTTCCCATTCATCTGTTGATGTCTGTTCACTTCTCCGTTGGTGTCGATAAACGTCGAGTTTTTCCCATTCGTCCGTTGACGTCTGGTTGTACCTCTTCCTCCTATTCATCACCTGTTGATGTATGGTTGTAGTTCCTTTTTCATTGATAAAAAAATCAAAATCCCCAGTGATAAATATCAGATCCCAGTGGAAGTTGCCTTTGGTGAACAGTCTGTTCTTGGATCCCCGCAGAGTGCAAATTTCTACGGTTTTTTGGTATTCAATCCCTGTATACCTTGAAGGTCTGCCAGCCGTTGCTCTTATCCGTTCAGGTTCCCAGCTGATTGAATAGGTGCAGATGTAGCACCTCAAATTTGCACCTCCCATTTGTACATTCATTTCATTGTTAGGTCATTAACATTGCATATCATGTTGCATTTCATCAGTAAAGACTGATCAGGAGAATCCAACTGTGCAAGAGAGCAAGGGTTTTTCCATGAGATGAAGGCCATATGGTTGCTCTATAGGGTTTATATGACTCAAGGATCATTTTGAAACAACTTGACCAAGTATCAGAGGTTCAAAGTCCACAGTGCATGTACAAGTCATCTGAGGCCCATAAAAGTCAACTGCAAGTCAACTGAGAGCTAGGAGATGGAGAAATGATTTGAGACACTTCATTCATGTCCTAAAGAAGGTTATTCAACATGTCAAACATCTACCTTGAAGATTTTGAAGCCAAATCAAGAGTTTCCAAAAATGGAAAGTGACCTGTAATTTCAAGTTTCCAAAAATGGCAAGTTTTGGACCAACTTCAACTCAACTTTCCAACATCAAAGAAGCTTCAAATGGATTTTTGTCCAACATCAGAGTTGAATATCTTTCTCTCCCATTTCCAAAAAGTCCAAGATCATGAATTTCTAATGAATGGTTAAGGAGTTATGATCAAATCATGGCAAAGTGTGCTTGAAACTTCAAATGGCCATATCTTTTGAACCAAGACTCCAAATTTGGTGGTTCTTTCTGCAAAATGCTTCTCATGTCATGTATTTTCCAAATACCTCATCACCTTGCATGAATTGTTATCACATGGTCACTTGCTTGTTCATGAAGATTTTGAAGGAAAATTGCAAAAACCAAATTTGGTTAATCAAATGCATGAAATTCCAATTCCAATGTGTGCATGAAGTAATTTTGAGTGGATTTGGGCCTTGGTGTGCACTGTTCACGTGTGCATCTCATGCATGGGGTGAAAGTGCAAATTTGTGCATGCACCTTATACTCCCTTAATCCCAATTAAACATGGCTTAGTGTTAATTTCAGAATGATTAAGAGGACATATATAAGCCTAATCACAACTATTTCATACAGAACACACATTTTCAGATCTAGATCTTGAATTTTGATCAAATTTTCTCTCAAAAAGATTTTCCAAATTCTTCACATAAACCTCATTTCTCTTGGTGAATTCATGATCATGGAGTGTTTTTAAGTAAGATTGAACGTGCATCTTGTGGATTTCTGCTCAATTTCGTGCATGCTCAAGCTTGAATGCATCAATGGAGTTTTCAAATTCAGTTGGATTCACATGTGTTTAAGCTTCCAATTCTTCATCAAACATCTCCACAAGTATTATAGAGTTGATCTGGAACGTTTGGAGCCTTGGAACGTGCAAAACAAGATTCTGCTCTTTAAGAGGTATGATTTTCGATCTCAATTATTCTCAAATCCATGAACATAATTGTGTAGATCCTTGTTTACTGAGATTTCTGGTAGAAAAATCAAGTGAAATGGAGCATTATTGACTGAGTTATGTGCATTTGAAGTTTGAGATGCAAAAATGTTCATGCACGATTCTCTTTGATCTTGATGTTTTAGGCTTAATTGTTGTTTGATTCGTGCTCACCATGGAATAAGGATTTGAATGATATAAAAATCTTTGAGTTCTGGACATTTCTGGATTTTCTGGAAAATTGATGCATGAAGTTCATCGTGTTCATCTTCTTCCTCATGAAGAAGATGAAGATTCATGCGTTCTGGAGAATAACGTCGGTTTCTGGAGAATAGCGACGGTTTCAAGCGACGTTTTCTGGATTTTTTGCATGCAGTTTAAGGTTTGAATGGAAACGGCGTCGTTTCAGGTGTTAGCGCGCATTTCATTTGAATTCCTACACGGTTTGAATCTGGCCGAGCGCAATAGTTCAATTGTTCAGCATTTTTTCACATTTCCCTCCAAATTACATGTACATGTTCATATTTAAATTTCATTTTTTCTATCAACTTGTAAAAATCATAATAAATTGAAAAATGCATCAATTAATCCCCAATTTTTTGCACAATGATCCTTGTTTTGTCTAGTTTTTTATGATCATGAGTTTGAAAGTTGTGCATGGCTGGAATTCTGCTTGCTCTAGGTTTATTGATCATGTATGCATGTATGACCTTACCTTGTTCAAACTATCATGAAATGCTTATTTTTAATACAATGGACATGAAATTTTGCATGCTGATTCTAGACACATTGATGGATGTTTTAGGCTTGGTTTGGTATTTTTCTCATGTACCAATTCTGTTTTATGCTTGTGCTTGCACGGTGTGACAATTTGTGTCACACATTTGGTTGTCTTGATTGTGCAAGTTGATTTCCATGCCAAATGACCTCTAATGCTTCTTATTTTTTGCACGATGGATGTTTCGGATGTGTTGGATGTTCATGAATTTTTCCAGAATTATTTGAATCATTTCTGTTTTGATTGGGAATTTTCATTCTAAATGTTCAAATGTGTGCCTTGAATTGGTCATTGACTTCTCTTGCCTATTGCATGAACTTGCCTATTGATTTTGCTTTGGTCCTTTTTAGAACTTGTTCTTGATTGGTTAAATATGATTCATGTTGAGTTTGAAGTTCTGTTTTGACTTTTTGATCCCCTTTTGACCCTAGGCTTTGACCTAGTGGTTTGTTACTCACATTTGAGTTGTGATTTCAGGTTCAAGTATGCATCTCCATGGGTGATGTTTCTCCTTCATTTGAGCTTGACCATTTGTTGTTGTTGGCTAACATTTGCTTGTTTTGTAGGCTTTGAGAACAATTGACTTGTGTTTGCTCATTGTGCACATTGGATTTGTCTGTCTGTTTGAATATTGATTGTTGATTGTTTGTCTGGATTTTGTACTGATTGGTTTAGATGTTTTCACAGGTACCTAAGTTGCTTTAAGTTCATTTGAACTTTGCTTTGCTTGCTTGTGGTTAGCATACCACTGAGGTATAATTTCTTGATCTTCATGTAGTCTGGAATACCTATCATGTTATGTTGGCAGACACCTGTCTGAAGCCCTCCTTAAGAGGCAATGTTTGTGGATGTTTAATTTTGTGCCAAGCAGGTAAAGACCTCTTAAGAGGCAATTGGCAGATAAAAGGGATGTGCAATCCATCCCCTGCTATTCAGTTGTGTCATTCACTTTGCTCACACCATGTGTTGATGCATTGTGAATAAGAACCCAAGATCTTGTTGTGTCAGTCACTTGTGGAGAAGAGTTCCTACATTCTGAACTCCCACACTTTCTATTTGAGTCAAGCTCTCCCAGGCCAGGGATAAGAGCTGTGAGGTCTTACCCTCACTTCCCATTTCATATGCTTCACCCTAACTCTCAATGTTAGGGTTAAGAGCTAAAAACACCCCATTCCAGTTGGCTTGTTTCTACAGCCTAGCCTTGTATGAGCCCATTTGTTTGCATATAGTGTGTGTGCTTGCTTTATTGTGCTTGTATTTGCTTGATTGTGTTGTTTAGGCTAGCTTGCTTCCTGTGCAAGTTAGGATAGAGACCTCAACATAGGGACCGTATGCATGACAACTTCTAGGCTCGAGTCGTAGTCTCCCTAGTAGCTTGTTATCTCCCTTTGTCTCTGGTTAAGTTAGAAGTTCTTTCCCTGTTTAGGGGAACTACGTCGCCCTGATCCTCATACCAGATGAGGTACGTAGGCAGGAGATGAGCTGATCTCTCCGGGCGCCCTTTTTCTTTTTCAACCCCCTTTGTGTTGTGTTGGAGTCTGATGTAAGTCCAGCGATTGGCAGTTGGTTTCCTGTGTCTTGTTTGCTTGTTGGAGTCTGACGTAAGTCCAGCGATTGGGAGTTAGTTTCCCGTGTGTGTGTTTGTTGGTTCGGAGTCTGATGTAAGTCCAGCGATTGGCATTCGGTTTCCATGTTTGCCTGTTTGTGTGGAGTCTGACGTAAGTCCAGCGATTGGTAGTCGATTTCCTGTGTGGTTTTGTTTGGCGTGCGTTAACCGAGCTACGAGTGCTCTGATTCTTCTCCGGTCAGAGAAGATACGTATGCATAGGATGCGATATCCTAGCGAGCACGTTTCCCCCGTCCCGAACTACGTTGACTTTGATGTTTGTGCCTGACAGACTACGTAGGCCCACGATGCGATATCCTGCCGAGTCCCGCTTCTTCCGTCCTTCATCTGTGTTTCCTTCCAGTGTGTTTGCAGTTTGTGAGCTGTTATTTAGCAACCTTTCTTCTATTCTTTATGAGTGTGGATCCCGTCGAGTACGACGGATGAGTAGGGGTGCTAATACCTTCCCTTCGCATAACCGACTCTCGATCCCATCGTTCTCTGGTCGCGAGACCATGTCTTTTCCAGGTTTACTTCGAGCGTTTCCTTTCCCTCTTTTGGGATAAATAACGCACGGTGGCGGCTCTGTTGTTTCGTTTTCCCGCCGGTTTTTCAAATAATGCGACAACATCATGCAGCATGAATATCATATTTTTCATCTACAGTTTCCCCACAGAATATCAAAATATATGTACCTCAAGAGTATGACCACCCTTAACGGGCAAATTTTTGGATATGTTGGTATTTAATCCTCTTCTACCATGAATACTTGAAAATCTTCTACAATTCTTGTATTCAGGTTCAAGAAGATTAAATAGGGGCAACTGTTGTACCCCAAAATTTTCCCTCCCCTTTTTCACCTTTCGTTTAACCTATGACTTAAGATTCATCTATACTCACTCATGCTTCACTCACGTGCATCATTCATTCATGAGTAACACTTATTAACAAGCATCATAGATTTAAGGTTTGTGGCTAATGAATATCAGGGTTTGAGGTTTATGTAGGGGCAACATATCAACATGCCATGGTAACCTTTACACGACATGATCCATGAAGAGATTGAGGTTTATGTGGACGACATGATTTCCAAATCCATAATTGAAGATGATCACTTAGAACACTTGAAGAAGTTGTTTGACAGGCTCCGGAAGTTCAAGGTCTGTTTGAATTCATCAAAGTGAACTTTTGGAGTCCGATCTGGTAAGCTATTGGGTTTCATATCCAGTCAGAAATGCATTGAGGTTGATTCCGATAAAGTTCGAGCCATCCAAGATATGCCACCTCCCCGAACAGAAAAAGAAGTTTGAGGTTTCCTTGGTCGACTCAACTATGTTTCCATATTCATATCATATTTAACAGCTAGTTGTGAACCAATATTCAAATTATTGAGGAAGAATCAATTGATTACATGGAATAATGATTGTCAAGTGGCATTTGAAAAAAAATTACTTGCAAGAACCACCAATCCTCATACCGCTGATTTCTGGTAGGCCTCTTATTATATACCTCACGATACTCGATGAATTTATGGGTTGTGTTTTGGGTCAGCATGATGACACAGGCAAGAAAGAACACACAATATACTATCTTAGCAAGAAATTCACTGAATGTGAGACCGAACACTCACTTTTAGAAGATACTTGTTGTGCTTTGGCTTGGGCTGCTTGACGCCTGAGACAATTCATGGTTTGTTATACCACTTTATTGATATCCAAAATGGATCCGATAAAGTATATATTTGAAAATCCTACAGTCAACGGTAGAATTGCTCGGTAGCAAATGTTGTTAACCGAATATGATATCCAATATGTGACTCATAAGCAATAAATGAGAGTATTTTGTCTGACTACCTTGCTTATTTACCTGTGGAGGGTTATCAACCGTTGAGGTTTGACTTTCCAGATGAAGGCATCATGTTTATCATAGATTTTGCTATTCAAGGCCCCGAGGAAGGTCCTGAACCAGGATCGTGATGGACGCTCATGTTCTACGGTGCTTCTGATGCTCGTGGTCATGGAATATGTGCATTTATTACTTTTCCAACTGGCTTCCACCTTCCGTTTACCGCTAGATTATGCTTTGACTGCACCAACAATATGGCAGAATATGAGGCATGTATTTATGGTATGGAGGCGACCATTGACTTAAGGATCAAAATTCTTGAGGTATTTGGAGATTTAGCTCTGGTAATCAGTCATGTATAAGGTGATTGGGAAACTCGAGATATCAAGTTAATTCCTTATAAACAGCACATCAGAAGACGAATACCCTACTTTGATGGAATCTATTTTCATCATATTCTTAGGGAAGAGAATCAGTTAGCAGGTGCTCTATCTATGTTGGCATCTATGTAAAGTCAACTAGAAGAATGAAGCACCAACTATCCATATTGACCACTTGTTTAACCCAACACATAGTCTAGCAATCGAGGCAGATCCTGATGATAAGCCTTGGTTCTATTACATAAAGACATTTTTGGAGAAACAACAATATCCCAAGGGTATATCTATTACTGATAAGAATGCTTTGAGAAAACTTTCTTCCAAGTTTTTCTTAAAGGATGATGTGTTATACAAGAGGAATTATGATTTTGTGCTGCTCAAATGTGTGGATAGGCACGAAGCAAGCGCGATCATAAAGTCCACACATGAAGGCTATGAGGGTGTACATGTGAAAGGTCCTGCTATGGATAAGAAGATCCTTCGGGATAGGTATTACTGGATAACGATGGAGGTTAACTGTTACAACTTTGTTAAAAGATACCACAAGTGTCAATTATATGGTGACAAGATCTTTGTGCCACCAACTCCATTGAATGTTCTAACGTCTCCATGGCTCTTCTCCATGTGGGGTATTGATATGATTGAGATAATAGAACCAAAAGCTTCCAACGGTCATCGATTCATCCTAGTTGATATTGATTACTTCACGAATTGGATCGAAGCTGCTTCATATGCCAATGTCACTCGAAAAGTGTTTACTCGGTTTATTAAGAAAGAGATCATCTACCATGACAGAATTCCTAGCAAGATCATCACTGACAATGCCAGTAATCTCAACAACAAGATGATGAATGAGTTATGCGAAGAATTTAAGATCGATCACCATAACTCTTCACCATACCGGCCCAAGATGAATGGTGTCATAGAAGCACCTTATAAAAACATCAAAAGAATCATCTAGAAAATGTTCAAAATATATAAGGATTGCCATGAGATGCTACCTCTTACTCTGCACGGTTACAGGACATCGGTTCGTACATCCACTGGGGCAACTCCGTACTCATTAGTATATGGGATGGAAGTTGTTCTACCAATAGAAGTTGAGATTCCTTCAGTCGGGGTTATCATGGAGGTTGGCCTTGATGAAGCTGAATGGGTTCAATCTTGATATGACCTGCTGAATCTGATTGAAGAAAAGCATTTGGCAGTTGTTTGCCATGGTCAGTTGTACCAAAGGTGTCTCAAACGAGCTTTTGGTAAGAAAGTTCTTCCTCGCGAGTAACGCTCAGGAGAAGTCGTGTTCAAAAGGTATTCTTCCACTCACTCAGATCATCGGGGGAAATGGACTCCCAACTATGAAGGACCTTTTGTCATTATGAAGGCCTTCTTAGGTGGAGCCTTAATCCTCACAACAATGGATAGGGAAGATTTGATGTCGCCAGTGACTGCAGACATAATCAAAAAATATTATGCCTAAAAAGAAATGATAATAAAATCCCGCTAGATGGATTATCACAAGACCAACCTAGGCAACAAAGGTTATCCTGATGGACCAAAAACTGAATTGTCCATGCAAAATTTAGGGATCAAATAAAAATATAAATCTCGCTAAGTCGAAAACCCGAAATGGAGACTTAGGTAAAAATGAGCATCCCGGTGGACGAAAAAAATAGAACATGTCTGGGAAAAAGTTATGGATAAAGGTATTGACTTTGTTCATTGACCCTACTTCGCGGAAAGCTAGATCTCATATGGCCAAAGATCGATCCAATCATCGTCAATCAAAGTAAGGTGTTGGGATTCAGATCCTACAGTGGATAATGGCCAATGTTGCAATCAATGGAAAATAAAAAAAATATTTCCCATTGCCATTTCTTTTATTTTTTTCAATTTTTTCAATATCCTCTTTAAGGATGTTTGCATCCTTGTACACACCATATTTACAATTTTGTTCATTAAATTTCAATTTCTTTTATCAATTGCTTTTGCTTCTCCTGCATTTTGTTTGTGAAATAACTGATTTACCTCAATCACATAATGCTTCAAAATTTTGGGGAATAATAAAAGCTACATTAAAAGAAACCTATATGCATTGTTGTAACCTCTTGAAGAACTTAAAAAGATGATTGGTAGTTTGAAATTTTTTCTTGAACATTTGCAAATATCTTGATGACTTCTTGGTTATATCATATATCTTTGTGCTCTCCAGCAGGACCAGGTGGATCCCTAGTAGCAATGTTAATACCCCATGATTTCACAATATCAGTTTCTTTGGTATAATTGATGACGAGTCGGAGTTACCTCCTTTCCAAAGAGCCATAGCATGTGAATGACATCCGTTTAACCATATAAAACACTCATGCATCATGAAAATAAAGCATACATCATGCATCATGCATATCATATTTTTCATCTACAGTTTCCCCACAGAATATAAATATATATATACCTCAACAGTATGACCACCCTTAACGGGCAAATTTTTGGATATGTTGGTATTTAATCCTCTTCTACCATGAATACTTGAAAATCTTTTACAATTCTAGTATTCAGGTTCAAGAAGATTAAATAGGGGCAACTGTTGTACCCCAAAATTTTCCCTCCCGTTTTTCACCTTTGTTTAACCTATGACTTAAGATTCATCTATACTCACTCATGCTTCACTCACGTGCATCATTCATTCATGAGTAACACTTATTAACAAGCATCATAGATTTAAGGTTTGTGGCTAATGAATATCAGGGTTTGAGGTTTATGTAGGGGCAACATATCAACATGCCATGGTAACCTTTACACGACATGATCCATGAAGAGATTGAGGTTTATGTGGACGACATGAGTTCCAAATCCATAATTGAAGATGATCACTTGGAACATAAAGTTCGAGCCATCCAAGATATGCCACCTCCCCGAACAGAAAAAGAAGTTTGAGGTTTCCTTGGTCGCCTCAACTATGTTTCCATATTCATATCATATTTAATAGCTAGTTGTGAACCAATATTCAAGTTATTGACGAAGAATCAATTGATTCCATGGAAAATATGATTTTCAAGTGGCATTTGAAACAAAAGTACTTGCAAGAACCACCAATCCTCATACCGCTGATTTCTGGTAGGCCTCTTATTATATACCTCACGGTACTCGATGAATTTATGGGTTGTGTTTTGGGTCAGCATGATGACACAGGCAAGAAAGAACATACAATATACTATCTTAGCAAGAAATTCACTAAATGTGAGACCAGATACTCACTTTTAGAAAAATTCATGGTTTGTTATACCACTTTATTGATATCCAAAATGGATCTGATAAAGTATATATTTGAAAATCCTACAGTCAACGGTAGAATTGGTCGGTGGCAAATGTTGTTAACCAAATATGATATCCAATATGTGACTCATAAGCAATAAATGAGAGTATTTTGTCTGACTACCTTGCTTATTTACCTGTGGAGGGTTATCAAACGTTGAGGTTTGACTTTCCAAATGAAGGCATGATGTTTATCATTGATTTTGCTATTCAAGGCCCCGAGGAAGGCCCTGAACCAGGATCGTGATGGACGCTCATGTTCTACGGTGCTTCTGATGCTCGTGGTAATGGAATAGGTGCATTTATTACTTCTCCAACTGGCTTCCACCTTCCGTTTACCGCTAGATTATACTTTGACTGCAATAACAATATGGCAGAATATGAGTCATGTATTTATGGTATGGAGGCGACCATTGACTTAAGGATCAGAATTCTTGAGGTATTTGGAGATTTAGCTCTGGTAATCAGTCATGTATAAGGTGATTGGGAAACTCGAGATATCAAGTTAATTGCTTATAAACAGCACATCAGAAGACGGATACCCTACTTTGATGGAATCTCTTTTCATCATATTCCTAGGGAAGAGAATTAGTTAGCAGACGCTCTATCTACGTTGGCATCTATGTTTAAAGTCAACTAGAAGAATGAAGCAACAACTATCCATATTGACCACTTGTTTAACCCAACACATAGTCTAGCAATCGAGGCAAATCCTGATGATAAGCCTTGGTTCTATTACATAAAGACATTTATGGAGAAACAACAATATCCCAAGGCTATATCTATTACTGATAATAATGCTTTGACAAGACTTTCTTCCAAGTTTTTCTTAAAGGATGATGTGTTATACAAGAGGAATTATGATTTTGTGCTGCTCAAATGTGTGGATAGGCACGAAGCAAGCGCGATCATAAAGTCCACACATGAAGGCTATGAGGGTGTACATGTGAAAGGTCCTGCTATGGACAAGAAGATCCTTCGGGATAGGTATTACTGGACAACGATGGAGGTTAACTGTTACAACTTTGTTAAAAGATACCACAAGTGTCAATTATATGGTGACAAGATCTTTGTGCCACCAACTCCATTGAATGTTCTAACGTCTCCATGGCTCTTCTCCATGTGGGGTATTGATATGATTGAGATAATAGAACCAAAAGCTTCCAATGGTCATCGATTCATCCTAGTTGATATTGATTACTTCACGAATTGGATCGAAGCTGCTTCATATGCCAATGTCACTCGACAAGTGTTTACTCGGTTTATTAAGAAAGAGATCATCTACCATGACAGAATTCCTAGCAAGATCATCACTGACAATGCCAGTAATCTCAACAACAAGATGATGAAGGAGTTATGCGAAGAATTTAAGATCGATCACCATAACTCTTCACCATAACGGCCCAAGATGAACGGTGTCATAGAAGCACCTTATAAAAACATCAAAAGAATCATCTAGAAAATGTTCAAAATATATAAGTAAATGCATGAGATGCTACCTCTTACTCTGCACGGTTATAGGACATCGGTTCGTACATCCACTGGGGCAACTCCGTACTCATTAGTATATGGGATGGAAGTTGTTCTACCAATAGAAGTTGAGATTCCTTCAGTCGGTGTTATCATGGAGGCTGGCCTTGATGAAGCTGAATGGGTTCAATCTTGATATGACCAGCTGAATCTGATTGAAGAAAAGCATTTGACAGTTGTTTGCCATGGTCTGTTGTACCAAAGACGTCTCAAACGAGCTTTTGATAAGAAAGTTCTTCCTCGCGAGTATCGCTCAGGAGAAGTCGTGCTCAAAAGGTATTCTGCCATTCACTCAGATCATCGGGGGAAATGGACTCCCAACTATGAAGGACCTTTTGTCATTAAGAAGGCCTTCTCAGGTGGAGCCTTAATCCTCACAATAATGGATAGGGAAGATTTGATGTCGCCAGTGACTGTAGACATAGTCAAAAAATATTATGCCTAAAAAGAAATGATAATAAAATTCCGCTAGATGGATTATCACAAGACCATCCTAGGCAACAAAGGTTATCCTGATGGACCAAAAACTGAATTGTCCATGCAAAATTTAGGGATCAAATAAAAATATAAATCTCGCTAAGTCGAAAACCCGAAATGGAGACTTAGGTAATAATGAGCATCCCGGTGGATGAAAAAAATAGAACATGTCCGAGAAAAAGTTATAGATAAAGGCATTGACTTTGTTCATTGAGCCTACTTCGTTGCAAGCTAGATCTCATACGGCCAAAGATCGATCCAATCATCGTCAATCAAAGTAAGGTGTTGGGATTCAGATCCTATAGTGGATAATGGCCAATGTTGCAATCATTCGAAAAATAAAAAAATATTTCCCATTGCCATTTCTTTTATTTTTTTCAATTTTTTCAATATCCTCTTTAAGGATGTTTGCATCCTTGTACACACCATATGTACAATTTTGTTCATTAAAATTCAGTTTCTTTTATCAATTGCTTTTGCTTCTCCTGCATTTTGTTTGTGAAATAACTGATTTACCTCAATCACATAATGCTTCAAATTTTTGGAGAATAATAAAAGCTAAATTAAAAGAAAACTATATGCATTGTTGTAACCTCTTGAAGAACTTAAAAAGATGATTGGTAGTTTAAAAATTTTTCTTGAACATTTGCAAATATCTTGATGACTTCCTGGTTATATCATATATCTTTGTGCTCTCCAGCAGGGCCAGGTGGATCCCTAGCAGCAATGTTAATACCCCATGATTTCACAATATCAGTTTCTTTTATATAATTGATGATGAGTCGGAGTTACCTCCATACCAAAGAGCCATACCATGTGAATGACATCCGTTTAACCATATAAAACACTCATGCATCATAAAAATAAAGCATACATCATGCATGCATATCATATTTTTCATCTACAGTTTCCCCACAGAATATCAAAATATATGTACCTCAAGAGTATGACCACCCTTAACGGGCAAATTTTTGGATATGTTGGTATTTAATCCTCTTCTACCATGAATACTTGAAAATCTTCTACAATTCTTGTATTCAGGTTCAAGAAGATTAAATATGGGCAACTGTTGTACCCCAAAATTTTCCCTCCCCTTTTTCACCTTTCGTTTAACCTATGACTTAAGATTCATCTATACTCACTCATGCTTCACTCACGTGCATCATTCATTCATTCATGAGTAACACTTATTAACAAGCATCATAGATTTAAGGTTTGTGGCTAATGAATATCAGGGTTTTGACTTAAAAATTATGGTTTTCCTCATCATGTGAGGTGAAACCCTAGTTTTTGGACTCTTTGGGGCCTTGACTCTTGAAGTCAATGTCTTGACATCCATCTGGACATCTCAACCCTAATTCTTGACCTTTCTCTTATAGGATATCGTGCGTAACCTTTGGGTACTTGACTTGACTCCTGAACCCTAATTAGGGGCCCATGCATTGGGAACTTGTTTGTGGGGCCTCATGCCTGAGTCAGAGGCCTTGATTAGAGGATGTGTATCATGGAACCCTGATCATCAAGTTCTCCATGTGTCTATTTAAAACCCTAATTTATTAGGAGGAGGTGTTTGACTATTATATCATGCATCATGCATCATCCATCATCAAGTACTCTATGTGATCATATAAATCATCCAGTTAACTTAGATGTCTACATGATAGCTATTTCATCTAATTCAAGACTTGGTTCAAGCATCCACATATGCATCCAACTTAACATTTCCTAGGCCTTTGACTTAGGTCTCTTGGTACTTTCAAATGCATAGGTCCTTGCTTCTTGATTCATGAATCATGATTGCAATAAAGCATTGATCATTGGGTCCATTTGTTTGTGTTTCATAGGGGCATTATAGGCCTTTAATTCTTGATCCATCCATGTATCTTAGTCCACTTCATTCATATGATTCAGATGATCAAGAATGGTTGATTCATAATTTGTCTTAGGATTTGCTTGTCATTTAGTACAACCCATCTTTTGGCATGGCATGATCATTAGTGCGAAACAAAATTTTTTTAGTTCAAAGTCTTGTGGTAGCTAAATTTACAAGGTTATTCATTTATTTTGAGCTATTACAGTCCATTTTTAGATTCATCATAAGCTTTGATTGTTGAATTACATCTTTTTACATCATTTGGATCATGGGAAGATGGTCAATTAAAATCAGAAAGTCAAAACAATTTCAAGCATGCACAAAGAAGTCAACCAAACATACATCAACTTCAAAAAATCATAACTCAATGACAACAGATGATAAATGAATGGGATCAACACCATGGCAAAGCTTAAGATGTCTAGTATGCACATGTAAAATTTCATGATCATCCAATAGAATATGAGAATTTCCCAAATAGAATGGCAAGATGTATCACACAAAGTCAACAATTGACTAGGCAGGGGAGAAAAATCTCAAACAAATAGGAAATGGCATAATTAATTCCAAGAAAAATCACAAGTCAACTAGACATATAAAAGAAGGTTCATGCAAAATTTCACATCAATTGGAGGTCAAGAAGCATGTCATCAAAAATCATGAAATTGCATATCAATGGTGTGACACAAATTGTCACACCCTAGTTCAAAAATTCATATCTTAACAACCAGATAAGATAAATTCAAGAACTCTACATCAAAATCACCATGAATGAGTCTAGTTTGTATACAAAAAAATTCAGATCAATTGGATAATGCATGACTATTTCACAAAAGATTTGGCCAAGGGTACAAAATATGCATACATGAGCAAAACCCTAATGCCATTAAAAATCCGGCCATCCAAAAAATCAGCAAAAATCATGATAAAAAAATAGACATTCAGATGAACATGATGCAAAAATTTTCATGAAATTTGGAATTAAAATGATGATGTTATGAATTTTATAAGATGAGCATATCAAATGAAATAAATAACAAAATAAACATGGAATGGTAGGTCAAAGAGTTGACCAATGGCATTTTTGTGAATATGTGCATCATTAATCAAAACGGTGCGCTCAAGGCCAGGCAAATGAAATGTTCTCATTGGTTGAGGGCAATGGAACAGTATACAGCAACTAGCAAATACGTGAAAACCAAATTTCTGGAAATGATTTAGGGTTTGCTACAGTAACAGTAACATTCTTCATCATCTCCAACAATCGTGGAATTAACAAGTGCCCAGAAATGGAAGTTAAACATGGCATTCGAATCAACACACATCCAGCATGCATATTCCAAACATCATTTGCATTAAATCCAACTAGTTAACACGAATCGAGCAAAAATCATCATGAACAACAAATTTCAATTCCAAATATTTCATTCAATACTCAACCATTTCATGTGATTCAAGTCGCATTATAACCAGCAAGGCAAGATCTATTTAAATCATAGCATGGATTAGAGAAAAAAGAGAATCGAACTCTTACTTGGTTATGAAGAAACTTGAGAAACAGTGGTGCTTTGAATGCTTTGACTTGAAACAGGTGCTCCTTGTGGTTTGAAATGATGGATACTTGAAGCAATCTAGCTCAGCAAGGCTTGGGAATGCTCAAATCGAATTTCACCATGGATGTGCTTGGAGAAAACAGAACACGAGTATGCTGTTCCAGCTGGTGTTTGATGCTACAAATTGCTTCCAAATGATGGCCAGGTGATGGATCAACCAAGGTGGCTCGTGGTTCTTTGGAGTTTTTGAGCAGAAATTGTAAAATGTGAAAATGGTGTTCTTGAGAGAAGAGGGTTTTCTGTATGTTTGTGAGGCTGCAGCTAGGGTTGAAATGTCAGAAAAAGTGTTTTTATACTTCTGTTTTACATTGCTAATGAAGGTGCTAATCAAGGTTATCCCAAAATGAAGCAACTTTGCCATTTGCTAATTTTCCACCATATGCACATGGGGTGTGTGGTCTGGCCGAGTTTGGGCCTTGGACAAACTTCAAATATCATCCCAAAACATTTCCAATTGGCCACAAGTGTTAAAAATGGCTAAATCAAAAAGTCAACTTTTCAACATACTTGAAATTAATTAAGACAAGTCCAAAAATGCCATTTTGCATGGTGTGGTTTTGATGAATGATGAATGCATTTTTGGAAAGAGGGGAACAAATAGAGCTTGTAGGAAAAAACCCCACCAAAATTGGCCAAATGGTTTGAGAGATATGGCCTTTTGAAGTTCACAAATTTTTGAAATTGAATTGGTCATAACTTGCCAACCATTCATGGGAATTGAGAGTTCTTGGACTTTTTGGAAATGGGAGAACAAGATCTTCAACTTTCATGTTGGGAAAAAATTCATTTGAAGCTTGTATAATGATGCAAGTTGAGGATCAAGAAGTTTCCATTTTTGGCAATTAAAATTACAGGTCCAGTTTCTATTTCTGGAAATTTCCTGTCTGACTTCAAATTCTTCCATGATGAGGTTGGACATGATATATGAGGCCTATTGGGACATGAATAAACTCTCTCAAACCAAATCCATCCATCAAAACCATAAAATCAACCACAGTTGACCAAGTTTGACTTTTTAGGGTTTCTGACTGATTGTGCATTGAATGATGACCTCTGAGCATCCAAACTTTGACCTAAACACTTCAAATGGATCCCCAAGTCATGTGAACATGTTGGACCAACCCTAGGGCCTTGGCTCCTTGAGAATTGTGCTTGCTTGCTTGGTTGACTGATCTCCTGATCAATTTGACCTAATTCTCTTGATTTGCTTGCACTTGAGGCAAATGAGACAATGCAATGCTATGTAGTGGACCATGATATGCTATGACCTAATATGAAAATGTATGTACAATGATAGGTGCAAATTTGAGGTGCTACAATGTGGTCGATGATAAGTGTGATTTGGTACACTGTAATTTCCATGCATATGTAGGACCAGTCAATACAACTGAGACATTGAAGGATTTGAAGTTAATGAAAGCAATGAATAAGGAACTGAATTTTATCAAAGTTAACAACACTTGGTCACTTGTTGAATTGTCTTAAGGACAAAAAACAATCATTGTGAAGTGTGTATACAAGGTGAAGTTGAATCCCAAAGGATGAGTAACTTGACACAAGACAAGAGTTGGGGCTAAAGGATTTCTTCAGAAAATAGGAATCGACTTCGATGAGGTTTTTGAACCTATGGCTAGGATCGAAACAATTAGGTTGGTTCTTCGTCTAAAAAACATGAACAACTGACACATGTGTCAGATGGATGTGAAATGTGAATTCTTGAATGACCCTTTCCATATGATTTTCTTCTTTGGGAATGTGATGAAAGGTGATTTATGCCAATTATGACCTTGGATTTTTTCCATTTATTTCTTTTAAATATGGTTTGCGTGTCGTGATTTATTTTATTTAAATATAACTTATGTGTCGTGATTTATTTTATTGAAATACGATTTGTCGTGTCGTGCCATTAAATTATTTTATTTATTTATTTAGATGTCATAATTGTTGAGTTCAAGATTTGAAGAGAAGATACTGTTAAACGATGACTCCGGTGGAGAAGTTTGAGAAGCTTGCTCGCGAGTCAAAGAGTTGTGTTAAAATAGTTTAGTTAATTCTTACGTTTTAGGTTGTCATAATCGCATTACTAAATTGTATATTATTTAATGTATGTGATGCATGAAATGCATATTTGTATGTGTGTTTATAAGATACATAATTCGGTGAGGTCAAACTTCAAAAAAATCGTTCAATTGAATATTAGGTTATTTGCTTTCCAAAATATAATACTTATCAAGACTAATATCGAATAATGTAGGTTTCTCGTAACATGGTGTGCATGTTTAATAATAATAACGCATGGTGAGATAAATGAAATATTAAAATGTTAATTTTTCTAAATTTGACTTAACTAAACTAATTATTATGAGATTATATATGTCCAGAAGTAAGAATTGAGAATAATTCATACGATGAAGTTCATATGAGAAACAAGCGAAGCAACTATGGGAGAGACAAAATTCAAAGTCTCACATCGATTTATTTAGAAAATATTATTGTGTTAATTAATTATTAAAACAAAAACATACTTAAAAATTATAATATTTTAAAAACTAAAACTAAAATTGAATTAATTGTTTTTTCAAGCTAAAATTTAATACTATAAATTAAAATATTAATTAAATATGACGCGACAGTACAATACGTATGCCATGTCATTAATGTGACTGACAAATGGAGAGCGGTCATGGAAATCCCAAGTAAATTTTAGTTTAAGGACCAAAAAGTTAATGGACCAAAAGTGAATTTAAGCCTAATATTAATAAGGCATGAGAGATAAATGAAATATTAAAATGTTAATTTTTTGAGTCTGACTTTACTAAACTAATTATTATGAGATTATATATGTTCATAAGAAAGAATAGAGAACAATTCATATGATGAATTAAAATAAGGAATTATTCACTGAACTGATAAAATTTGAGAGTTGTATTTAATAATTATTTAACAATATAACTGTTGTTTCATAACATGATACGACCAAATAGATGCAGACCATTCACTATGAACCTAGAACCTCTAATAATGTTTACTAATAAGAGGTCTCACATCTTAACTACATCATGATGGAAATAATACTTTAAAGTGAGTTGTTCTAAGGATGAATGAACTAGATGACTTGAATGAAATAGACGGCCATGAAGCCTAATCTATATACTTGACATGAAATACCCGAAACTCATTAAGGATGAATAAAATAGTTGACACCGAAGCAATAATAAAAAGTATTTCTAGATTAAGCGCTTTTATTTGATAGAAATCTACTGTCTAATGAAACAATATTTATATGTGGAGTAAATAGAGAAATCATAGCATTGTAAAAGACCTGAGTATTTGATGAACTTTTTTCACAAATTAAGAGAAGCGTCGATCTATGCACCAATTATACAACCTCCTAACTAGAGTATTCCTTTTGAGATCATGTGTGATGCTAGCAATTTCATATTAAGTTTTGTCTTAGGACCGAGAAAAGACAAGAAAGTCTATTTTATCTATTGTGCAAGTAAAAACTTGAAGGAAGCCTGAATAAATTACGGAACCACAAAGAAGGAACTTTTAGTTGTAATATTTTTTGCCGATAAATTTATACAATACATAATAGTATAAAAAATTATAATTTACACAAATAATGCAACAATAAAGTATTTGATGAATAAATAGGATGCTAAACCAAGATTAATTTGTTGGATATTGATTCTTTTAAAAGATATTAAATTCTGTTTACGGGGGTATTTAAGCCCAAGTTGTAGAAAAGGTTAAGATGGAAATTTGAATCCATTAATTAAAAGAAAAGAAAACACAGCTATAAAGAATTGGACAACCTGTCACTATTGCTCATAATTGATGCCACAAAATGAAATAAGAATATCAATAATTTTGTATTCAAATGAAGAATAGATACATTTGGTCTTTTAATTTCATTATATATTTATTCATAAAAAAATTAATTAATACTAGCTAAAATTAATAAAACTCATTTTTAAGATATCATTATATGGAAACGAATATAATATCATGCATTTTAAGCTTCATTTGCTCGTTGTGATTTTAACAAATGAGTTTCTTGTAATTTCAAATTTCTTTTAAATTGAGTTTCTCGCTATTTGTGAGTATTGATGAAAACTAAGAAAAATCGATTCTAACATCCTCTAACCAATCATTAGTGTAAATTAACTATTCTACACTAAGCTACCCAATTACAAAGCTATGGCCACAACTATATTTTAAGCAAAGTAGTAATTATAAATGATATAAAATTTTATTTATATCACTTAATTTATGCCACACTATTAATTCATTGTTACCCTTTTTAACAGTTTCAATTAAAATATCATGTTAAAATTATTCCTCTTTTTATCGGTTTGTCAACCTAAACATATTAAAAACTCTTAAATTTTAAATTAAAACTTAAATTAAATCAATCAAGCATTTTAAAAATAAACTTGAAATCCATATTATCTTAATTCATCTTAATATTTGGATTGTATGTCGCCAAAGCATCTTCAGTTATAAATTATTAAAGAAATATAATTTCTTCATCTTACTAAAAATCAATAAACTTTTATTCTATCATATTTATGAAGTTCAATAATATATGTGCGTGTTGAGGAAAACTAAATTTTAGCCATCTCATGACAACATTGTTGACTCAACATGGTTGGAATTAACTATTCTACACTAAGCTAATCCATAACAAAGCTATGGTTACAACTAAATTTTAAGCAAAGTAGTAACTTATCCTACTCAATAATGTAGTATCAATATGCCTTATAATCGATTATATCACGTTCAGAATTAATTATATGAAGAATAATGCTTTAGTTTATAATCAATTATATCATGTATATAATTAATTATACGAAGAGAAATGCTTCTTATTTGATGATATATACAATCATAATCTATTATGGAAGTTGAAAAATATGTTTTCTATTTTTAAAAGAACTTTTCTAAATAATTATTGATAAAGTGAAGTTTGAAATACTTTTTTTTAGAAGTTTATGAATATAAATTTTAGTTTTAAGAGAGGTACTACTAGTATACGAAGTAGAATATGATCCTATGATAAAATAAAATTATTTAAGCTTTAGATCTAAGATATGCTTTAAGATCCAAGTTCATTACTTTTTATGATGTTCATAATATGTGACCTTGTTGAGTCAATCATTAAAAATATTAAAAATTTTCTACAGTCAAATCAGCGTCGGTAATTGAGAAGCGAAAGAGCGACAAACCAATTTTAGGGTAGCAATACCACAAGAATGTGGATGGACCAGCTAAAACGCTTTCGTTGATCACTACCATTACCATCGCTAATCACGATGTTTTAGGGATCCTCATTGATGAAAGAAGTTACTGCAACTTGATATACGTCAAAATCTTCACAAAGTTGGACTTAAGAAACCAAGAATTGAAGTTATGTGAAGGTCATAACTTTGTAGCATTCAACAATTCTTATCCTCGTCCACATTCATTGTTGGCCATTCTTAGAAACTCTAGACGGGGTGGCCTCCCTCATCCACTAAAGATGAGTTTCCACGAAGATTGTGGCAAGCTAGTTGTAATCACAATAGACCTGATGAGGTCACGCAGATATATGAAGCAACACTAAAGAGTCCCCTATTAGCCAATGTCACCCCTGAGAAGAGACACAAAGAGGCTTGTGAAGCAATATGTGTAGTCTATATTGACATACACGAAGAAAAAGCCTCGCGGGGGGACGACCTTGGACCCTCAATTAGAATCAAGATGAAGGTCTTAAGGCCAGTTGTAGATGTAGAATTTAAAATCGTCCAACTGGACGGTAACCCGTTGCAATCATTAAGATATGGGTTGACCTACCCGCTTGAGTCAAGAAAGGATTGTTTGAATTCTTAAGGTTTAATGTTGATTCCATGAGATGTCGGGAATATTTCTTGGTTAGTTGGATATTGCTTAGTGTGCAAGCAATCTCAACCTATAAATAGGGAGGCACCATATCATTGTAATATGCAGTTGTATAGAGAAAAGACTAAATAAAATTAATTTTGAAGGCAGATAGAAACTGTGAAGAATCATTCTTCTACTTCCCCCTTTCTCGTTGAAATCCTAGTTTTCATTTCTTCCCCAATTCATCTTTTATTTCTTCTCAAATTTATGTGCAGTGAAATCATCATGCAACCAAGGTGTGGTTTATTCACTCGAGTGAAGAGTGAAGAATAAGAGGCTAAATCAACCGAAAGAACTGATTCTTGTTCATCAAGATTGATTCGAAATTCTCCATAGGTTTGGGGTAATTCTAACATCTGGTATCTAGAGTACTAGCAGTGTGATTCTTGGAAAGCATAATGCAATGAATCATATGAATGCACATTTTCTGATGAGTCTACCACTTCTGAAGAATCGAAATTACGAGAATTGGTGCAAGTAGGTGAATATTTTTTTTTGCTATCAAGATCTTTGGGATGTTGTAAAGGAGTGAGTGGTGCTGCTTGTAGAAAATGCGACAGATGAAGAAAAGTCTGCACATAAAGAATTAAAGAAGAAATATTATAAAACTGTCTTTGTGATTCATCAATGCATTGATCTAGATAATTTCAAAAAGGTCAATGATGCAGAACCACATAATGAAGCATGGGAAATCTTGGAGAAATCATTTGGAGGCCTTGAAAATGTGAAAGATGTGAGGTTACAGACTCACAAAAGAACGTATGAATTGCTTTAGATAGAATAAAAGTGAAAGCATAATTGATTTATCCACTAGGGTTACAAAACTAGTTAATTAAATCAAGATTTAGGGAGAACCATTGACATTAACATCAGTTGTCGCAAAAATCTTGAGTTCATTAGCTACAAAATTCGACCATGTGCTAGTAGCCATAGAAGAGTCAAAATATTTGTCAACAATGACAAAGGAAGAGCTTCAAGGAGCGCTTGAATCCCATGAACAAAGAATGGCAGAAAGAGTTTCAAGCAAGTCGAAGAGAGATGTGGCTTTACAGGTGTAATCATCAAGAGAAAAGAAATGCAAAGGGAAGTAGTCCGACAACAAAGGTAGAGGAGGATACAACAATCCGACTGGTAGAGGAAACATGCAAGAAGGAAATGTGTCAAACTAGATAAGGCCATCATACCAAAGTAACTACATAGTTGGAGGTGCTGTTAAAGGAAGATGTGGTGGAAGAAAACCTGACAAATGTCATATTTAGTATTTCGATTGTTAGAGGGATGGCAATTATTCTAGTGATTTTCCTGAAAAAAATATGAATCAAGAAATTGATGCAAGGTTTCCAAAACATGAAGAAGAATATATGTTGCTCATGGTCACAACAAGAAATGAAGAAAGCTTCAAGGACCAACGGCACTTGGACTCAGGATGCTCATCACACATGATTGGTAGGAAATATTGGTTTGTCAACATAAAACCCTTAATGAAGAACATGGTGAGATTTGTAAATGACAATACTCTAGCAGGTGAAGGTATTGGTGATGTTACGATTATGAGGAAAGATGGAAAAATGTCAGTAATTTCCAATGTTTTATACATAACAGGCATGAAAAGTAATTTTCTTAGCATATGGAAGTTGGTCCAAAAGGATTACAAAGTGTGAATTGAAGATAAGATTATGAGAGTTCTCAACTCAAGTGGAAGGTTAATTTTGAAGGCTTCTATGTCACATAATAGAACCTTAAAGGTTGGACTTAATGTGATGGAGAAAAATTTCCTTACAACTGCAACTAGCAGAGATGAATATATATGGCACTATCGACTAGGTCATCTCAACTTCAAAGACATCAGAGATCTAAAGATGAGAAACATGGTTCCAGGGTTACCGGAAATTGACATTCGAAATGAAGTGTGCGAGGAATGTGTGCAGGCAAAGTAGCACAAGCAACTTCAGCTAGGATGCAGGAAGCAAGTCAAAGGAATCTCTAGAAATAATATACTCTAACGTGTGTGGTCATATCCAAGTGGATTCGATTAGAGGTAACATATACTTTGTCACATTCATAGATGATTTCAGAAGAAAAAAAATTATGGACTTACCTAATCGAGAAGAAAAGTGAAGTGATTGAGGTATTTTCCAAGTTTAAATCTCTGGTTGAAAGACAAAGTGGTCAAAAGATCAAGATTATGAGGATTTATGGGGTTGGAGAATATGTGTCGAAAGACTTTGACACATTATGCGAGAAAGAAGGGATTGTGCATGAGGTGATGCCATCCTACACTCCAAAACAAAATGGAACTTTAGAAAGGAAGAATAGAACCATTATGAATATGCTTAGAAGTATGTTGAAAGGTAAGCATTTATCTAAAAAGTTATGGGGAGACGTTGTGTGGACTATAACATACATATTAAACAGAAGTCCGATGAAGAACCTAGAAGGAATCGTGCTAAAAGAATGTTGGTTTGGTGTCAAGCCTAGCTTGAGTCATCTAAAGTTATTTGGATCTATAGCACATAGACATGTGCCTGATCATTTGAGAAGAAAACTTGATGACAAGTCGAGTCAAATGATCCTAATAGGATATCATTCGACTAGAGGATACAAGTTGTTCAACCTAGTGAAGAAGAAAGTAGTGATTAACAGGGATGTCATCGTAGATAAGCTTAAGGAATAGGACTAGACTGAAAATGTCAAGAAGGATTTAGTGAGAACCCTATGTGAAAAACCAGCAAGTGAAGTCAAAATAGAAGTTTAACAAAAAGAAGTTAGACGTCAAGCAAGCACAATCAGACCTCAAAGAACAACACACGTGCCTGTAAGGTTACAAGAATGTGTGATTACATCAAATGATGTGGTCGATGATGAATGTGAGCTGGTACACTGTAATTTCTATGCATATGTAAAACCAGTCAATGCAACTGACGCATTGAAGGATTTGAAGTTGATGAAAGCAATGGATAAGGAATTGAAGTCGATCGAAGTCAACAACACTTGGTCACTTGTCGAATTGTATTAAGGACAAAAGGAAATAGATGTGAAGTGGGTATACAAGGTGAAGTTGAATCCCAAAGGATGAGTAACTCGACACAAGGCAAAACTTGTGGCGAAAGGATTTCTTTAGAAAACAGGAATCGACTTCGATGAGGTTTTTTCACATGTGGGTAGGATCAAAACAATCAGGTTGATTGTTGGTCTAGAAAACATGAACAACTGGCACATGTGGCAGATGGATGTGAAATGTGCATTCTTGAATCACCCCTTAGATAAAGAAGTTTAGGTTGCACAACACGTTAGGTTTGTGAAACAATGTTAAGAAATAAAGGTGTACATGATGCATAAAGCCTTGTATGGACTTAAGCAATCTCCAAGAGCTTAGAATAAGAAGATAGATATATTTCTAAGGAGAAGGAATTTTTATATACACAACCGAGCATGGAGTCTATGTAAGAAGAAGCAAGAGTGCAAACTAGTGGAATTTTGTATCTTGCAGTTGATGAAGGAAAAGAATGCAAACTAGTGGGTTACACCGACTCAAGTTAGTGTAGTAATGATAAAGATAGAAAATCCATAATTGGTTATTTGTTTATGTTAGCTGGTGCACCAGTTTCTTGGAACTCAAGAATAGAACCAGTAGTGGTACTGTCATTGTGTGAAGCAGTGTGCATAATGGCTTATCCCTGTGCATGTCAAGTGGATGGTGAATTTGGTCGAAGAAATTACAGGAAAGAATCATGGAGAAATTACCATGAAGATCGATAATAAGGATTATCCCTGTTATGAATCTGAAGAAGAATTCGATAGCACATGAAAGAAGCAAACACATCAAAATAAGGTTCCACTACCTTCAAGAGCAAGTAGTAAATGAGAAGCCGAACTTGGAACACTACATAAATGAGAATTAGATTGCGGACATCATGACGAAAGGTGTGCAGGTCAAAGTGTTCATAAGACTAAGAACAGTGATGAATATAGATAACTTAGACACTATGAATTAGGTGCTGTATTGAGAATATAATTCTTTATGTAAAAGCACCATTTCAAAAATGTATGTTATATGCTCTACGTACAAATTATATAGATGTCTAAATGTCGAAGAAGTGTGCCTTCGACATAATTTAAGATTTATCCTTATTTTATGTTTTTAGTTGAGTTAGGTTAGTTGGAGATTTCTTAATGTGCAAGAAATCTAAATTTATAAATTTAGAGGTATCTTATCATTGTAATATGCAGTTTTATAGAGAAAAGATTGAATAAACTTCATTTTGAAGACAAAGAGGAACTCTGCAGAAATATTCTTCTTCTTTCCTCTTTCTCGTTTAAACCCTAATTTCCCTTTCTTCCCTAATTCATCTTTTATTTCTTCTCAAATTTCCGTGTAATGGAATCATCATGCAAGCAAAGTGCGATTGATTCACTCGATGAAGACTAAAGAACAAGATGCTAAATCAGTTAGAAGAACTGGTTTTTATTCATCAAGATTGATTTGAAATTCTCCATATGTTTGGTGTAATTCCAACAATTTTAAAGTTATGGCACAATAATGCAATTCAAAAATCATAGACGCCTGCATTCATTGTGCAATAATTTGTATGAAAAATTTACCAATTATTATAGTTTATTTAATATATATCATACCGGCCTCGAATTTAATTCTTTAATTTCTATAAATTTCAGTTATGGTATTAAATTTAACAAACAACAAATTCTAAATTATCATAGCAATTGAAAAATCAATTGTTAGGCTCATCTTTATGAAACCAAATTCAACAATGCGTGATTAAAAATATTTTAATGATATAAAATTACATCAATATAATTATATCATTATATAAATATTATGAAACAAAATCATATTTGAATCAATGGTTTAATCATAACCATGCTCTCACCGAAGGGACTTAAGAGAGTTTTTCCAAAATCGTATCCTCTTAGCGGAACAATCCCGATAAAGGGATCTTGATTAAACCATTAATCATAAATAAAATACAAAATAAGGATTCCGAGTTACCTCTTAAAGTGTTCTTTAACTTTGATCACAAACGTGAAAAATAACATTGTCTCTACGAAGTCCACACGAGTACAAAATGGAACATGATGCTAGTCATTTCTTGCTATGAGAAAGTTGACAATTATGATTGATAGATGAAAGAGTTCCTCTATTTAATAGAGGGCTATTAAAAACTAATGCTCATATTTTAGTCTTTTTCAAAATAAGACCAACTTATTTAATTAAATTATTTTAATTAAACTAAAATATTATTATATTTAACTAAACTATTTTTATTAAATCAAATAAATATTAAATAAATTTAATTAACGGCAAATCTCATTTATTTAATCAAATAATATTTAATTAAATAAATTATATTTATGCTAATTTATAAAGTAATACAGTTAACATCTAATTAAATTAAATCTTATTTAATTCAATCATTCGTTCCATTGTTAGTACTCTATGCGTGTGACCTTATAAGTTCTCTTTATGTTGGTAATAAAATATTTAATATTATAAATAGTTAGTGGTATCTAACAACACATTACTGCTACCGAATTAAGGAGAATCTCATGTGATTTTACATACTCTTTCTATGATAATGATCTTGTGCACAATTACATTTTTGCCCTTATATCTATATTGAATACAAGACATATAATGTGTCACCCTTGTACAGTCTAATATTTTATTCATTGATCCCCGAGTATACTTGATAACAACAAATAAACTCAATATCTCGTATTAACTTATTTGAGCATGAATATATATGCATTATACTGTAATACTCGATCAAGGGGTCATAGATATTTCTTCTATATATGTAGGAGGGGAAAATTTCATCTAGGTCACTCATGTCCATTAACATCATTTGTGGAGTACTAATCAACCATTGTTATGGTCATCCTATACGAACAATGTTTGACTCGATATAAAGTACCCGACTCCACATCTAGGGTCCATAAAGGTTTCAGGTCGAAGGGTGGTATACACCATTATCACTATGAGAATAATTATGACACTTACATAATATACTATATAGTATTCTCAAGGTGAGTCTATCAAGTATAAATATTACTTTTAATATTTATACATATGTGAAGACTTGATATCTCATATCCATGACCTGTGAGATACAATCATCAGTCTAGTCACTTAATAGTCTATATGCACTATTGTTGTCATATTTGACAGTAAAACTTGACTACACATATTTTAAGAATAATGTGCTTATGTTTAATAAGGTCTCACGATTAAGTCACACTTAATATATCATCAAACAGATTAATTATTCTGAAGACTTCATTATATCTTATACGAGTAACATAATAAATACAACGCATAATATATATATATATATATATATATATATATATATATATATATATATATATATATATATATATATATATATATATATATATATATATATATATATATAGTCATAATTGACAGTAAAACTTGACTACAAATATTTTAAGAATAATGTGCTTATGTTTAATAACATTTCACGATTAAGTCACACTTAATATATCATCAAACAAACTAATTATTCTGAAGACTTCATTATATCTTATATGAGTAACATAATAAATACAACGCATAATATATATATATATATATATATATATATATATATATATATATATATATATATATATATATATATATATATATATATATATATATATATATATATATATATATATATATATATATATATATATATGGCTTACTCCAACACAATATACATCGGATGATTAACATCATATGGTTTAAAAAATATCCAGGTTTCAAAATTTTACTGAGACAGATTTTAATAATATATTTTATAATTATTTATAAAGAAATTATGTTTTGATTATAGGGTAGTAAAGTAAATTTTTAGTTTTAACAATTTGTTTCCTAAATATAATTTTTTCAAGAAACTAAAAGATTTTAATATGATTGCTAATAAATTTCCATTATATAAAACTCTTAAGTGACTAAATACTCCCTAGAAATATGGTTTTGTTTTAAAAATATTGAAGGGTAAAAAGTAACTAAATTTCAATTATATAAAACTTTTAAGTGACTAAATTTCCATTATTTTAATATATTTCATAATTTATCATTCTATATCCTTGAAAAAGGAATTCGTGTAGTTGAAAAATATATGCATTCAAACCGTTCTATTAAGATCTAATGGTATAAGAAAATCCACATGTTCAAATGCCAAGCAAAAACCGATGTGTCGAAAAAGTTTGCTTTATAGAGTCCCTCGTAGCCCAATCTCCATTTGTTACCACTACTTTTGGATATTTATTTGCCATGCACTCTAAGAAACACCTCAACAACCATTTAATGCCCCTGTCATTTCATCTGACACCAGTGCATCATCGAATATAATAATATGTCAATGGTGGCTGCACCTAGAAAATATAACCAACAGATAATTGTATTTGTTCTTGTAAGTTGTGTCAAATGCAACAACATTACTAAAATAGAAATAATCCGATCTACTAGTGTCATCTTTCGAAAAAAATTATATCAATCTTCCAACACTATGAAAGTTTGATAATGTGTAACTGGTTAAACCTGATGACAGTTTGAAAAATACTTTAAGTAATATTTAGATGCTAAACCTTTTGATGTGAAAAGTCATGTTATGCATCAAGATGAATTGAATATGAAATTTTTGAGCACTATGGTAAATACACATGATCAAATTATAACTTATACCTTAATGAAGTGATCAATCTCCTAAAGTATAAGATCATCTTGACAATGTTTCTTGTGGTACATGTCTTGATACCATAGCTTGAATAATGAAGTTTTTTCTCATCCTTTTATAATGTATATGAACTTGAGAAAGTGTACTTGTCTTCGTCAAAACAAAATGTTGGAGAAGCTTGACTTCACAATCTATCCTTTTTTTATGATGACAACCATTAAAATTTGAAGTGCTTGAATCTTGTGGAACATTTGAAAAGCTCTTAAGAAAGTGATTCCCCTAACTTTGATAACTCCTCATTGATCAATAGCAATTTTAAAGACTCTTTCTCTGTATATGTTAGAGGATACAAGCACACACATATCTTCTCCCCCTTTGTCTTTATCAAAAGGAAGGGGAAAAAGAGAATAGAAATGTAAAACAAAATGCCGCGTCTCAAAAAATACAACCTTGCAAAGCGCATCGCGCACTCACGAATGGACTAAAAGGGTCTCCACCGCTTTTTATTTTTTCCCAATGAAAGGGAAAATGACGATAAAACCCTAAGGGAAGAAACGAGATAAGATGGTCATCGCAACCAAATTTAGGGTTCGGGAGTCGGTTATACAAGGGGAATGTATTAACATCGCTCACATCTGTTGCACTCAACGAGAACCTCTTATAGTTCTAAGGGTTGATTGTTTGTTAAAGGGTAACGTTTGTCTTATTTATTCTTATTCTTATTTATCAAGTTATTAAAGTATTTAAAAAGAGAAATTATTTATAAGAGAAAAGGGAAAAAAGAACTTTTAATTATTGAGCTCGCCAAGGATTCAAACCCTTGTTCCTACGTATTCTCATTGTGCAATGAGAAAATCAGAGTTTTGTAGTTCATTCTTAAAAATATTATGTGTTGGTTACTTTTATAGGATAGTGTTAAAGTTGTTCTTGCGTTTAAACCTGGCTTGTAAACTTGCCTAAGCGCTTGTTTTTGTTTCGCGTCGAACGTAAATTGGACTATCCTTTTTATGAAAAAGGAGATTTTTGAAAGGTGCACAAGGGCACAAAAATGGTTTGATGGATTATGTTGCTTTTAAATTGATTTGATCTTAAGTGTCGTGGATGTATATCGCATTCATTTTAATTTTCAAAATAAATTGATGATGGTGATTATATACATAATAGCTTTTGATTAAATATCTTTTTTTATTTATTTTTGAAAGAATAATATCTTTTGTACTTTTTTAATTTAAATAACAAAGGGAAACTATTTTTTTTTGGAATAAAGAATTATATATCAACTAAAATGTAAGTTTAAAATAAAATCAATATATTGATTAAATCAGTTAAAAAGTGAATTAGAAACCAAAGAAAATATATTAAAATGAAAGGGGTGTATATGGAAGGAGTTAGGGTAAATTACCACATGGTCCATAAACCCTAATTTCTAAAGAAATAACACAAAAATGGATAAATAAATTTAAAAAAATGCAAAAAAATGAAGGGGGCGCTACTTCCTTATTAATGGTGTGTTCAATGATGGTATGGAACGTGACTTGTTCGCGGTGGAGGCTTGACGAGAGGAGATCAGATTCTCGGTGGAGGCTTGCCGTCAGATTTGTAGTGGCTAGGGGCAACGGTTGAAACTCTGGTAAGGTTCAGTTCAACCCATTTTTGAACTCTTGTAGTGATTTGTAAAACAGTGAATCATCTTTCATTTTAATTTTAGGTCTTATTTATAGTGTAAACATTAGGTCAAGAATTAAATTGGATTTGTCGGATTAGGAAGGTTTGTATGTTATTTGATCTGAATGCATATGATTTATTTCTTTGTGATCAAGCTAATGAATCTGAATGGCTTCATGCCCTATGTAAAATGTAACATTAAAGGTTGGATTTTACTTTTTTGTATATGATTTTTATGTCATACTAAAAATAAAGTAATAATTTAAAATACTAACCAAAATAACGAATCTTGAATAATAGTAATAATAACAAGAATAAAAAAAATTATTTTTATTTTATTTTTTATACTAAAAGTACATTAAAATAAATAAAGTATTAATTATTAAAAATAATTTATTAAAAAAATCGAAAAGAAATATAAAAAATTAAATATTTAAATTTTAAAAATACTGTAAATGAAGGTAAGACACAAAAAACAGAAAAAACTCTAAAATTGGGGAATGTGTAATTTGAACCCAAGACCTCGTGCTAAACACAATCACTACACTACCAAATGAATTATCTCATTCATTTAAAATGTAAAGCTCCTTAAAAACATACAAGGTAAATGTTTCAAAAATTTGGATATGACAGCTGCTCCTATTCAATTAACTTTAACCTGAGAACATGATTGATAATGAGTCATCATGTGACTGTGTTAGAAGATAATTAAATACAAGTGTAGCGGTGAATTTTTTGAGGTTAAGTTATTGATTAACTTAACTCACAAAGCAAGAGTCGTCACCGTGCTTTTATTATTTTCAAAGGAAAGGGAAAAAAGAACGAACAAAACCCCAAAGAAGTTTTAAAACAAAACTAATAAAAGTGATAAGAGTCTGGGGGTTAGTTATACAAATGGAAGGTATTAGCACCCTAAACATCTATAGTACCCTATAGGAAACTCTTTGAAAATTTGTGCATTTTGGTTTTAAAATGGTGTTGTTTGCAAAAGGTTGGGGAGATGAGAAAAGAAATGTTTTTATAATTTTTGTGTTTGCCAAGACTTCCTAAGTCTCATGCCTACGTACCAACATAGTGCAATGGAGGATCAAAACCTTGTAATTCATGGTAAAAATAAAAAAGATGTTTGTTTTGATTCATTTTTAATGAAAATACATTTTTTTCATTTTAAGGAGAACACTCAACTAGCCACTCACAAGTATGAGAACTTTACATCACCACAGAGAAGAGCTCCAACTTAGATAAAGATCAACAAGCATGTCACTAGATCTCTTAGGTGGAAAAGAATTATCATCAATATTTTGGGGATAGAAGAATTATATCTCAATTATGAAAATGAATCATGTCTAAACTTTGAGAAAAAATTTAAAATAAAAAGTTCACAAAGGGCAAAAAATGGTTTGAAAGAGTTATGTGTTTTTTCAAAGTCTTTTGAAATTGGTTTGAATATGCTTAAGATGCATTAACATTTATTATGAAAATATTTTGAAAATCACTGGACAAAAGTCAAGGTTCATTGAGAAAGTGGTTCAAGTTTGAAAATAAGAAGATTTTTTGAAAAAGAGGAGAAGATTTTAAAAATCAAAGAAGGGGAGGAGATAGAGAGACTATCCTAGAACATAAAGTAAAAAGTAGGGAGGAAAGACCTAACCAAGAGACAACAAGCTTTATGACATAAGTCAAGCAAGAATTCCCTCCTTTAGATTAATCCTCAAGCAAGCCAAATAAACAAAGAATAATCCACGTATCAGATGAAACCAAAGCGACCAGGCCAAGTCATCAAAAGAAGCCCAAAGTCAGAGGTACCAGATGAATCACAAGGTCTTAAATCACAAAATTCCAAAACAAGGGTGAAGATCCTAGTTTTAAGTCCATAGCTCCACAACAATGCTAATGATAGTAACTTTAAGTCCATGAATCAAGAGAACCAAAAAATTTAGGTTTTTTTTCCTGTATTAATATCTTCAAGAGAAAAAGAAGTCCAAATGGACAAAGAAAAAAAAACATAAACATAAACAAAGGTTCAAGTGGACAAAGAGAAAATATCATATGAGATGTTAAAATAAAAACATAAAGTGAATAACAAGAAATAAATGATAAAGAATAAAGAGCATAAGATAAATGACATTAAAGTAAAGTTAATACAATAATATGTTAGTAGGTTGTGTTAGTAATCAAAAGTAGAAAGATAATTTATCCTTTTTTGGAGAACAATAAACTATTCACCCATAAGTATGAAAATATGAACCTCTATATCACCTATGAGAAGGACTCCAACTTGGATAAAATCGACAAGTATGCCACTAGCTCTCTTAGGTAAAAAGGAAACAATATTTTTCACACAATACCATTGGGAGTAGGAGACTTACAATCTCAATTATGAAAATGACTTGCTTTCGATACAAATTTAGCGCTATGTTAAGCAATTATAATTGGACTTTGTATAAGTCAAAACTATCTTAGGCCGGTCAATAATAAGATTTGTGTTAATACATGCTAGAGAAATGATATGTAAATCATTCTACTAAAGCTATTCCGCTTAAAAAAAATTGATCAAGCACAAAGACTAGGAGAGTGGTCGATTACATCAATCAATACTTCATAGTACTTAGTACAAACTTATGCATCAATCTAAAGTACCTTAAATGATTCATCATCAATTAGGAGGTAGATTTGAAGTCATGAAAGTTCATCAAGCACCAATCCACGCATCGTGAACAAGACGGACACAAACTATCCAATTGATCAAGAAGAAAAGAAAGAGATGAAGAAGAAGAGGACAAGAGTGATCATACTCAAATTGTATCAAAGGCTTGATCAAGTCATCATCAAAATC
The DNA here is from genome assembly GCF_024323335.1 of Lathyrus oleraceus. Taxonomy (NCBI): domain Eukaryota; kingdom Viridiplantae; phylum Streptophyta; class Magnoliopsida; order Fabales; family Fabaceae; genus Lathyrus; species Lathyrus oleraceus. The sequence continues at coordinate 162,403,916 of NC_066579.1, read as the reverse complement.
AATCATCCATTTTGGTGGATTAGGGTTTTCACCCCATTAACACCCAAGACCCATTGAGTTTGATGAGACCAATGATCAAATCAACTAAGATCCAAGGCCAATAAAAGTCAACAAAGATCAAACCAAAATAAAATGCAAAAGATAAAATAAAATGCATTAAAAAATATTTTTAAGATGAATTTTAAAAGAGAAATAAAAGAGAAAATTCATAAATCCCTTCAAATTACCAAATAAATGACCAAGAAAATTATGGAAGGTTGGAAATAAATAAGAAGTATAAAATAATTTTTTTTAGAATTTTAAAATGCATTAAATTAATTTTAAACCAATCAAAACAAATGAAAAAATGAGAAAATCCATAAAAAATAGAAAATGGAAAAAAAATAAAATATGGAGAAATAAAAATCTAATGAAGAAAAATAAAAGAGAATTTTAGAAATTATTTTGGTATTTTTTGGATGTGTCATACCCCAATTTTTAACCCTAAGATCCCACATATCATTTGCATCATTGCACACAAACAAGGTCACATCTTGGTCTTTCCTCTTTTCCTTCTTTAGTTTTGCTTCTTGTAGGTATCACCGATCACTTCTTTGTTATTTTATTTTACCTTTGTGTTTACATTATTGATTGCCTATCTAATAAACTAATCAAAATATCAAAAATATATCTTGTTTCCCTTAAGTTTGTTGTGCAAGGTAAGGGATTTTTAACCAAGATCATCTCAAATTTTTGTGACCTACTACTAAAAGAAAGTCAAAGGTTCATGTGTTTATTTCCATGCCTTCTTCAACAATAAACTTCAAGCTTAGATAAATTTAATCAAGAAGAAACCAATTACACCTTGTTTTGAGTTCATATGATCGCCCACGTGCTTTGAAATTCAAGGAAAATCCAAGTACACATGCTTGTTCCAAGAGGTTTGACCAAAAAGTCAATATTTTGAAGTCAAAGTTCCAAGGATCACAACTCCTTCAATTCTCAATATTTTTGAATGCTTATTTTTGCATATGACTCTTCTCAATATTCTCTACAACCTCTCTTTACATGAAAATATCCAATTATGCTTAGAGGATCATCAAAAATTTGAAGGCATTAAATGTCATTTGTGGACTTAATGAAATTTGACCTATATTCAAGTGACTTTTCCCCAACTTTAAAGATTCATGAGTTATTCAATTTTCAACATATAAGACTGATTCTTTTTGCATAGTGTCATTTTTTATACCCTCTACAAGTTTTCTTCAAGGACCAAGGTCATAACATGCTTGGAAATCCATGAAATTCATTGAGACAATATAAGTCATTCTTAGCCATGAAGCACTAAATTTTTTCTAAGTTATATGGTCAGTTTTTCATGCCAACTTCAACATGACATAACTTTGTGTTCAAGCATCCAAATGAAACCTTTATTGGCACATTATAATCTTGGCCATGATGTTAACACATTGCAAAGAGAATGGGATCAAAAAGCCTCATGAGTAGGGTGCCTCATTGGGTTGAACATGGTGACTTGTAACTGAAGAAATTGTCATTGCCCGAGTTTGGAACTTCTCTAATCTCAATTCCAAGCCAAATTAGCATGTGTTTTGGACCTAAACAAGTTTAACCAAGTCTCTAGAAGTTAATTGACCCTTAAAACACATCTTTTGGTTGAGTTTTAATGAGTTTCAAGTCACATTTTTCACACACTCGGATCAAATTCATTTTGCACGAATTCTGCATCATTTCACACGTATTTGGATCCAATCACATTCCCTATAAGTAGAGGAAACTATTGCATTAATTTCCAAGCTTTGGAGAGCCAAGAAATCCCTGCTGCAACTTGAATATTTTCAAGAAAATTCAATTATCGTGTTTTGGGTTTCAGCTTGTTTCAACTCAATTTCTTGATTCCATTAGCACCTTCAGCATCATCTAAAACTTTTTCAATAATTCCTAAGCTCTGAGACCTTATGAAGTGCTCTAACCAGATCGAGATTCATCAAATTCTGATCACCTTTTGGACAAGGTAGTTATGAGCATCATTTGAACTCAAACAAGTTACCACAATGTAGTCATCCACTCTCTTATGCTTTCCTCTAACTTATCTGATGTTGTTTGATCATGCTCATCATTTAATTTTATTTTTCGTGGCTTGGTTGTTTCTGAAACTTCTATGAAATTCCCTTTGCTCAGTTCACATAAATGAATTTGGAACATAAGGTTGAATTCGGCATGAGAACATGATTACAATGGTGGTGGTCTCATGTCTTGAATTTACAAACGATGAAACTCCGATGAGAGCTCACCAGAGAAGACGACCAGAGCTTTCTCAGGTTGTCTGAGTTTGATCAGACACGTTGGCAAAATGAAATGTTTGATTGGTTGGATTTAAATTGGATCCTATATTTGGCTTGCAGTGTGTTCCATCGTGTTCTCTAACATTTGGAGTGTTGGATTTGCCACGTCAATTAATGAGGCGTGAATCTAACGCTCCGTGTTTTTCCTGATTTTAATTAATTTTCTGTTATTATTTTTTATTTCTTTTTCTTTAAAAATTCATAGTAATTTCATTTTTCATCCAAAAAATCTCAAAATAATTTATAAAATTCTCTTTTATTTTTCTTCATCTGTTTTTCCATATTTTACTTCACTGATTTTCTATTTTTCTTGAATTTTCTATTTTGTTCTTTATTTTAATTGGTTTAAAAATGCTTTTCTGTATTTAAAATTTTGAAAAAATTATTATATACTTCTTATTTTATTTCCAATCTTCCATAACTTTCTTGGCCATTTATTTGGTGTTTTGAAGGACTTTATGGATTTTCCATTTTATTTTTATTTTAAAATTCAATTTAAAATACCTTTGATGCATATTAATTCATTTAATTGCATTTTTATTTTGTGTGACCCTTGTGAACTTCTGTTGGCCTTGGATCATGATGGTTTAGACTTCAAGTCACATCAAACTCAATGGATCTTGGGTGTTCATGGGGTAAAAACCCTAATCCACGAAAAAGGATATTGATTTTGATGATGACTTGATCAAACCTTTGATCCATTTGGGTGTGACTTCTCTTGTGTCTCTCTTCTTCATCTCTTTCCTTTCCCTTTGATCAATTGGATGGCTTGTGTTTATCTTGTTCATGATGTATAGATTGGTACTTGGTGACCTTTCATCACTTCAAACCTACCTCCTAACTGATCATATATCATTTAAGGTACTTTGGGTTGATGCATTTGTCCTAAGTGTCATGAAGTGTGTATTAAAGTAATGGACCATCCTCCTAGCCTTTTGATTTGATCACCCCTATTCTTTTTTGTGTGGCATATCTTTAGGATAATGATTTACATATCATCTCTCTAGCATATATTAACACAAACATTATTATTGACTGGCCTCAAATAGTTGTGACTTCTACATAAGTCCAATTGCGATTGCTTAGCATAGCACTAAATTTGTTCCAAAGGAAACAAAGACATTTTTATAAGTGAGATTGTAAGTCTCCTATTCCTCATGGTATTGTATAAAAATGTTACTCATTTTCCATTTGTGAGAGCTAGTGGCATACTTGTTGATTTTATCCAAGCAGGAGCCCTTCTCATAAATGATGTATAGGTTCATATTTTCATGATTGTGAGTGTATAGTTGTGTGTTCTCCAAAAAGTGACCAAAACATATTTTCATCTTTGATTACTAACATCCTTTACTAAAAGTTTACTTGTATTAACTTTTACTTCAAAGTCATTTACTTTATTCTTTTTTATTTTATGTCATTTACTTTATACTTTATGTTTAGCATTTCATGTCATATTGTTTGTGATTATGTCATTTGTTCTTTGCCCATTTGGAATTTACTTTCATATCTTTGTAAAGAAAACATTAATAAAGAAAAACCTAAAAAGAAACTTAATTATCCTGACTCATGGACTTGTGGTTACTATCTGTGGCATCATTGTGGAGTTATGGACTAAGAATTAGGACTTTGATATTTGCTTTGGCCTTGTGATCTGAGATCTTTGGATTCATCTGATACCTTTGACTTTGGACATCCTCTAGAGACTTGGTTGAGTTAATTTGGTTTCATTTGATGCATGGATTATTATTTGCTTATTCTGAATTACTTTAGGGTTAATCCCCGAGGAGAGAATTCTTGCTTGACTGTCATAAAGCTTGTTATTTCTTAGTTAGATTTTTCCTCCCTAGCTTTTACTTTATGCTTTAGGACAATCTCTTCTTCTCCTTCCCCCTTCTTTAATTTTCAAAATCTTCTCTCTTTGTAAAACCTTCTTGTTTTTTTAACTTGAACTACTTTCTCAATAAACCTTGACTTTTGTCAAGTGATTTTCAAAACTTTTTTCTTAATAAATGTTAATCCATCTTAAGTATATACATACCAATTTCAAGAGACTAAAAAAAGCCTAACTCATTTAAATCATTTTTGTGCCCTTTTCCTTTTAAATATTTTTCTCAAGGTATTAGACACGAGTCATTTCCATAGTTGAGATATAATTCCCCTATTCCCATAGTATTTATTATGATTCTTTTCCATTTGTGAGAGCTAGTGGCATACTTGTTGATCCTTATCAAAGTTGGAGTCATTCTCATGATGATGCAAAGTACTCATACTTGTAGGTGACTAGTTGAGTATACTCCTTAAAATTACAAAATGTCTTTTCCCATAACAATGAATCAAAACAATCTTCCTTTGTTATTTTTACCACGAACTACGAGGTTTTAATCCTCCATTGTACTTTGTTGGTACGTAGGCATGAGACTTCAAAAAGTCTTGGCAAACACAAAAATCATAAAAAATATTTCTTTTCTCATCTCTCTAATCTTTTTACAAACAACACTTATTTTTCAAACCAAAAGGCATATTTTCAAAGAGGTTCCCATGGAGTACCATGGATGTTTAGGATGCTAATATCTTCCTTTGCATAACTAACCCACAGACTCTTGTTCTCTTTTTATTAGTTTTCTTTTAAAACTTCTTTAGGTTTTGTTCGTACTTTTTACCTTTTCCTTTAGAAATAATAAAAGCACGGTGGAGACTCTTGCTTTATGAGTTAATTTAATCAATAACTTAATCTCAATTTTTTTACTGCTATAGGATGCAAAATGAATTTTCTATGAATTTTAAAAGAAAAACCAATTAAAAATGAAAAAAGAAAAATAAATAAAATCCGAATAAACACAAAGGGTTGGATCTGGCCTCATTAATTGACGTGGAAGATCCAAAAATCCTCAGGCTAAGCACATGATGGAAATTAGCAAAAATGAAACACGAGATCTAATTCAAAATGGACAAATAAGAACATTTCAAATTGCCAATGTGTGCAACCAAACTCAGATGACCTGAAACACTCCGGACATCTTCCCCGATTAATATGATCGTCTCCTCATCACGAATTCAACTTCATGCTCCAAATTCATTTATCTAAACTGAGCATGGGGAATTTCACAGAAGTTTCACAAGCAAGCAAGCCACAAAAAATTAAATTAAATGATGAACACGATTAATCAACACCAGATAAGTTAGGGGAAAAGATCATAGAGTGAAAGACTACATTGTGGTAACTTCTTTGAGTTCAAATGATGCTCAGAACAACCTTGTCCAAAATGGTGATTAGAAGTTTATGAAGCTCGATCTTGTCAGGGCACTTTAGAAGGTCTCAAAGCTTGGGAATCATTGAAATCAGGATCTTTCTGCCTCTACTGCTGCCGGAAACTCTGCTTTCCCATAGGGTGTGCCCATGGTCCAAACTCCTTAGATGGTTGATGATGCCAACCTTGAGAACACCCAAGGTCCGGTTCTTGCTGAAACTCCTGACGACGATGCTGAGTATCGAGGCCCGTGCCTTCATTTTCAGGTTCCTTCCCAGGCAGCTCAGCCTACGAACCCGAATTATTTCCATGTTGTTCAGTTTGCCTACCCTGGGGCAATTTTTATTCCGATACTACCGTGCGCACCTGCCAACCCTGCACTCTTGTACGTGTAGGTTGTGCACCTCGTGCCTCTAATGCTCAAACTGGAGGGCAGTTCCCTCAAATGATGAATGCTTCTCCCCAAACAGTGCCTCTTGGTTTTTCTTACCCGCCACCAATGTTGTTTTCTCCCCAAATGGTACCTACTCAAACGTTTTCTCAAGACACCTCTTGATCATTCATTCAGGTCATCATTCCTAATGCTAGTCCGGCTAGGCTAGCATACTACCAACTATTAGATGACAAAATAAGGGATGTCGAAGGTTTCTCATCCTTCGACATGGATGCCAGAGATCTCTGCATGGTTTCGAATCTGGTACTCCCTCAGAAGTTGAAAGTACCAGATCTACCAAAGTACAAGGGGTTAAGCTGCCCTCGAAGTCACATCACTATGTATTGTAGGAAAATGGCACCGTATATTGACAATGTTGAATTGTTGATCCATTATTTCCAAGACAGTATTTCTGGGGCTTCCTTGGATTGGTATATGGGCCTACGACGTACCAAAATTAGGTCATACATAGGCTTATTTGAAACATTTTTGAAGTAGTATAAGTATAACCTTGATATGGCATTGACCAGATTGCAGTTGCAAAGTCAGTCACAGAAGTCCATCGAGACATTCAAAGAGTATGCTCAACGTTGGCGTGAGATGGCTTCTCCGGTTAGGCCAGATTTATCTGACAATGATCTAGTTGACATCTTTATGGGTACCTTTTAGGTGTTATATTTTGAGAAGATGATTGAAAGTTATCCTACCAACTTCGCAGATATTGTGACCATCAGTGAAAGGATTGAAAATGGGGTTAAATCAGGGAGTATTGTAGGTAATGTCGCTCAACCAGTCGCGAATAAGAAGTCGTATGGGGGTTTCACAAAGAAGAAAGAAAGTGATACAAGTGTTGTGACAGCAATTGTCCACCCTCAATATCAGATTCATATGGCTCCCATGTCGTATTACCGTTATCCGTATGTTGCCGTTGCTCAATATCAACAACCTCGTTGTCAGTATCAACCACAAAATTGCAATCAACAACCAACATCGACTCAGCCTGCTCAAACTCAACAAAATACTCGTGATAATAGGGGTCAAGGTCAAGGCCGGAATAATAGGAATAACTATGTTAAACATACTCATATTGATAAGATCCTTGTACCATATGTTGAAATGGTGCCATATATGATCTATGTAGGGGATATTGTGCGAAGGGAAATCCCACCGACCATTCCTTCTTATCATCCAAAGCATAACCCTAATGCTTCATGCGCCTTCTATGTCGGGTATATAGGGCATTCAACAGAGGATTGTTGTCCTCTCCAAAATAAAATTTAAGAGTTGATCAACCAGGAGGTCTTGTCTTTATTAGAAGAGAATCCTAATATGAAGACAAACCCTTTGTCGAATCATGGTGGACCAGCGGTCAGTGCTGTATTGAATAAGAGATTGCAAAATCTGTCAAGAGGGTTGATGATGTGAAAACACTAATGTCCGTGGTTTTGAGAAAGCTTGAACAACATGGTTTTTTAGATGGTATTCGTGAGGATTGTGTTGTGTGTAAATCTGATCCTGATAGCTATGACGTCCTGAAGGGCTGTATGGTAGATTTGATGAATCAGGGGCTGATATAGTTCTCCAAATCCAAGGTAGTTGAAAAGATTGCAGTTATTGAGCTTATAACCATTGTGTACAGGAAAAAGAAGATTGAAGCTCCTCCCAAGAGGATTCAGCCTATCCATATTTGTGTCCCTGGTCCGTTCCCGTATCAAAACACCAAGGTGGTGCCTTGAAAGTATGAAACGACTGCGTACGTGAGTGGAAAAGAGATTGAAATCCTTGACCCTGAGATTGTTAATATAACTGGAATGGAAGGTATGACTCGTAGTGGCCGTGTATTCACTCCAAAGTAGACTCCTGAGGTGTCTCTATCACCCACAGTTGTCCCTCCTAAGGAGAAGGTCCTTCCTACTACTCCTCCGTAGGCAGGGGCATCTGTACCCGCCACTCCAATCGTGACGATTGTTCCAACGGTAACAAAGGTTATTCCCTTATCTCCTTTCATCTGCTTCACCTTAGTCCCTCAATGGCAAGGTTAAGAGCACCAGTGACCCTATTCCAGTTGGCTTCAATGCCTAACCCTTTTGTATGAGCCTCCTTGTTTGGTTATAGTGTGTGCTGAATGCTTTCATTGATTGATTGTTGTTTCATATGCACATGTTTGCTTGCATGCTTTGTGCATTTATCATCATTAATTGCTCATTAGTGCATGATCATCTCATCTGTCTTTGTGACATTATCATTGTTGTTTACCCATTGAGGACAGTTGTAAGACCATCCTTTGGCTATTGTTCCTATGATATGGAAGTGAGTATAAGACCATCACAATGGCCACTCATCTTATCTTTGCTTGATGCATTTGTTTGATTGTATGTGAGGATGCAATTATAAGTCCCTGTAAGTTGGCATTTGCTTTCCTATGATCACATGTTGCTTTGCTTGTTTGTATGTGAGGATACAATTGTAAGTCCGTGTAATTTGGCATTTGTTTTCCTATGATCATATGTTGGAGGTTGGTATAAGCCCAGATAAATTGGCATCTGACATCCAAATGTTGTTTTTGTTGTTGGAGATTGGTATAAGCCCAGTGATTGGCATCCGGTATCCACTTTTGTTGACTTTCTTCTTTGTTTGTTTGCTATTGCTCATTTCCATTCCAAAGGACACACTTGAATCATCTTCTATATGATCTCAAGAGGTGAACCTTCTAAGAAGTTTTACATCCATCTTCATCCATTCATCCTCATTATGTCCTAAACCTTTTCACACTTTGCTTTCAAACTTGAGATAGATATTTTGCAAACATCTTCATGTTTTCAAATTAAAAACCTGGACCCAAGTCCTTGACTTTTTTTAAACTCCATTTCATAATACTTCTTTGAATTAAATCATACTTTGACTCCATTTTCATAATCACAATCAGTTAACTTCACTCATTCAATTGTTTTGGCTTTGTCCATTGTTAATCTTTTCATACATGAGCTATAGGTTTGATTTATCCTAGTTGGTTGATGTCAATCTCACCTATTTGTCCTTAGTTGATTGAATTGTAAGTCTTCCTTGCTTATTATAGGGTTAACCCCTCACTAGCAAGTTGAAGCTGTTCTCACATGGTGGACTTGTTGTTTGTATAAGGTTGAGTTTTCTCCCGTGGATAACGTAAGACCTTAGGGCTTGTGTTTAAAATTGAATCCACCAACTTTTGGAAATCTTTTAGCCGAACTACGGCGTTTTGATCCTTACCTTTGATGGAAGGTACGTAGGCAACGGGTTCATCCGTTCGAACACAAAAATAATAAAATTGTACATTCTTTTCTCATCATCCCAATCATGTTTGCACAATACTTATGTCATAACAAATAACAATTGAATACAACAAGTGTGAAAAGGGCTCCCTAGGAGTACCTAGGACGTAGTGGGTGCCTAACACCTTCCCATTGCGTAATTTACCCCTTACCCAGACTCTCTGATCTTTTTATTAGTTTTCTACGTGTAAAACTTCTTAGGCTTTTGTTCGCTTTTTAGCCAGTCCTTTGGATAAATAAAAGTGCGGTGGCGACTCGAAATTCATTGTATGCTTTGCTTATGGTTTAATCGATACATCATATGACGACGAATACACCGCTACAGGGTTTCAGCTTGTTTCAACTCAATTTCTTGATTCCATTAGCACCTTCGGCATCCTCTAAAACTTTTTCAATAATTCCTAAGCTCTGAGACCTTATGAAGTGCTCTAACCAGATCGAGATTCATCAAATTCTGATCACCTTTTGGACAAGGTAGTTATGAGCATCATTTGAACTCAAACAAGTTACCACAATGTAGTCATCCACTCTCTGATGCTTTCCTCTAACTTATCTGATGTTGGTTGATCATGCTCATCATTTAATTTTACTTTTCGTGGCTTGGTTGTTTCTGAAACTTCTATGAAATTCCCTTTGCTCAGTTCACATAAATGAATTTGGAACATAAGGTTGAATTCGGCATGAGAACATGATTACAATGGTGGTGGTCTCGTGTCTTGAATTTACAAACGATGAACCTCCGATGAGAGCTCACCAGAGAAGACGACCAGAGCTTTCTCAGGTTGTCTGAGTTTGATCAAACACGTTGGCAAAATGAAATGTTTTGATTGGTTGGATTTAAATTGGATCCTATATTTGGCTTGTAGTGTGTTCCATCGTGTTCTCTAACATTTGGAGTGTTGGATTTGCCACGTCAATTAATGAGGCGTGAATCTAACGCTCCGTGTTTTTTCTGATTTTAATTAATTCTCTTTTATTATTTTTTATTGCTTTTTCTTTAAAAATTCATAGTAATTTCATTTTTCATCCAAAAAATCTCAAAATAATTTATAAAATTCTCTTTTATTTTTCTTCATCTGTTTTTCCATATTTTACTTCACTGATTTTCTATTTTTCTTGAGTTTTCTATTTTGTTCTTTATTTTAATTGGTTTAAAAATTCTTTTCTGTATTTTAAAATTCTGAAAAAATTATTATATACTTCTTATTTTATTTCCAATCTTCCATAACTTTCTTGGCCATTTATTTGGTGTTTTGAAGGACTTTATGGATTTTCCATTTTATTTTTATTTTAAAATTCATTTTAAAATACCTTTGATGCATATTAATTCATTTAATTGCATTTTTATTTTGTATGACCCTTGTTAACTTCTGTTGGCCTTGGATCATGATGGTTTAGACTTCAAGTCACATCAAACTCAATGGATCTTGGGTGTTGATGGGGTAAAAACCCTAATCCACGAAAATGGATATTGATTTTGATGATGACTTGATCAAACCTTTGATCCATTTGGGTGTGAGTTCTCTTGTGTCTCTCTTCTTCATCTCTTTCCTTTCCCTTTGATCAATTGTATGGCTTGTGTTTATCTTGTTCATGATGTACAGATTGGTACTTGGTGACCTTTCATCACTTCAAACCTACCTCCTAACTGATCATATATCATTTAAGGTACTTTGGGTTGATGCATTTGTCCTAAGTGTCATGAAGTATGTATTAAAGTAATGGACCATCCTCCTAGCCTTTTGATTTGATCACCCCTTTTCTTTTTTGTGTGGCATATCTTTAGGATAATGATTTACATATCATCTCTCTAGCATATATTAACACAAACATTATTATTGACTGGTCTCAAATAGTTGTGACTTCTACATAAGTCCAATTGCGATTGCTTAGCATAGCACTAAATTTGTTCCAAAGGAAACAAAGACATTTTCATAAGTGAGATTGTAAGTCTCCTATTCCTCATGGTATTGTATAAAAATGTTACTCATTTTCCATTTGTGAGAGCTAGTGGCATACTTGTTGATTTTATCCAAGCAGGAGCCCTTCTCATAAATGATGTATAGGTTCATATTTTCATGCTTGTGAGTGTATAGTTGTGTGTTCTCCAAAAAGTGACCAAAACATATTTTCATCTTTGATTACTAACATCCTTTACTAACACTTTACTTGTATTAAATTTTACTTCAAAGTCATTTACTTTATTCTTTTTTATTTTATGTCATTTACTTTATACTTTATGTTTAGCATTTCATATCATATTGTTTGTGATTATGTCATTTGTTCTTTGTCCATTTGGAATTTACTTTCATATCTTTGTAAAGAAAACATTAATAAAGAAAAACCTAAAAGGAAACTTAATTATCCTGACTCATGGACTTGTGGTTACTATTTGTGGCATCATTGTGGAGTTATGGACTAAGAATTAGGACTTTGATATTTGCTTTGGCCTTGTGATTTGAGATCTTTGGATTCATCTGATACCTTTGACTTTGGACATCCTCTAGAGACTTGGTTGAGTTAATTTGGTTTCATTTGATGCATGGATTATTATTTTCTTATTCTTAATTACTTTAGGCTTAATCCCAGAGGAGAGAATTCTTGCTTGACTTATGTCATAAAGCTTGTTATTTCTTAGTTAGATTTTTCCTCCCTAGCTTTTACTTTATGCTTTAGGACAATCTCTTCTTCTCCTTCCCCCTTCTTTAATTTTCAAAATCTTCTCTCTTTGTAAAACCTTCTTGTTTTTTTAACTTGAATTACTTTCTCAATAAACCTTGACTTTTGTCAAGTGATTTTCAAAACTTTTTTCTTAATAAATGCTAATCCATCTTAAGTATATACATACCAATTTCAAGAGACTAAAAAAAGCCTAACTCATTTAAATCATTTTTGTGCCCTTTTCCTTTTAAAAACTTTTCTCAAGGTATTATGCACGAGTCATTTCCATAGTTGAGATATAATTCCCCTATTCCCATAGTATTTATTATAATTCTTTTCCATTTGTGAGAGCTAGTGGCATACTTGTTGATCCTTATCAAAGTTGGAGCCATTCTCATGATGATGCAAAGTACTCATACTTGTAGGTGACTAGTTGAGTATACTCCTTAAAATTACAAAATGTCTTTTCCCATAACAATGAATCAAAACAATCTTCCTTTGTTATTTTTACCACGAACTAAGAGGTTTTGATCCTCCATTGCACTTTGTTGGTACGTAGGCATGAGACTTCAAAAAGTCTTGGCAAACATAAAAATCATAAAAAATATTTCTTTTCTCATCTCTCTAATCTTTTTACAAACAACACTTATTTTTCAAACCAAAAGGCATATTTTCAAAGAGGTTCCCATGGAGTACCATGGATGTTTAGGATGCTAATATCTTCCTTTGCATAACTAACCCACAGACTCTTGTTCTCTTTTTATTAGTTTTCTTTTAAAACTTCTTTAGATTTTATTCGTACTTTTTCCCTTTTCCTTTAGAAACAATAAAAGCACGGTGGAGACTCTTGCTTTATGAGTTAATTTAATCAATAACTTAATCTCAATTTTTGTACTGCTATAGGATGCAAAATGAATTTTCTATGAATTTTAAAAGAAAAACCAATTAAAAATGAAAAAAGAAAAATAAATAAAATCCGAATAAACACAAAGCGTTGGATCTGGCCTCATTAATTAACGTGGAAGATCCAAAAATCCTTAGGCTAAGCACATGATGGAAATTAGCAAAAATGAAACACGGGATCTAATTCAAAATGGACAAATAAGAACATTTCAAATTGCCAATGTGTGCAACCAAACTCAGATGACCTGAAACACTCCGGACATCTTCCCCGATGATCCCTCACTGAAGTTTCATCGTTTGGTAAATTCAGAACACGAGACCACCATTAATATGATCGTCTCCTCATCACGAATTCACCCTCATGCTCCAAATTCATTTATCTAAACTGAGCATGGGGAATTTCACAGAAGTTTCACAAGCAAACAAGCCACAAAAAATTAAATTAAAATGATGAACACGATTAATCAACACCAGATAAGTTAGGGGAAAACATCATAGAGTGAAAGACTACATTGTGGTAACTTCTTTGAGTTCAAATGATGCTCAGAACAACCTTGTCCAAAATGGTGATTAGAAGTTTATGAAGCTCGATCTTGTCAGAGCACTTTAGAAGGTCTCAAAGCTTGGGAATCATTGAAATCAGGATCTTTCTGCCCCTACTGCTGCCGGAAACTCTGCTTTCCCATGGGGTGTGCCCATGGTCCAAACTCCTTAGATGGTTGATGATGCCAACCTTGAGAACACCCAAGGTCAGGTTCTTGCTGAAACTCCTGACGACGATGCTGAGTATCGAGGCCCGTGCCTTCATTTTCAGGTTCCTTCCCAGGCAACTCAGCCTACGAACCCGAATTATTTCCATGTTGTTCAGTTTGCCTACCCTGGGGAAATTTTTATTCCGATACTACCGTACGCACCTGCCAACCCTGCACTCTTGTACGCGTAGGTTGTGCACCTCGTGCCTCTAATGCTCAAGCTGGAGGGCAGTTCCCTCAAATGATGAATGCTTCTCCCCAAACAGTGCCTCTTGGTTTTTCTTACCCGCCACCAATGTTGTTTTCTCCCCAAATGGTACCTACTCAAACGTTTTCTCAAGACACCTCTTGACCATTCATTCAGGTCATCATTCCTAATGCTAGTTCGGCTAGGCTAGCATACTACCAACTATTAGATGACAAAATAAGGGATATCGATGGTTTCTCATCCTTCGACATGGATGCCAGAGATCACTGCATGGTTTCGAATCTGGTACTCCCTCAGAAGTTGAAAGTACCATATCTACCAAAGTACAAGGGGTTAAGCTGCCCTCGAAGTCACATCACTATGTATTGTAGGAAAATGGCACCGTATATTGACAATGATGAATTGTTGATCCATTATTTCCAAGACAGTATTTCTGGGGCTTCCTTGGATTGGTATATGGGCCTACGACGTACCAAAATTAGGTCATAGATAGACTTATTTGAAACATTTTTGAAGTAGTATAAGTATAACCTTGATATGGCATTGACCAGATTGCAGTTGCAAAGTCAGTCACAGAAGTCCATCGAGACATTCAAAGAGTATGCTCAACGTTGGCGTGAGATGGCTTCTCCGGTTAGGCCAGATTTATCTGACAATGATCTAGTTGACATCTTTATGGGTACCTTTTAGGTGTTATATTTTGAGAAGATGATTGAAAGTTATCCTACCAACTTCGCAGATATTGTGACCATCAGTGAAAGGATTGAAAATGGGGTTAAATCAGGGAGTATTGTAGGTAATGTCGCTCAACCAGTCGCGAATAAGAAGTCGTATGGGGGCTTCACAAAGAAGAAAGAAAGTGATACAAGTGTTGTGACAGCAATTGTCCACCCTCAATATCAGATTCATATGGCTCCCATGTCGTATTACCGTTATCTGTATGTTGCCGTTGCTCAGTATCAACAACCTCGTTGTCAGTATCAACCACAAAATTGCAATCAACAACCAACATCGACTCAGCCTGCTCAGACTCAACAAAATACTCGTGATAATAGGGGTCAAGGTCAAGGCCGGAATAATAGAAATAACTATGTTAAACATACTCATATTGATAAGATCCTTGTACCATATGTTGAACTGGTGCCATATATGATCTATGTAGGGGATATTGTGCGAAGGGAAATCCCACCGACCATTCCTTCTTATCATCCAAAGCATAACCCTAATGCCTCATGCGCCTTCTATGTGGGGTATATAGGGCATTCAACAGAGGATTGTTGTCCTCTACAAAATAAAATTTAAGAGTTGATTAACCAGGAGGTCTTGTCTTTATTAGAAGAGAATCCTAATATGAAGACAAACCCTTTGTCGAATCATGGTGGACCAGCGGTCAGTGCTGTATTGAATAAGAGATTGCAAAATCTGTCAAGAGGGTTGATGATGTGAGAACACTGATGTCTGTGGTTTTGAGAAAGCTTGAACAACATGGTTTTTTAGATGGTATTCGTGAGGATTGTGTTGTGTGTAAATCTGATCCTGATAGCTATGACGTCCTGAAGGGCTGTATGGTAGATTTGATGAATCAGGGGCTGATATAGTTCTCCAAATCCAAGGTAGTTGAAAAGATTGCAGTTATTGAGCTTATAACCATTGTGTACAGGAAAAAGAAGATTGAAGTTCCTCCCAAGAGGATTCAGCCTATCCATATTTGTGTCCCTGGTCCGTTCCCGTATCAAAACACCAAGGTGGTGCCTTGAAAGTATGAAACGACTGCGTACGTGAGTGGAAAAGAGATTGAAATCCTTGACCCTGAGATTGTTAATATAACTGGAATGGGAGGTATGACTTGTAGTGGTTGTGTATTCACTCCAAAGTAGACTCCTGAGGTGTCTCTATCACCCACAGTTGTCCCTCCTAAGGAGAAGGTCCTTCCTACTACTCCTCCGTAGGCAGGGGCATCTGTACCCGCCACTCCAATCGTGACGATTGTTCCAGCGGTAACAAAGGTTATTCCCGATAAGGATACAAAATCTGAAACTTCCAAAGGTAAAGGGATGATGGATGAAGATGAACAAGTTGAAGGTCACAAGAAAGGTATCTTTGTTGAGGAATATAGAGAATTCCTCAAATTGATCAAGATGAGTGGTTTCAAGATTGTTGATTAGTTGGGTCAGACTCCCTCTAAAATCTCCATATTGTTTTTACTTTTGAGTTTTGACGCTCACCCTAAGGAATTGTTGAAAGTCCTAAATACTTCTCACATGATGCAAGATATCACGGTCGATCAATTTGAAGATGTGGTTGCAAATATCACCGCCATCAGGTACTTGGGGTTTAATGAAGCAAAATTACCTCTGGAGGGAAATGCTCACAATAAGGCATTACATATTTCAGTCATGTGTACAAACTCCTTGCTATCTCGAGTTCTTGTTGATATTGGTTCCTCGCTTAATGTAATTCCAAAAGCTACATTTAGTCAGTTACAGTTTAAAGGGTCCGAGATGAGGACTAGTGCACTGATTGTTATAGCTTTTGATGGCTCTAGAGGAAAGGTTATTGGTGAGCTAGATATACCCATTTGTGTGAGACCTCACCAATTCACCACCACCTTCCAATTCATGGACATTAATCCATCCTACAGTTGTTTGTTGAGTAGACCTTGGATTCATGATGTTAGGGCAGTCACTTCTACCCTGCACCAAAGGTTGAAATTCCTGATCGATGACAAGTTGGTTATAGTCTGTGGTGAGGAAGACCTATTGGTTAGTGAGCTTTCTTCGTTCAGGTATGTCGAGACAGATGAAAGGGTTGTTGAAATTTCACTAATTTGAAGAGGTCAGTTCAACTACTTTTAATCATGATAAATCATCTGCCACCATCCTATCTTCAGTCAAAAGCGCCAAGGAAACTCTACAGAAAGGTACGTTAGTCGGTTGGGGTCAAGTCATCAATGTGGCAAAGAAGCACAATAAATTTGGTATTGGCTATCCTCCCTCTGCTCGCAAAGCTAGTACAAGGAAGCAAAAGTTCAATCCTGTCAAGTTTAGCAGTGCAGGTTTCCAAGGCGATCACACCATGGAAGTCATTAGAGAATCTAGTGGCAGCAAACCAGAGACTCCCAGTCTTGTACGCAGGTGTCCTTCAGGATTCAAGCTCACCAACTAGATAACTTTTGTGATTCCTATAGTGTATCCGGAGAAAACATAATGCATTTTGTTTTCTTAATCCCTTGTCTTCACTTGAGACAAGAGATGGCTTGTAAGGGCCTCCATATTTAAAAGTATTATGTGATTAAATAAATAAAGTACACTTTTGCATTCAAAATTTATGTTCCCTTTCTTTCAGTTATTTTACTTTTTCACAAAAATGGAATGGAAAAAGTTTCTTTTTCTTTTTCCACTTTATTAAAAAGCATACTAAAAATAAGCTCATAACATGCACAGAAAATAAAACCATTGATAACAACATGGTAAGAATCGACTGTAAGTCTGGATTTCCAATTAACCAAGATGAAGATTACAGTGAGGAAGATTATGAATTACCAACTGAACTAGCACGGCTCCTTGAGCATGAAGAAAAAGGGATTCATCCATAGAAAGTGTTGCGGTGTATTCGTCACTTTATGATTTATTGACTAAATCAAAAGCAAAGCATACAAAGAAATCGAGTCGCCACCGCACTTTTATTTATCCTAAGGAATGGCTAAAAAGCGAACAAAAGCCTAAGAAGTTTTACACATAGAAAACCAATGAAAAGATCAGAGAATCTGGGTAAGGGGTTAATTACGCAATGGGAAGGTGTTAGGCACCCAAAACGTCTTAGGTACTCCTAGGGAGCCCTTTTCACACTTGTTGTACGAAAGGTTATTTGTTATGAAAATATTATTGTGCAAACATGATTGGGAAGATGAGAAAAGAATATACAAGTTATTATTTTTGTGTTTGAACGGATGAACCCGTTGCCTACGTACCTCTCCATGGAAGGTAAGGATCAAAACGCCGTAGTTTGGCTAAAAGATTTCCAAAAAGTAGATGAATTGATTTTAAGACAAGAGCCCTAAGGCTTTTCATTATAAATGGGAGAAAACTCGACCAAGACCAACAATCCACCATGCGAGGATAGCTTCAACATACTAGTGAGGGGTTAACCCTATAATAAGTATGGAAGACTTACAATCAACTCACTAAGGATGTGGTGAGATTTATATCAACCACCATGATAATTGAAACCTATGGCTAATGTATGAAAACATATCAAGAATGGACTAAGCCACAAAACAATTGAATGAGTGTGATTAACTGGTTATGAGTATTTACAAAATATGGTCAAAGTATGATTAAGATTCAATTCAGAAAGAAGTATTATAAGAATGGAATTTGAAAATCAAGGGCTTAAGGCCCAGGTTTCTAATTTTAAAAACAGATGAAAAGTTTGCACAATAATTTTCAGGTTTTTGAGATAGCATGCCAATGGAGGATTAAAAGAAACAAAAAGGATGGGTTATGGGAGTGTAAAACTTCTTAAATGTTCACCTCTTGAGATCATATGTAGATGATCCAAGTGATTCCTTAGGAATAGGAAATGATCAAATAACAGATAAACAAAGCAAAAGGATACTGGATGCCAATCAATGGACTTATTCCAATCTCACAAAACAAGCTGGATACCAGATACCAATAAATGGATTTACACTAGTCTCACAACACAAAGATAACAAATGCAACAATGGATACCAGATGCCAATCTATGGGCTTACACTAGTCTCACAAAAGCAAACCAAACATGGATATCAGATGCCAATCAATTGGACTTATATCAATCTCCAAGGAATGATCATGGGAAATAACTGCCAATAAATGGACTTACAATTGACTCCTCACACAAGCAAACAAATACAAAAAGAAAGAGGAAACAAGTTGCCAATAAATGGTCTTACACTTAACTCCTACCAAATCACAGGAAACAATTGCCAATAAATAGACTTATGATTGACTCCTCAATGGTCATAGGAAACAACTCCCAATAAATGGACTTACAATTGAATCCTCAATGGTCATAGGAAACAACTGCCAATAAATGGACTTACAATTGACTCCTCAATTACAAGACAAAGATGTCACAACACAATGAACAATGATCATGCAGTGATATACAATTAATGATGATAAATGCACAAAGGCACACATAAGCAAAGATGCACAGATGAAGCAAGTAGGCAGACAAACAATTCAGTTAGCACACACTATATACAATCAATTGGGCTCAAGCAAGGTTAGGCATTAAAGCCAACTGGAATAGGGTAATGTGAGCTCTTAACCCTAACATTGAGAGTTAGGGTGAAGCAGATGAAATGGAGATGAGGGGTGTGCCTCATAGCTCTTATCCCTGGCCTGGGAGAGCTTTAAACAATAGAATGTGTGGGACTTCAGAAAGTTGGAACTCTTCTCCACAAGTGATAGACTCTATAAGATCTTGGGTTAATATTCACAATGCATCAACATATTGTGTGAGCAAAGGAATGACACACTGAATAGCAGGAGATGGATTACACATCTCTTTTATCTTCCAATTGCCTCATAAGAGGACTTTTCCTGCTTAGCATAAAGTTAAACACACAAGAACATGGCCTCTTAAGGAGGGCTTCAGACAGGTGCCTACCAAATAACAGTAGGTCTTCCAGACTACATGGAGAAGAGGGATTATACCTAATTGGTTAAGCAACCAAGCAAAAGCAAGTTCAAAATGAACTTAAGAAACTTATGTACCTGTGGAAACATCACACAAATCAGTACAAAGTTCAGACAATCAGACAAACAGTCAATAAGCAACAAACAATCCCAATGTACAAGAGGTGTAAGCCAAAGTCAAACTCAAATGAGTCAACATCAACCTACAAAACACACAAAGATTAGTAATCAAAGGCAAACATCAATGCTCAAGTGATGAAGCATCATTAACCGTGGAACTTGGATGTTCAACCTGAAATCAAAGCTCAAAGATAAGCAATAAACCACTAGGTCAAAGCC
This sequence comes from Lathyrus oleraceus, assembly GCF_024323335.1. Taxonomy (NCBI): domain Eukaryota; kingdom Viridiplantae; phylum Streptophyta; class Magnoliopsida; order Fabales; family Fabaceae; genus Lathyrus; species Lathyrus oleraceus. The sequence continues at coordinate 162,384,035 of NC_066579.1, read as the reverse complement.
TAGGGTCAAAGATGGAGAAACAATTTGAAACAGAAGCTGAAATTTAACATAAATCAACTTCAAACACATCTTGAAACAATCCAAAAGGTCTCACATCAATATCATATACCAAAAGCATTTCATGATCAATTGAAGTTTAAGACTATTTAAAAGCTCAAATGTGATCAACCAGAATGAAAAATCTCAATTAAATCAGAAATGATTCAAATAATTCCAAGAAAATTCATGCTCATTCACAACATCCGTAATATGCATCATACAAAAAATCAGGACAATTAGAGATCATTTGGCATGGAAAACACATCACATAAGTTGAACAAGCAAAGGTGTGACACAAATTGTCACACCAACTTAACATGATCATAAAACAGAAATGACAAATGGTAAAAATACCAAATCAACACCAAAATGTCAAGCAACATGTCTAGTTTCATCATGCAAATTTTCAGATTCATAGGATAAAAACCCAGCATTTCACAAATGATATAGCAAGGCAAGGTACAAAATGCATACATATTCACATACTCTAGCACAAAATGAAATCCAGCCAAGCACAATTTATGGAAAAATGATCAAAAAATAATAGACAAAAAATGCAACATAATGCAAAAAACCACATAATTTTTGGATGATTTTTCAATTAGATATGATTTTTGTAAGATGATGAAAAATAAAAAAACGCATGAAGCAAGTAATAGAAATAATGGAGGGAAATGAGAGAAATAGCATGGTATTTGAATTATCACATTGGCTGGGAATCGAACCGGGACACAATTCAAATAATTGGCGCGCCAGGGATTGAAACGCTGCGTTTCATTAATCCCAGTGGCAGTCAAACGCTGATTGTGCTTGGTCAAACGCGTGTGGACGAATGGATACGCTAGCATGGCAACTACGTGGACCAGTACATGTTGAGATACAGACAAACACATGCAATGCACAGGAAAGCATTTTCTAATGGATCAAACCGTGGCCAAAGCAAAGATCATCTTCTTCCTCGTGTCAATCATGAACAGTGATATGCAGCAAGAACATTTTTACCAGAAATCCAAATTGAACATATCATCATGTAGATCTTTCATCATAGGTCATGAGTCAACTAACAACTAAGCATAAATCATCATGTGCACATGGAATCGAGCAAATCAAGTTTCACACATGGATCTTTAATCTAACATATCTAACTCAATTATGCATGAAAACTTGTGGTTCAAAGCTCAAATTTACCAGCAAATCAAGATCTATAACATCATCATAATAATTTTGAGAAATGAGAGATTCGATTCAATGACCTCTTGAAGAGCAGATCTGGATTTGTGTTGATTCAAGCCTTGCAATGCTCCAAACTTCTTATATAATGTTTGTGAAGTTGATTGGATGAGAGCTTGAGGTTCAATTGTGCACGAATCCTCCAGAATTTCAAATCACCATTGATAAGTTCAAGCTTCAAGATGCTTCAAACAGGCACGAATTGCTATGGATCTATGTTCAATCTTGCTCAATGATGCTTCAGAATCATGAATTGATCAAGAAAAGTGGATTGTGTTTGAAGAATTTGAAAGAAAAAAGTGAGAGAAAAATTGAGTGTTTGAGATCTAGATCTGAAATTGTGATTGTTGTTCTGCTGAAACAGTTAGGGTTTTGGTATATATACCTCCTACTAATCACTCTTTAATCATGCTTTGGCTAATGCTAATGGTAATTAATAAGAATGAGGTGTAATTGCAAAATTGGGATTTTCACCCTATGCATGAAATGCATGGTGAATAGTGCACGAATTTTGATTCATTTTCACTTAAAAATCTGTTTTGGAGCTAAAGGCAATGGGGGAATGTTCAAATAATGCACCAATTTTAAACTTCATATTTTCCCTCCAAAAATCAAGTGAAATGGCAAATGTTCATATGATGATAGTGCATGTCATGTAATGCAAGATTTGGAAACTAGAGGTCAAGAGAAGAATATAAAAAAAAGAGCCATCCAATTTGGAGTTTTGGTTGAGAAGTTATGCACATTTGAATCCCCATGCATTCTTGGCCATGTTTTGATCATATCTCCTTAACCACACATGAGAAATTGATGATCTTAGACTTTTTGGAAATGGGAGAGAAAGATCCACAACTTTCATGTTCAACAAAATTTCATTTGAAGCTTTCTTGATGATGTAATTTGAAGTTGAAGTTAGGTTAAAACCTTTCCATTTTTGGCAAGTTTGAATTATAGGTCACTTTCTATTTTTGGAAAGTTTTGACCTGACTTTAAATTCTTCAATGTTGATGTTTGAAATGTCAAATTAGACTTGTTTGAACATGAATGAAGTATTTCTAATCACTTCCCACCTCCAAATCCACAGTTGACTTGGCAGTTGACTTTCTAGGCCTTCAGATGACCTGAGGATGTTCTGATGAAATTCAAGCCTCTACCACTTGGGATTTTGATTCAAAATGATGACATAGCTCATATGAACTCTTGTGAATGATCATGGGGTCCAAATTGTCAAGAATGGCCACCATCTATTGCTCAATGAATGCCTTTGACTGCTTTGACCCGTGATTGCTTCATCTGCAAGACAAAGGTTAGATGACATATTTTTGTACTTTTGGTTAGTGATAAAAAGAAAAGCAATGATATACAAATGCAAAATATGCTTGGTGATCAAGAAATCACTCTCAAAAGATAGCCCACCCACAGGGAAGGAAGCAAGGTGCACAATGATCCTTGAGGCAATGATATGATATGATATGATGCCATGAGGGATCTTAAGGAAAGAATTGGGGTCTTACAGATGCCCCTATTTAAGGTCATTCTAGCCGGAGAAGTGAAGTTTAGAAATCTTCATCTCGACGCGGTAGAATGGGCTTAAATAACAGTAATGAGACAAATTTTGGTCCCTAAGAGACCTCATGATGCATATGTATGCATGTAAAAGAAACAACCTCTGTGGGGAATACTGGTCCACAAAAGAAGAAAAGACGATCCATCGGAGTAATACACTCACCAGGAACAGAGACTCTAACAGGACTCTTGCGGGGATAAGAATGAGAAAAAGAAATGCGTGAGCAGGACACGACTCTGAATTAGGGGAAACAAGAACTAGACACTGCGTGAGCAGGGCACGATTGGACTGGAGACCTCACTGGAGAGTAAAGGACTCAAACTGGGGAGAAAAGAAGAATTCCAAAGGAAAACACATCCATTGGAAAGACTCAACCTGACTCAAACTATCCACAAAGGATACTTCGGATAAAAATCCGGACTCGGACTAGGGAAAAGATCCACAAAGAATCTCCCTGCCGGGGAAAATGCATATATTGGGGAAAACGCCAATACAGCAAAAGGGGTAAAAATCACAACAAGAAAACTCCACCGGGGAATGTCTAACAAAGAGACTCCTGGGGAAGCATAAAGAATGAGGTGTTACCGGTATAAGGGTAACAAGCTCAGGAAGAATGAATATCTAAGACCGGTATAAGGGTGAGAGATATCAATCAACCAAACATCTGAGAAAGACCTGAAAAAGGTGCATCAACTCAGGAAAATCTGACTCCACAGGGGACCAAGGTCATAATAGGGAGCAGAAAGGAAGGAACACCAGGGATACCGGGAATAGGGTATATAATAGGTGACCGACCAAAGCGTGAATTGGTATATATGCCAAGACACTCATCATCCGAAAGGAGGGCTTGAAAAAGCAAATCGACTTACAGGATGGGCATTTGAATCCACAACGGGAAAACGAATCTTACTCAGCTGGAGACACAAACCCAAAGAGCGCATGAGCTATAATATCCATTACCGTCAGAACGTGGATAGAATACTCGCATGAGATATATTATCTATTACCGTCAGAACGTAGACAATATACTCGCATGGAAGAGACACCAGTGATACCGGTTACTGGGTATATAATAGGTGACCTACCGAAAACGTGAATTGGTATATATGCCAAAACACACCTCATCCGAAAGGATAGATATTCGATTCTACAAAGAATACGAACCTTGCTCAGCTGGGGATAATCAACAAAAGGACTCCAACCAAAGAGCGCATGAGACATATTATTCATTACCGTCAGAACATGAATAATATACTCGAAAGGAAGAGACACCAGAGATACCGGAAACAGGGTATATAATAGGTGACCAACCAAAAAGAGAGACAATCGTTACCAACAACAACAGGGTAAACGAAAGACAACTGACAGGGGATAAATTGCAAGCATCCAGCAATTATCCAGAAACAAACGAATATTCGATTCCGCAAAAAGGAATAATGAATCTTACTCGACTGGGGAAACACAAAAGGCTTCGACTGAAGAGTGCATGAGATATATTATCCATTACCGTCAGAACGTGGATAACATACTCGCATGGAAGATTATCCACAACCGGTTACTGGGTTAATAAAGGATAAATCGACCGAAAAGAAAGGCATCGGGATACCAAAACTAGGTATATAATGATGACCAATCAAAGGGAGCAACAATCATTACCAAGCAAACGGGTAAATGAAAGAAGACTCGCTGGGGATGAATTGCATAAACAACAATTATCCACAAGGACTTGCTGGGGATACAATTGCTAGCAAACGACAATTATCCAAAAGCAAGGAGGGAAAATCAACATCGAATACTGGATGAAGATAAACACAAAGAGTAACCATCATCAGTTAGGATGAACAACAAGGTTAACTCTGCAAAGGGGAGAAATCAGGATTTACAACTACCGAATACGGGGTAGAAGACCAAATTCTGGCTGAGGAAACAAAAGGTTTAACACTACCAACTACTGGGCAGAAAACCAAAGACTCAGCTGGGGATAGGGTGAATGAATGCCAAATACTGAGCAATTATTCAACTTATTCCACAAGGAAGCACCGACTCCGTTGGGGATAAAACCACAACAACATAGGATTTACAACTACCGAAATACTGGGTAGAAGACCACAAAATCCACCATTGACCAGAATGAACCACAAGGGTTACCTCTGCTAGGGGAAAAGAGATAGGACTTATAACTACCGAATACGGGGTAGTAGCCAATCAACTCTGATAAGGATAAAAAGATAGGGTTTACATCTACCGAATACGGGGTAGAAAACCAACAACTCCGCGTGGGGGATGAAAGAATCACGACTCCGCACGGGAAACAAAATAGGGTTTATAACAAACCACCAACTGCTGAAGAGCAGGAAAAATAGGATTTACGACTACCGAATACCGGGTAGAAAACCAATTGACTCTTGCCGAGGAATAAAAGGTATATAACCACAAATTCCGCCAAGAGGAAAATGAACATAGGACTTACAACTACCGGTATAAGGGTAGAGGCCCAAAAAACTCCGCTGGGGATAAGATGAACCATTGTCGGTTACTGGGCAATTCATTCATTTATTCCACAGGGAAGCACAAGAAACAGTTGACAAATGCCAATTCAGGATCAAACCGAAAAGGCAGACTGAATCAAGACTCGTCCTAATGAGGATATAACTCAATTAGGAAAATCCATCCCAATATATGTGTTGGGAAGAAACGGAAGAAACCGTCATCCACGAGGGTATATCTCAGTGGGGAACTGCAGAAGGAAAGACAGACGCTTTCTGCTTATGGGGCTGACTCTATATTGAGAGATTAAACACCCGACATCTGCTTGGGAATATCTAATGAAGAGATCTATATCACCATTAGCAGAGAACAACAAACAAAAGATATATGGCAAAAAATGCAATCATGAATATCTGAATGTTGATGAGTATGCATGAATATGCGTGACTTATGCTTGATGAATGCTGACAAAACAGACATTTCTAACACAAACAGGCCCAGGAATCAAACGCCCGGTACTACACTTCAAGAGGGAAAACCAACTGGAGAGCCAATCTGCTGGAGATCTTCAAGCTAAAAAGCAAAGATCTGCGGGGAGGCAAAAGATCAGAGATATCAAAGAAATCTCTGAGTGATGGATCAACAATCAACCCAACTGGAGAACAGAAAGTCACAACAGGCAAGAACTGCCATAAAGACACATCTGTTGGGGAAATACGGGAGAAATCCCGAGGTTCCTGCAGGGGAATCCTCAGCATCAACTGGGAAACAAGAGTTCACTGCACAGGCGAGAACTGCCACGAAAGCAACTCCAAATAACTCCGCTGGGGAACAACCCACAAAGGGAGAACAAATCACCCAAGTAGAATCTAACTGCACGAGCAACTCTACTGGGAATACTGTCAACCACTCTACTGGGGAACAACCCACCGAGGGAAAAATAGATCACACATGTAGATTCTGCAACAAGCCACTCTACCAGGGATCAAAAGTATCAGGAAATCAACCAAATCTATAGATGATAGATCACCAACCGATCCTACTGGGGAAATAGAGATTTCAACAGGCAGAAACTGCCACAACAGCAACTCTGTCGAGGATATCAACTCTGGCGGGGACTCTGGAGGGGAACATCACAGATGCAATCCACCATACCACAAATCTACTGGCAACTCCACTGGGGAAGAGGAAGAGAACTGGGGATCAACCACCCAAATGCTGAATCTTCCAAGAGGAAACCAAACAACATCGGGGAGGAAATAATCACTGCTCTGCTAAAGGGATAAGAGGTGAAAACCCCAACAAGCACTCCGATGGGGAGAGATAGCAACAACTCCGCTGGCGACTGCACTGGGGAGTGACGGGGTACTGGGGTCTCAAACCACCAACTACCGAATCTTCCAAAGGAAAGCACCCATGCTGGGGAGAAAATACTGCTAGAGAAGAAAACGAAGTCTTCAACAAGCACTCTGCTTGGGGAACAACCCCAATAACAATCTGGAGAAAAAGGATACAACCATGCCAGGATTATGAACAAATGTCTTACCTGTTGGAAATCATGCCACCCTTGGGAGAGCATTGAGAAATTCTTAAGTATCATTTCATCATTGTGAATGTTCACTTTGTTTAAAACATCAATTTGAAAAATTTATTTGTTTAAAACAATGACATTTTATCAATTAAAACATGCAAAACATTTGTTGAATTGAAACAAATAGGAGTGCAAATAATTGGATAAAAGCTCAAATTCATTTGATGGAATGGTAGCCTGCAAATGGCAAGACTCCATAGATCTGTACAAATTTGAAATCAGTGATGTATATTGGAAGAGGGCTACATTGAACATAATAATCCTTTCTCTACCAATTTGAATCTCGATGTATTTGAAGCTTCAGTTGACGACGAATCGAGAATCTCTGACAAAAAGACAGCTGCAGAACAGAAAGTCTCGTCAGGATGCAGTTACTTGCCAAATCCCTAATTTTTGCCTAGATTGCCCCAGGGTGAGGTACTCAATCTAGCGGGATACAAATATACTTTTTTCTGTCTCTAACTTTTGCCTGGATCACCCTTGCGGGTTCTCCACCGAGACGCTCATTTTTGCCTAAGCCGCCCTTTCGGGTTTTCAACTTAGCGAGCTATTCTGTTTTTATATACTTTTTTTTAGGCAAAGTATTTCTTGACTGCATCTGAATTCACAGGACGAGTGAAATCCTCCCCATCCATTGTTGTAAGCATCAAAGCACCGTCTGAAAAGGCTCTCTTAACAACATATGGACCCTCGTAGTTTGGAGTCCACTTGCCCCTGGAATCGGGCGCGAAAGACAAGACTTTCTTGAGCACGAGGTCACCTTCTCGGAACACACGAGGCTTGACCTTCTTATCGAATGCTTTCTTCATTCTCTGCTGATATAACTGTCCATGACACATGGCAGTCAATCGCTTCTCTTCAATCAAATTCAGTTGGTCATAACGACTCTGAATCCATTCAGCATCAGTCAACTTGGGGTTTGAGGGTATACTTTTCTTTTATTCTTTCTTTACATTCCTTTTTTTTATTTTGATTTTATTTTTTTCAATTTTTCACCCCTCTTTCTCTTTTTTTTTATTACATTTGTAATGCCCCAGTTTAACTGTTTTGCTGATTCTCATGATACAACTGAATGAGCTTCTTTTCGTGCTCAAGAAGACGGGTAATCTCATCAGGAATCTCCTTCAACATCATCTTCCTCTGCTTCGAATACAGGGAATCCACAATTGGGAGATGGCGTTGGATCATTATGTTCAATGGGTTTTAGAAAACAACCTGCATAATGATTTTGATATGAAAAACTTTAGAATTCAAACAAGAAAATCATTATGCAGATGAAGAGATTTTTTTTTTATTCTTGTTTTTCAGGGTTTTTTGTGATCACTGATTTCATGCAAAAGCAAAAAGTGAAAACAAATGGAAAAACAAATGTTTAACAATGCATTAATTGAATGAAATATCATTGTATAATTGCTGCCAACAATGTCATCACTTCTCCTTTTGGCATGGGAGAAGGGTTTTGAACAAAGTGAACATATTACGCTGACTTATGAATGACCGTAGGAACATCTACAGCGACCCAATTGTGGCAGACACCACCAGGGATGACAAAGTTGCCCAAGTCCTCTGTATCCTCTTTCAGAATAGCAGTAGCTTCTTTAGCTTGATCAGCATGGATGAAACCTCCACTCTTGAACAGACCTTTGTCGTTGAATGCCCCAGAAGAATAGCCAATGCTAGCCCGGGATTTGTTATCTTCAAGCTCAATCATCTTCCCTAAACCAGCAACTGCACCACATTCAATGGCCAGTTTCGCATCACGATAGGAAGCAAATGAAGGAGACTTCTTCTCAATCGGCTCAGCAATAGACAAAGCTTGGAAATCACTTGGTCCAATCTTGATTGGGAGATCAACTTCCCCAATCACAGTCTTACGCGACCCATCAAAAGCCTTCACAACAACACCACTCTGCCTCATGGGAGGCCCCTGATATGACAATCTCGAAAGACTGGTCTTCGGCAATACATTCAAAGATGACCCAGTGTCCACCAGCACGTTGGACATGGCTTCAGTCTTGCAATTCATGGAAATATGTAAAGCCATGTTGTGGTCTCTTCCCTCCTCAGGGAGATCAGCGTCACAGAAACTCAAAGTGTTGTAAGCAGTGATGTTTGCAACGATATTGTCAAACTGCTCGATCGTGACATCATGATCAACATAAGCCACGTCCAATACTTTCTGCAGAGCCTCCCTATGGGGTTCTGAATTCAGAAGCAAAGATAGCACAGAGATCTTGGACGGCGTTTGTAGAAGCTGGTCTACAACGTTGTACTCACTCTTCTTGATGAGCCTCAGCATCTCATCACATTCTTCATTCACAATGCCACTCGGGCCAACAGAAGAAGCAAGAGTCTTTTGTACAAAGGAGGGTTTGGCAACAGGTGCCGGATTCTGAACATTCACAGCAGTCCCAACCGGACGCTCAGCAGAATCGGAAGCAACGTGAGGCTTCGGGGGTGCGGAAAACACATGACCACTACGGGTCAACCCACTCACATCAGCAATATTGACAACGGAAGTTGATGGCAACGACACTTCCTTCCCATCTTCCACAGCAACGGGATTATATCTGAAGGGAATAGCTTTATCCGAAGAATAAGGCACAGGGCCTGCAGGCTTGATTATCAGAGAAGGAGAGACCTTCGGCTTGCTACCATCATAACGGATGACAACAGGCTCGGGCAGCTTGAACACAGGAGAAATAACATTTACTTCTGGTTCATCTTCGTCAACATTTCGATTCTGAAGTATCTCTATGGTACCTTCATCCAACAGTTCTTGAAGCTCTCTTCGCACTTGGCGACAACCCAGTCTGTTAACGGAGCAAATGCGTCATTTGTCATGGTCATGCTCCATATAGCTGTACTCACACAGCAAACGATGCAACTCGACCAATGACTGTCGAATATGACTCACATATTTGACTTTGTACTTGCCATGGCACCCCTGGACCATGTTCACTGATTTCCCATGCTCGGGTGTCGCAACCTGAAAAATACAGTGCGCGAAAAAACAACCGGCGAAAGAAAAAGACAGAAGAGTCGCCACCGTGCGTTATTCATCCCAAAGGAGGGAAAGGAAACACTCGAAGTAAACCTGAAAAAGGAAAGGACAAGACGGGGTCTCGCAACCAAATCTTGGGTTCGGGAGTCGGTTATGCGAAGGGAAGGTATTAGCACCCCTACGCATCCATAGTACTTTACGGGATCCACTTTTGTGGTTTTTGTCTAAAGGGTGTGGGTTTACCTAATGTGTTTATTTACTAAAAAGGTTAAGAGAAATGACTCGCGCGGATGTCGCATCCACTGCATACGTATCTCATATGAATATGAGAATCAGAGTCTTCGTAGCTCGGCTGACCTATGGGTTGGGGGATGTGTGCTCGCTAAGACATCGCGTCTTATGCCTACGTATCTCATCTGGAATGAGAATCAGAGCAAGCCGTAGTTCGGCTAACTACGGGGTTGTGGATTGGGTTTTGGACGAACGACGTCACTACGCAATCTACCGGATGCTCGACCTTTGGAGACTTACTCACCTGTAGTAGAAGGAGTAAACGTGTTGCTTTGGGTTTTAGGGTTTGGGATGCTCGAGGGCAAACAGGCAGTCCTTGACGAAGGAACCGCGCTACATGTGGGGATATGAATACAAAACACAAAACATGTATCTCAAAGTAAAATGCCACCAAGGGGCTCAAACATTGCCTCCTATCGAGGTCTTCCAGCTAAGAAAGCGATAAAGTACGAGAAAAGGAAAAAATTACCACACGGATAAAGATCCGAAGTTACAGCAATTAAAGGATTAGCAACCCTGAGATCTCTCCAGCTAGACCATCAAAGAAAATCAGTCAATACGATTAATCAGGATAAACCTCCGGATGGTATCCCTGCAAGAGTATGTGAGCCCTCACGAAAACTCAACAGAAAGGTTAGACAAACAGGACAAAAAGATAGGGTAATCAAGGGTTGCCCCCAAATCAAAATGTAACCACATGAATCATGCCATTAAAATTCACAAAAAGGACATGCATCAAAAGGTATCAAATTCACCCATAATACCTCATACATTTAGAGCATTCAAATTAAAGGCATAAAGATGATGGATATATGGCAAACCTGATGAGAGAGATTGATTAAGATTGAATGGTACGGCCGGATCTGCAAAGTAATACTAGGGTTTGTGTGAGGCGGAGTGAACTTCTCAGGGCTGCCTGAAGGTCGCTGCAGAGTAGTTCCTAGGTTTCCTTCTCTCAAAATCTTTCTCTAGTGAATCTCCCAGTGTAACTCCCAGTGTGTTTTCCTCTACTGAAACTTCAGTATTTATAGACTGATTTTCGTGGGTAGTGGGCTCAAATGAGGGAGACCCAAGTCCAAAAAAAATTTGTTATATTTTATTTATTTATTTATTTTTAACTTTTTATTTTTATTTATTTTTTTCGTTTTTTTTTTCATTTTTTTTTCGTTTTTTTTTTCATTTTTTTTTCGTTTTTTTTTTTTCGTTTTTTTTTTTTCGTTTTTTTTTTCGGAAAAATGAAGGGTAAATTTTGGGGTATTACATCGGGCAATGGGTTCTTTGTAACATTGGGGCCTGAGTCCTCGAAGCTCAGAATACCGCACCGCATAAGATCTTGAACCTTAGTTTTCAAAGGAAAGCAATTCTCAATATTGTGTCCCGGAGCACCGGAATGATACACACAATGCTGGTCTGGCTTGTACCACCACTGCGGGTTAGCAGGCACAGCCGGAGGATCCCTGGGAGTAACCAGCTTCCTCTCCAACAAGGAGGGATATAATTCAGCATATGACATAGGAATGGGATCGAAACTGATCTTTTTCCTATCATAATTCAGATTGGCCTGATTACTGGTGCTGCCACGAGGCTGGTAAGCCTGTTGCTGTGGACGATGTTGTTGTTGATACTGAGGTTGTTGATGCTGATGATTGGGTTGCTGATACTGCTGAGAATTATCTCTGAAAACAGGTGCTATATGAGCCACCTGGTGCTGATTACTGGCGTGACGCGCCGTCTTCCTCTTGACAGAGGGTCTTCTAGGTTTAGCATGGGATTGCACAGCATGTGCCTCCCCATCTTTCTTCTTAAACGCCCCATATCATTTAGAAGAGCTCTCATCTTTAGACAACCGTCCTTCACGGACACCTTCCTCCAAACGCATCCCCATGTTCACCATCTCGATGAAATCAGAGGGAGCACTCGCAACCATCCGCTCATAATAAAACGAACTAAGAGTCTTCAGAAAGATCTTAGTCATCTCCTTCTCTTCCAGCGGAGGAGTAATCTGAGCCGCCAGCTCTCGCCACCTTTGGGCGTACTCCTTGAATGTCTCTTTATCCTTCTGAGACATGGCCCTGAGCTGATCACGGTCAGGAGCCATATCAATATTGTACTTGTATTGCTTGACGAAGGCTTCGTCAAGATCGTTGAAGGATCGGATGTTTGCACTATCAAGGCTCATATACCAACGAAGAGCTGCACCAGACAAACTATCCTGAAAATAATGAATCAGAAGTTGATCATTATCGGTCTGAGTAGACATTTTCCTGGCGTACATAACCAGGTGAGCAAGAGGGCAGGTGTTCCCCTTATACTTCTCAAAGTCAGGGACTTTGAATTTGACGGGTATCTTAACACCGGGAACCAAGCACAGTTCAGCTGCAGATTTGCAGAACAGATCTTTCCCTCGGAGGGTCTTCAATTCCTTTCGCAGCTCAAGGAATTGGTCGTTCATAGCATCCATCTTTTCATTAACATCTGGGCCCTCAGACGGCTCAGAATGATAGATGGTGTCGTCTACCCTGGGAATAGTATGCACGACAGGAGGAGGCATCGCAAGGACCGGGCTAGATGCTGGCATAGAAGCAAAAGTAGGAGCTGGAAGATCAGGCATAAAACCTGGAGGCATACCCCACGGAAACCTGGTTGGCATGGCATGCGGCATGAAATGGGCATTGGCTGCGGGCACAGTTGAAGACACCACTTCTGATATAACAATCCTCTAGGGAGGAGTTGCAGGCGGCGGAGAAGGTTGATTCTGAGTAGCCAAGAATTGCTCCATCAGAGCACTCAAACGAGCAACTTCTTCCTTCAGCTCTCGGTTCTCTTGTTCTAACTGATCCATCACTCTTGCAGAATTGGCTCGGGTGTAGTACCGGTGAGTCAGCTTGTTTTCAAAATAAATGAAGAGCACAGCGTTAGGCCACAGACAAGAAGACCAGAACAACCTGCTTATGCAAAATGATGCATGTAATGCTCGTGCATATGCTTTGTTTTTTATTTCAAGGAACTTTTAGGGCATTATTTGCAATTTTGAATATTTAAAGCATTTAATAGCATATGGAAAATATCTCATCAAATATATTCAAGACAAAGAAGTACAGCATTTTTAATTATTACAAGAGAAAAGGAAAATAAACATCCTATGGATCCCTAGAAGCTCGGGATGCTGGAAGACGAGAGGCACACAACTTCTTGATCTCTCTCTCATATGCTGCTTCCATATCCGCTTTCTCCTTAGCAAGGCGATCATACTTCCTCTTCCAGAATTTGGAAGACTGAGGAAGTAGAGAAGTCCAGGTATCGTTCGGATCATCAATCACCTGATGCTCAAGAAACTCAATCAGAGCGTCCTTCTCCTTAAGCTGATGAAGCAACTCTTCTCTTTCACGGATCAAAGCACGTGAAAGGTCTTCTTCTCTCAACTCCTCTATGCCTTGGATAGGGAGGGTTGAAGGCCCAGCCACATCCAAAGGTGTAGGTCTTGGATAATCATATGGCATAAGATACTCAATAGCTCTCTGTCTGACCCAAGAAGTATATGGCTCCAAAGCAATGCAGTTCTTCGGACCCAACTCATTTCTACCCTTCTTATGAATATTGCGCCAAGCGCGGACCATCCTGGCTTTCAGGCCTTGGGGATCTTTACCCTCCTGAAAGAACACACCTTCTAACAAAATGTTATGGGGTTTATCCTTTAGGGGGAACCCAAGCTGACGACGTGCTAAGATAGGATTGTAGTTGATCCCCCCACATGTACCAAGAAGAGGCACATTAGGGAATTCATCACAATAATCAATAATCTGAACCGTATCATACACACGACCATACCAAGAGATATCATCATTAGTGAGAGACATAAGTCTCGTAGACCACCGTAGACATCCCTTATTCTCCTTGAAAGCAACCGTCTGTGGTAAGTGAGAAATAAACCACTTATACAACAGAGGCAAACAGCACACAATAGCTCCTCCACCCTTTGCATTCCTCAGATGCAAAGAGAAATAGGTATCACCCAACAGAGTAGGAATGGGATTAAGAACAGAGAAGATCCTAATGGCGTTCACATCCACAAATTTGTCGATGTTGGGGAACAATACCAAACCATAGATGAGCAGCACAAATAAAGCCTCAAAGGCATCCTCACTCATGGCCTTCCCATAAACGGTAGCTTGAGCAATGAGGAACTCAGAAGGAAGACCCTGAATTCCACCTTTGGTCGTCATATGCGCTTTAATCAAAGATTCATCTATGTGCAACAAGTTTGCGATCTCTCGAGCAGTCGGAATACTCTCTAGGCCACTGAACGACACCTGATCCAGAATAGGAATACCCACAAGATCAGCATACTCCTCCAAGGTAGGCAACAGCTGGAAGTCTGGGAAAGAGAAGCAATGATACAGAGGATCATAAAACTGCGCCAGAGTACTCATCAGTCCCTCATCAACCTGAGTAGTCAACAGAGGCAGAAGCTTCCCATAACGAGCTTTGAAACCCAAGGGATCTAATACATAAGATGTCAGATTCCTTAACTCTTTCACATCGGGCTGTCGAAAGTTGTACTTCTTTGTATGCCTTTTTGGTCTTTCCATGTCTGGATATTTTGCAAATAAACCCTTTAAGTTCCTTGAAAATTTTCTCATTTTTTCTGATGACATGAATGCAGATGAATGCATGAATGCAGCAATCACACTCAAGGATCAAGCAAGTCACACCAGACAAAGGTCATGGGAAAGCTCATAGTATCCTTAATATCAATCATCCATTTTGGTGGATTATGGTTTTCACCTTATCGACACCCAAGTTCCATTGATATTAACGGTACATGAACCGGCTCAATCATCCTTAATATCAATCATCCGTTTTGGTGGATTAGGATTTACACCTTATCGACACCCAGGTTCCATTGATATTAAGGTTGTCTGAACGACTCAACCATGAATCACGGGTTTGCTGAGAGTCACGAGCATGGAGTCTCGGTTAAGAACCACCCAAAGGGAGTGTACTAGGGTTTATACCTGCCGAACATGTTCTATCAGAGGTTCCCATAGTCATCATCCCATCTTTTGAATATTATCGGAGGAACGAATACTCATATTCCAAGAATATTCTCAAGAGAGACTCTTATGAGTGTAGTATCGCGTAACAATCGCATCCGATCTTACATCTGAACGACCTCCGCACTACGTCCTAAAAATAGGCCAAGATGGGCTTGGTAAACTAAGGTCCTTGGCTTCTAAGGCACATGATTGAAAGAATAATGCCTAACCACAAATAACTTGTGTGACATTATTAATCCAACATGACCTCCACCAAGTGAATGGGCTCGCAAGTCAACTTGCTAAGGAATACTCCACACAAGTCGACAAGACTATGCCATTCTCCTATCCTAAGATGCACTCAAGTTCGGGTATAGAACTCATCTCACAGAGATCACCAAGCAAACAGCAATTGTATATCAAGCAATTCAAACATTACAATCAATACAGTTATCCCAAATTGTACAAAAATATGTCATATAACAAATAAACAATATCACATAACAAGGGTGAAAAGTAGGCAAAACCACCAAGGAGATTTAATCCCCAACAGAGTCGCCACTTTTCTGTAGCGGTGTATTCGTCACTTTATGATTTATTGACTAAATCAAAAGCAAAGCATACAAAGAAATCGAGTCGCCACCGCACTTTTATTTATCCTAAGGAATGGCTAAAAAGCGAACAAAAGCCTAAGAAGTTTTACACATAGAAAACCAATGAAAAGATCAGAGAATCTGGGTAAGGGGTTAATTACGCAATGGGAAGGTGTTAGGCACCCAAAACGTCCTAGGTACTCCTAGGGAGCCCTTTTCACACTTGTTGTACGAAAGGTTATTTGTTATGAAAAAATTATTGTGCAAACATGATTGGGAAGATGAGAAAAGAATATACAAGTTATTATTTTTGTGTTTGAACGGATGAACCCGTTGCCTACGTACCTCTCCATGGAAGGTAAGGATCAAAACGCCGTAGTTCGGCTAAAATATTTCCAAAAAGCAGATGAATTGATTTTAAGACAAGAGCCCTAAGGCTTTTCATTATCAACGGGAGAAAACTCGACCAAGACCAACAATCCACCATGCGAGGATAGCTTCAACATACTAGTGAGGGGTTAACCCTATAATAAGTATGGAAGACTTACAATCAACTCACTAAGGATGTGGTGAGATTTATATCAACCACCATGATAATTGAAACCTATGGCTAATGTATGAAAACATATCAAGAATGGACTAAGCCACAAAATAATTGAATGAGTGTGATTAACTGGTTATGAGTATTTACAAAATATGGTCAAAGTATGATTAAGATTCAATTCAAAAAGAAGTATTATAAGAATGGAATTTGAAAATCAAGGGCTTAAGGCCCAGGTTTCTAATTTTAAAAATAGATGAAAAGTTTGCACAATAATTTTCAGGTTTTTGAGATAGCATGCCAATGGAGGATTAAAAGAAACAAAAAGGATGGGTTATGGGAGTGTAACACTTCTTAAATGTTCACCTCTTGAGATCATATGTAGATGATCCAAGTGATTCCTTAGGAATAGGCAATGATCAAATAACAGATAAACAAAGCAAAAGGATACTGGATGCCAATCAATGGACTTATTCCAATCTCACAAAACAAGCTGGATACCAGATACCAATAAATGGATTTACACTAGTCTCACAACACAAAGATAACAAATGCAACAATGGATACCAGATGCCAATCTATGGGCTTACACTAGTCTCACAAAAGCAAACCAAACATGGATATCAGATGCCAATCAATTGGACTTATACCAATCTCCAAGGAATGATCATGGGAAATAACTGCCAATAAATGGACTTACAATTGACTCCTCACACAAGCAAACAAATACAAAAAGAAAGAGGAAACAAGTTGCCAATAAATGGTCTTACACTTAACTCCTACCAAATCACAGGAAACAATTGCCAATAAATGGACTTATGATTGACTCCTCAATGGTCATAGGAAACAACTCCCAATAAATGGACTTACAATTGACTCCTCAATGGTCATAGGAAACAACTGCCAATAAATGGACTTACAATTGACTCCTCAATTACAAGACAAAGATGTCACAACACAATGAACAATGATCATGCAGTGATATACAATTAATGATGATAAATGCACAAAGGCACACATAAGCAAAGATGCACAGATGAAGCAAGTAGGCAGACAAACAATTCAGTTAGCACACACTATATACAATCAATTGGGCTCAAGCAAGGTTAGGCATTAAAGCCAACTGGAATAGGGTAATGTGAGCTCTTAACCCTAACATTGAGAGTTAAGGTGAAGCAGATGAAATGGAGATGAGGGGTGTGCCTCATAGCTCTTATCCCTGGCCTGGGAGAGCTTTAAACAATAGAATGTGTGGGACTTCAGAAAGTTGGAACTCTTCTCCACAAGTGATAGACTCTATAAGATCTTGGGTTAATATTCACAATGCATCAACATATTGTGTGAGCAAAGGAATGACACACTGAATAGCAGGAGATGGATTACACATCTCTTTTATCTTCCAATTGCCTCATAAGAGGACTTTTCCTGCTTAGCATAAAGTTAAACACACAAGAACATGGCCTCTTAAGGAGGGCTTCAGACAGGTGCCTACCAAATAACAGTAGGTCTTCCAGACTACATGGAGAAGAGGGATTATACCTAATTGGTTAAGCAACCAAGCAAAAGCAAGTTCAAAATGAACTTAAGAAACTTATGTACCTGTGGAAACATCACACAAATCAGTACAAAGTTCAGACAATCAGACAAACAGTCAATAAGCAACAAACAATCCCAATGTACAAGAGGTGTAAGCCAAAGTCAAACTCAAATGAGTCAACATCAACCTACAAAACACACAAAGATTAGTAATCAAAGGCAAACATCAATGCTCAAGTGATGAAGCATCATTAACCGTGGAACTTGGATGTTCAACCTGAAATCAAAGCTCAAAGATAAGCAACAAACCACTAGGTCAAAGCCTAGGGTCAAAGATGGAGAAACAATTTGAAACAGAAGCTGAAATTTAACATAAATCAACTTCAAACACATCTTGAAACAATCCAAAAGGTCTCACATCAATATCATATACCAAAAGCATTTCATGATCAATTGAAGTTTAAGACTATTTAAAAGCTCAAATGTGATCAACCAGAATGAAAAATCTCAATTAAATCAGAAATGATTCAAATAATTCCAAGAAAATTCATGCTCATTCACAACATCCGTAATATGCATCATACAAAAAATCAGGACAATTAGAGATCATTTGGCATGGAAAACACATCACATAAGTTGAACAAGCAAAGGTGTGACACAAATTGTCACACCAACTTAACATGATCATAAAACAGAAATGACAAATGGTAAAAATACCAAATCAACACCAAAATGTCAAGCAACATGTCTAGTTTCATCATGCAAATTTTCAGATTCATAGGATAAAAACCCAGCATTTCACAAATGATATAGCAAGGCAAGGTACAAAATGCATACATATTCACATACTCTAGCACAAAATGAAATCCAGCCAAGCACAATTTATGGAAAAATGATCAAAAAATAATAGACAAAAAATGCAACATAATGCAAAAAACCACATAATTTTTGGATGATTTTTCAATTAGATATGATTTTTGTAAGATGATGAAAAATAAAAAAATGCATGAAGCAAGTAATAGAAATAATGGAGGGAAATGAGAGAAATAGCATGGTATTTGAATTATCACATTGGCTGGGAATCGAACCGGGACACAATTCAAATAATTGGCGCGCCAGGGATTGAAACGCTGCGTTTCATTAATCCCAGTGGCAGTCAAACGCTGATTGTGCTTGGTCAAACGCGTGTGGACGAATGGATACGCTAGCATGGCAACTACGTGGACCAGTACATGTTGAGATACAGACAAACACATGCAATGCACAGGAAAGCATTTTCTAATGGATCAAACCGTGGCCAAAGCAAAGATCATCTTCTTCCTCGTGTCAATCATGAACAGTGATATGCAGCAAGAACATTTTTACCAGAAATCCAAATTGAACATATCATCATGTAGATCTTTCATCATAGGTCATGAGTCAACTAACAACTAAGCATAAATCATCATGTGCACATGGAATCGAGCAAATCAAGTTTCACACATGGATCTTTAATCTAACATATCTAACTCAATTATGCATGAAAACTTGTGGTTCAAAGCTCAAATTTACCAGCAAATCAAGATCTATAACATCATCATAATAATTTTGAGAAATGAGAGATTCGATTCAATGACCTCTTGAAGAGCAGATCTGGATTTGTGTTGATTCAAGCCTTGCAATGCTCCAAACTTCTTATATAATGTTTGTGAAGTTGATTGGATGAGAGCTTGAGGTTCAATTGTGCACGAATCCTCCAGAATTTCAAATCACCATTGATAAGTTCAAGCTTCAAGATGCTTCAAACAGGCACGAATTGCTATGGATCTATGTTCAATCTTGCTCAATGATGCTTCAGAATCATGAATTGATCAAGAAAAGTGGATTGTGTTTGAAGAATTTGAAAGAAAAAAGTGAGAGAAAAATTGAGTGTTTGAGATCTAGATCTGAAATTGTGATTGTTGTTCTGCTGAAACAGTTAGGGTTTTGGTATATATACCTCCTACTAATCACTCTTTAATCATGCTTTGGCTAATGCTAATGGTAATTAACAAGAATGAGGTGTAATTGCAAAATTGGGATTTTCACCCTATGCATGAAATGCATGGTGAATAGTGCACAAATTTTGATTCATTTTCACTTAAAAATCTGTTTTGGAGCTAAAGGCAATGGTGGAATGTTCAAATAATGCACCAATTTTAAACTTCATATTTTCCCTCCAAAAATCAAGTGAAATGGCAAATGTTCATATGATGATAATGCATGTCATGTAATGCAAGATTTGGAAACTAGAGGTCAAGAGAATAATATACAAAAAAGAGCCATCCAATTTGGAGTTTTAGTTGAGAAGTTATGCACATTTGAATCCCCATGCATTCTTGGCCATGTTTTGATCATATCTCCTTAACCACACATGAGAAATTGATGATCTTGGACGTTTTGGAAATGGGAGAGAAAGATCTACAACTTTTATGTTCAACAAAATTTCATTTTAAGCTTTCTTGATGATGTAATTTGAAGTTGAAGTTAGGTTAAAACCTTTCCATTTTTGGCAAGTTTGAATTATAGGTCACTTTCTATTTTTGGAAAGTTTTGACCTGACTTTAAATTCTTCAATGTTGATGTTTGAAATGTCAAATGAGACTTGTTTGAACATGAATGAAGTATTTCTAATCACTTCCCACCTCCAAATCCACAGTTGACTTGGCAGTTGACTTTCTAGGCCTTCAAATGACCTAAGGATGTTCTGATGAAATTCAAGCCTCTACCACTTGGGATTTTGATTCAAAATGATGACATAGCTCATATGAACTCTTGTGAATGATCATGGGGTCCAAATTCTCAAGAATGGCCACCATCTATTGCTCAATCAATGCCTTTGATTGCTTTGACCTGTGATTGCTTCATCTGCAAGACAAAGGTTAGATGACATATTTTTGTACTTTTGGTTAGTGATAAAAAGAAAAGCAATGATATACAAATGCAAAATATGCTTGGTGATCAAGAAATCACTCTCAAAAGATAGCCCACCCACAGGGAAGGAAGCAAGGTGCACAATGATCCTTGAGGCAATGATATGATATGATATGATGCCATGAGGGATCTTAGGGACAAAATTGGGGTCTTACAGAAAGAACCAGCAGATGTCATTAATTTAGGTTCTGAAACTGATTAAAAAGAAGTAAAGATTGGGGATCTCTTGCCGAGCATGTACACTCTGAGTTGGTTAAGTTACTGCATGAATATGTAGATGTTTTCGCTTATCGTATCAAGATATTCCAGGATTAGACACTAACATTGTTGAATATCACTTACCACTCAAGCTTTAATGTCCTCTATTCAAGCAAAAGCTCAGAAGAACCAAAACTGACATGGCACTCAAGATCAGAGAAGAGGTTAAGAAGCAGTTTGATAATGGCTTTTTAGCTATTTCGGAATATCCATAATGGGTTACTGATATCGTTCCAGTTCTGAATAAGGACAGAAAAGTCAAAATGTGTGTATATTACCGAGACCTCAATAAAGCGAGTCCAAAGGATGATTTCCTTTTGCCTCATATTGATGTTTTGGTTAATAATACATCTCAGTTTTCTGTATTTTCCTTCATGGATGGTTTCTCAGAGTATAATCAGATAAAGATGTCGCCAGATGATATGGAGAAGACAACTTTCATCACACCTTGGGGAGCTTACTGCTACAAAGTAATGTCGTTCGTATTGAAGAATGTAGGGGAAACATATCAACATGCCATGGTAACCTTTACACGACATGATCCATGAAGAGATTGAGGTTTATGTGGACGACATGATTTCCAAATCCATAATTGAAGATGATCACTTGGAACACCTGAGGAAGTTGTTTGACAGGCTCTGGAAGTTCAAGTTGCGTTTGAATTCATCAAAGTGAACTTTTGGATTCCGATCTGGTAAGCTATTGGGTTTCATATCTAGTCAGAAATGCATTGAGGTTGATTCCGATAAAGTTCGAGCCATCCAAGATATGCCACCTCCCCGAACAGAAAAAGAAGTTTGAGGTTTTCGTGGTCGACTCAACTATGTTTCCATATTCATATCATATTTAACAGCTAGTTGTGAACCAATATTCAAATTATTGAGGAAGAATCAATTGATTACATGGAATAATGATTGTCAAGTGGCATTTGAAAAAAAAAGTACTTGCAAGAACCACCAATCCTCATACCGCTGATTTCTGGTAGGCCTCTTATTATATACCTCACGGTACTCGATGAATTTATGGGTTGTCTTTTGGGTCAGCATGATGACACATGCAAGAAAGAACACACAATATACTATCTTAGCAAGAAATTCACTGAATGTGAGACCAGACACTCACTTTTAGAAAATACTTGTTGTGCTTTGGCTTGGGCTGCTTGACGCCTGAGACAATTCATGGTTTGTTATACCACTTTATTGATATCCAAAATGGATCTGATAAAGTATATATTTGAAAATCCTATAGTCAACGGTAGAATTACTCGGTGGAAAATGTTGTTAACCGAATATGATATCCAATATGTGACTCATAAGCAATAAATGAGAGTATTTTGTCTGACTACCTTGCTTATTTACCTGTGGAGGGTTATCAACCCTTGAGGTTTGACTTTCCAGATGAAGGCATCATGTTTATCATAGATTTTGCTATTCAAGTCCCCGAGGAAGGCCCTGAACCAGGATCTTGATGGACGCTCATGTTCTACGGTGCTTCCGATGCTCGTGGTCATGGAATAGGTGCATTTATTACTTCTCCAACTGGCTTCCACCTTCCGTTTACCGCTAGATTATGCTTGACTGCACCAACAATATGGCAGAATATAAGGCATGTATTTATGGTATGGAGGCGACCATTGACTTAAGGATCAAAATTCTTGAGGTATTTGGAGATTTAGCTCTGGTAATCAGTCATGTATAAGGTGATTAGGAAACTCGAGATATCAAGTTAATTCCTTATAAACAGCACATCAGAAGACGAATACCCTACTTTGATGGAATCTCTTTTCATCATATTCCTAGGGAAGAGAAACAACTAGCAGGCGCTCTATATACGTTGGCATCTATGTTTAAATTCAACTAGAAGAATGAAGCACCAACTATCCATATTGACCACTTGTTTAACCCAACACATAGTCTAGCAATCGAGGCAGATCCAGATGATAAGCCTTGGTTCTATTACATAAGACATTTCTGGAGAAACAACAATATCCCAAGGGTATATCTATTACTGATAAGAATGCTTTGAGAAGACTTTCTTCCAAGTTCTTCTTAAAGGATGATGTGTTATACAAGAGGAATTATGATTTTGTGCTGCTCAAATGTGTGGATAGGCACGAAGCAAGCACGATCATAAAGTCCACACATGAAGGCTATGAGGGTGTACATGTGAAAGGTCCTGCTATGGACAAGAAGATCCTTCGGGATAGGTATTACTAGACAACGATGGAGGTTAACTGTTACAACTTTGTTAAAAGATACCACAAGTGTCAATTATATGGTGACAAGATCTTTGTGCCACCAACTCCATTGAATGTTCTAACGTCTCCATGGCTCTTCTCCATGTTGGGTATTGATATGATTGAGATAATAGAACCAAAAGCTTCCAACGGTCATCGATTCATCCTAGTTGATATTGATTACTTCACGAATTGGATCGAAGCTGCTTCATATGCCAATGTCACTCGACAAGTGTTTACTCGGTTTATTAAGAAAGAGATCATCTACCATGACAGAATTCCTAGCAAGATCATCACTGACAATGCCAGTAATCTCAACAACAAGATGATGAATGAGTTATGCGAAGAATTTAAGATCGATCACCATAACTCTTCACCATACCAGCCCAAGATGAACGGTGTCATAGAAGCACCTTATAAAAACATCAAAAGAATCATCTAGAAAATGTTCAAAATATATAAGGATTTGCATGAGATGCTACCTCTTACTCTGCACGGTTACAGGACATCGGTTCGTACATCCATCTTTTGGCATGGCATGATCATTAGTGCGAAACAAAATTTTTTTAGTTCAAAGTCTTGTGGTAGCTCAATTTACAAGGTTATTCATTTATTTTGAGCCATTACAGTCCATTTTTAGATTCATCATAAGCTTTGATTGTTGAATTACATATTTTTACTTATGTTGACTTTTGGTCAGCTGTTGACCAAAGTCAACAAGTCAAAGAGGTTTCTTTCCAAGCTGAACTCATGACATCCCTTTCATACACATCTCATTTAATTACTTCTGCATATTAAAAATAATTGGAATTGAATTAAACTTGGATTGACCATTTTAAAATCAATTACATTTTGGTTTTTCTACTACATAAGAATGACCCAAATGTGGGTTTATTTACAAGCATTGCTTTATACATGGCACTAATACACTGTACTTTATACTAATCATATTTACTTGATGCTTTGGATTGAGTTCAAAAGAAAAACAACCTTGGTCATCCTTATGATCTAATGTTGCATCCACATCCAACTCAGACAATGCTCTAAACTGTAATAAATTGAACAAGACATCAGCCATACGGTAGCATTCAAGCATGCCATTAAATTTCTATAAGTAATACCAGTTTTTAACAAGTGTTTGTGTAATATGAATTTCCCTCATACACCACAAAACTTGTCAGCATTAACCTAACTTTTGTAAATAATTAAGCTTTTGAAGCACCAAATATGAGGACAAGTTTAGTAGTAGTAGCTCACTCAATCAATTTCAAGTATTGACCATTAATAAGATTTAACAACTTGACATTTTCTAAGTTTATAATAGAGTTGAAGTCTATAAATGCTCTCAATATAATTCAGTTAAGCCTCTTTAACGTTTTTTGGCAAAAAAAACTCGCATCTTCATCACTCTGCTCTCAATAAAGAATCTCATCATCCTCAGTCTCTCTCAAAGAAGTACTTCAAGGCATTGCAATGAAAAGTAATACAAGTTCAGTAACGAACAACTACGTTACAGAAGGGGTAGAAGGAGAATAAATACTCACAGGAGCATCGGGAATTTGGACCAATACCTGGATATTCTCCCTTCTTGAGTGTTTTCTTGACACATGCCTGCAAGGTTGCAAGAATGTGTGATTACATCAGATGATGTGGTAGATGATAAATGTGATTTGGTACACGGTAATTTCCATGCATATGTAGGACCAGTCAATACAACTGAGGCATTGAAGGATTTGAAGTTGATGAAAGCAATGAATAAGGAACTGAATTTTATCAAAGTTAACAACACTTGGTCACTTGTTGAATTGTCTTAAGGACAAAAAATAATCATTGTGAAGTGTGTATACAAGGTGAAGTTGAATCCCAAAGGATGAGTAACTCGACACAAGACAAGAGTTGGGGCTAAAGGATTTCTTCAGAAAATAGGAATCGACTTCGATGAGGTTTTTGAACCTATGGCTAGGATCAAAACAATTAGGTTGGTGTAAGACCCCAATTTTGTCCCTAAGATCCCTCATGGCATCATATCATTGCATTACATAAGCCTCAAGGATCATTGGACACCTTGCTTCCTTCCCTGTGGGTGGGATCTTTCTTGAGAGTGATTTTTGATCACCAAGCATTGCTTGCATTTGTATATCATTGCTTTTCTTTTAATCACTAACCAAAAATGTACAAAAATATGTCATCTAACATTTGTCTTGCAGCTTAAGTAGTCAGTAGGTCAAAGCAATTCAAGTGAATCCTTTGTGCAAGAGTTGAGGTTTTCATTGAGATTTGGATCATGTGATCATTGTATTGAGCTTATGTGAGCTATAGGTCCATTTTGGAGCAAATTCACCAAGTGACAAAGGCCCAAGTTCATCAGAATATTTTCAGGTCATCTAAGGACCAATGCAAGTCAACTGAAAGTCAACTGAAGGCTTTGAGTGTGAGAATTGAGTTTCTTCATCCCATTCATGTCTAAACAAGGCTTATTCATCATGTCAAACATCCACATTGAAGAATTTGAAGCTAGTACAAAAGTTTTCAAAAATGGAAAGTGACCTGTAATTTCAAGTTTCCAAAAATGGAAAGTTTTTGGACCAACTTCAACTCAACTTTCCAACATCAAAGAAGCTTCAAATGAATTTTTATCCAACATGAAAGTTGAAGATATCTCTCTCCCATTTCCAAAAAGTCCAAGATCATGAGCATCTGATGAATGGTTAAGGAGATATGATCGAATCATTGCCAAGTGTGCATGGAACTTCAAAAGGCCATAACTTTTGATTCATAACTCCAAATTGAGTGCTCCTTTTTGCATAATGTTTCTCATGACATGAACTTTCCAAATCATTCATCACATTGCATGAAATTTCATCATATGATCATTTGTTCTTTCATGCCCATTTTGGAGGGAAAATGACAAATTTAAAATTGGTGCATTGTATGAACAAAATACCATTGCCATTGTGTTCATTGGAAGATTTTAAGTGAACTTGATCATGCACATGCTACTGTTCACGTCCAAATGCTCCATGCACCTCACAATTTCAATTTTTGGTCATGCACCTTATTTTTGCTAATCTCAATTAAACCAATGCCTAATTACATTTTCAGTAGGATTAACACATGGTATAAATACTAAATCCTAACAGAATTGTGGAGTTTTTTGCTGATTCTAGATCTAAATTCTTCTTCCCTCCAAAATTTTCTCTCAATCCAAATTCAAATTTTCTTCACATAAGCTAGTGATTTTCTTGCATATTCTTGCTCTCTGATCCTCATTTAGTGCAGATCAAGCTTTGGTTTGAAGGATTCGAGTGGAAATCAAGCATACTCCAAGCAAGAACATGAAGATGGAAACTGATTATTGAGCTCGATCCAAGCATCTCCAAGCTTCAATTATTGCATAAAGCTTCAAGACATCATCTCAGGAGTAGATCTGCAGCTTGCAAGGCCTTGAATCCATAGATTTCAGCAACTGCTCTTCAAGAGGTAGGTTTTTCGATCCTCTTAATTGCTGATTTTATGTGCATGATCTTGTAGTTCTTCTCTTGCTGATTAATCTGATCTAAATTTCGTGTGAAATGGTTGAGTATTGGCTGAGATATGATGAATTGAAGTTTTGAATCCAATAATGTTTTTGCTCGATTCTCTTGATTTAGGAAGAATTAGGCTTAAATGATGATTGATCTATAATGTACATGTGAAGAGCTTTCTGTTGATGTATATTTTAGTGAATTCTGGAAAAAAATTTGGATGTTGTTACTGTTCCTTCACCGTCTTCATGAAGAAGACGGTGGTTTCCACCGTGCACGGCCGCGCCTGTACAGGCTAGGGCTTGTTCTGGTTCATGCATTGCCAGATCACTGTAGAAGTGCCCGTTACTTCGCTGTTGTGCGTTCGATCCCTCCATATTGCATTTGTTTTGTTTAATTCATTTTGACCTGGCGCTTGCATGGCATACGTTGGCAAATCCATTGGTCCGTATCCATTGACTGTGTCCACACCAGCCTTGACTAGTGATGTGGCTAGCCACATCAGATTAATGATATGGTGCGTTTTGAGGCGCGCCTTGAGCCTCTATTTCGTGTGTTCGATTCTATCTGATGGCACTTCCAGATTTCATCAATCCATTTCATTATTTTCATGTTTTTTCCATTTTATTTCATTTTTATGCATGCTCATTCAAAAATCATAAAAAATAGAATAATGATCCAATTAATTCCAGATTTTTTTCTATATGATCATGTGAATGTCTTCTATTTTTTGATGTGGATTTCTGGAATTGTGCCTGGCTGGAATTTTAATTGTGTTAGACTAATTGAACATGTATGCATTTGTGACATGCCTCATTCATCCTATTGTGAAATGTTCAATAATGATCCAATTGCCATGAAATTTTGCATGATGATTCTTAACATGATGATTGATTTGTGAGATTTTATTTGGCATTTTTTGCTATTTCCTTCTCTGTTTGGGATACATAGACTTTAGGTGTGACAATGTGTGTCATACAATTTGATGTCCTACTTGTCCATTTTCATTGCCTTATCAAATGAGCTCCTCTGTTTCTAATTTTTTGTATGATGATTGTGTTTGACATGCTGTATACTCATGAAAATTTCCAGAATTGTTTGAGTCATTTCTGTTTTAATATGGAATTTTCATTCTGAATGATCAATTGTATGCACCTTTTGCTTGCCTTGACATATCTTGCTCATGAGATGACTTTGCTTTATGCTTTTGACTTGGTCCTTTTTAGGACATGTTCTCATGTGTTTAAAGTTGCATTATGTTGAGTTTTGGTTGTTGTTTTGACTTTTTTCTCCATCTTTGACCCTAGGCTTTGCCCTAGGGGTTTGGACTCACATTTTAAGTTGTGCATTTCAGGTGCAAGCTATAAGTCCTAATGGATGATGTGATCTTCTTGCTTGAGATACAATTTGCTTTGTTTAACTAATGTTGATTGTGTTGTAGGTCCTTGGGTGGCTAACTCACTTGAGTTGTTGACTTGCATTATGTATATTGGTTGTTTGACTGTTGTTATCTGTTGGTTGTTTGTCTGAACATAATACTGATTGTTTAGCTTTTCATACAGGTACCTTAGCCGCTTTAAGTTCATTTGAACTTTGCTTTGCTTGTGGTTGGCATACCACTTAGGTAATTTCCTTTTCTTCATGTAGTCTGGAAGACCTGTCATGTTCTTTTGGCAGGCACCTGTCTGAAGCCCTCCTTAAGAGGCCATGTTCTTGATTTTTTATCTTTGTGCTTAAGACCTCCTTGTCGAGGCATACAGGTTAAGTCCTCCTAAGTGAAGAGGCATTGGCAGATAGAAGGGATGTGCAATCCATCCCCTACTATTCAGTTGAGTCTTTCATATTGCTCGCACTACGTGCTGATGCATTTGAATAAACACCCAAGATCATTGTATATCGAGTCAGTCATGTGGAGTAGAGTTCCTCATTCTGGACTCCCACACTTTCAGTGATTCAAGCTCACCCAGGCCAGGGTTAAGAGCTATGAGGTCTAACCCTCATTTCCCATTTCATCTGCTTCACCCTAACTCTCAATGTTAGGGTTAAGAGCTCAAAACACCCCTAACAGAACCGGCTTGTTTGTTGAGGTTGATATGACCCCTTGATTAAAGCCTAACCTTGATTGAGCCTCCTGATTGTGTATAGTGTGTGCTAATTGATTGATTGTGATTGCTTGTGCTTGCTTTGCATATTGTTCTTGCATACTGCTTTTGCATGTTGTTGCATATTGCTTTTGCATTTGTTATTTGCTTTGTTTGAGGAGTCAGATGTAAGACCATTGATTGGCCATCTGTTTCCTGTTCCTATTGGGGAGCTGGATTTAAGACCATTTATTGGCACTCCATTTCCTTTTCTGTTTCTTTTTATGGAGTCAGGTGTAAGACCATTGATTGGCTACCTGTTTCCTATTTTGTTTCTTTTGTGGAGTTAGGTGTAAGACCATTGATTGGCTACCTGTTTCCCATGTTTCTTTGTGGAGTTGGACGTAAGACCATTTATTGGCACTCCGTTTCCCGTTCCGTTTTCGGAGTTGGATGTAAGACCATTTATTGGCCATCCGTTTCCATCTTTATTTCTTTTTGAACCTTGCTTGTTTGCTTTGCTTTGTGTTGCCTATTCCAAAGGAATCACTTGGATCATCTATATATGATCTCAAGAGGATCTCCTAAGAAGTTTTGCTTCTCATCCTCCCACCTTTTGTTCTTTACACCTCCATTTACATGTTAACCCAAACCAGAAAACTATTATGCAAACATTTTCACTTGCTTTTCAAAACTAGAAACCTAGGCCTTATGCCTTTGATTTTCAAACTTCATTTTCAGAATACTTCTTTTGAATTGAATTCTAAATCATACCTTGACTTCTTTTGTGAATAATTCTAATTAACTAATTCCACTCATTCAATTGTTTTGTGGCTTTGTCCATTTCTTAATCAAGTTTTCATACATTAGCCATAGATTTGAGTTATCTTAGTGGTTGATGTGAATCTCACCTTTTGTCCTTAGTGATTGAATTGTAAGACTTCCTTGCTTATTATAGGGCATTGGTCCCTCACTAGCAAGTTGAAGCTGTTCTCACATGATGGACTTGTGGTTGTATAGGTTGAGTTTTCTCCCGTGGATAACGAAAGACCTTAGGGCTTTTGTTTTAAAATCAATCCACTTATCTTTTTGGAAATCTTTTAGCCGAACTACGAGGTTTTGATCCTGTAAGGGTACGTAGGCAATTGATCTTTCCATCCAAACACAAAAATAATAAAACTTGTATATTCTTTTCTCATCCCTTCATTCGTGTTTGCACAATAAATATTTCATAAACAATATCTTTTGCAACAATTTGTGAAAAGAGGTTCCCTAGGAGTACCTAGGATGCATTGGGTGCCTAACACCTTCCCTTTGCATAATTACCCCCTTACCCAGATCTCTGTACCCCTTTTATTAGTTTTCTTTGCAAAACTTCTTAGGCTTTTGTTCGCTTTTTAGTCATTCCTTTGGATAAATAAAAGTGCGGTGGCGACTCTACCTTGTATGATTTACCTCGGATCTAATCAATATTTCTGATGGTAACGAATACACCGCTACAGTTGGTTCTTCGTCTAAAAAACATGAACAACTGACACATGTGTCAGATGGATGTGAAATGTGCATTCTTGAATGACCCTTTCCATATGATTTTCTTCTTTGGGAATGTGATGAAAGGTGATTTATGCCAATTATGACCTTGGATTTTTTCCATTTATTTCTTTTAAATATGGTTTGCGTGTTGTGATTTATTTTATTTAAATATAACTTATGTGTCGTGATTTATTTTATTGAAATACGATTTGTCGTGTCGTGCCATTAAATTATTTTATTTATTTATTTAGATATCATAATTGTTGAGTTCAAGATTTGAAGAGAAGATACTGTTAAATGATGACTCCGGTGGAGAAGTTTGAGAAGCTTGCTCGCGAGTCAAAGAGTTGTGTTAAAATAGTTTAGTTAATTCTTACGTTTTAGGTTGTCATAATCGAATTACTAAATTGTATATTATTTAATGTATGTGATGCATGAAATGCATATTTGCATGTGTGTTTATAAGATACACAATTCGTTGAGGTCAAACTTCAAAAAAATCATTCAATTGAATATTAGGTTATTTGCTTTCCAAAATATAATACTTATCAAGACTAATATCGAATAATGTAGGTTTCTCGTAACATGGTGTGCATGTTTAATAATAATAACGCATGGTGAGATAAACGAAATATTAAAATATTAATTTTTCTAAATTTGACTTAACTAAACTAATTATTATGAGATTATTTATGTCCAGAAATAAGAATTGAGAATAATTCATACGATGAAGTTCATATGAGAAACAAGTGAAGCAACTATGGGAGAGACAAAACTCAAAGTCTCACATCGATTTCTTTAGAAAATATTATTGTGTTAATTAATTATTAAAACAAAAACATACTTAAAAATTATAATATTTTAAAAACTAAAACTAAAATTGAATTAATTGTTTTTTAAAACTAAAATTTAATACTATAAATTAAAATATTAATTAAATATGACGTGACAGTACAATACGTATGCTATGTCATTAATGAGACTGACAAATGGAGAGCGGTCATGAAAATCCCAAGTAAATTTTAGTTTAAGGACCAAAAAGTTAATTCAAAATTTAAAAACTTCAAACTAGGGGGACCAAAAGTGAATTTAAGCCTAATATTAATAAGGCATGAGAGATAAATAAAATATTAAAATGTTAATTTTTTGAGTCTGACTTTACTAAACTAATTATTATGAGATTATATATGTTCATAAGAAAGAATAGAGAACAATTCATATGATGAATTAAAATAAGGAATTATTCACTGAAGTGATAAAATTTGAGAGTTGTATTTAATAATTGTTTAACAATATAATTGTTGTTTCATAACATGATCCGACCAAATAGATGCAGACCATTCACTATGAACCTAGAACCTCTAATAATGTTTACTAATAAGAGGTCTCACATCTTAACTACATCATGATGGAAATAATATTTTAAAGTGAGTTGTTCTAAGGATGAATGAACTAGATGACTTGAATGAAATAGACGGCCATGAAGCCTAATCTATATACTTGACATGAAATACCTGAAACTCATTAAGGATGAATAAAATAGTTGATACCGAAGCCATAATAAAAAGTATTTCTAGATTAAGCGCTTTTATTTGATAGAAATCTACTGTCTACATGAAAAAATATTCATATGTGGAGTAAATAGAGAAATCATAGCATTATAAAAGACATGAGTATTTGATGAACTTTTTTCATAAATTAAGAGAAGCATCGATCTATGCACCAATTATACAACCTCCTAACTAGAGTATTCCTTTTGAGATCATGTGTGATGCTAGCAATTTCATATTAAGTTTTGTCTTAGGACCGAGAGAAGACAAGAAAGTCTATTTTATCTATTGTGCAAGTAAAAACTTGAAGGAAGCCCGAATAAATTACGGAACCACAAAGAAGGAACTTTTAGTTGTAGTATTTTTTGCTGATATATTTATACAATAGTTAATAGTATAAAAAATTATAATTTACACAAATCATGCAACAATAAAGTATTTGATGAATAAATAGGATGCTAAACCAAGATTAATTTGTTAGATATTGATTCTTTTAAAAGATATTAAATTTTGTTTACGGGGGTATTTAAGCCCAAGTTGTAGAAAAGGTTAAGATGGAAATTTGAATCCATTAATCAAAAGAAAAAAAAACACAGCTATAAAGAATTCGACAACCTGTCACTATTGCTCATAATTGATGCCACAAAATGAAATAAGAATACTACAATCACCAATATCAATAATTTTGTATTCAAATGAAGAATAGATACATTTGGTCTTTTAATTTCTTTATATATTTATTCATAAAAAAATTAATTAATACTAGCTAAAATTAATAAAACTCATTTTTAAGATATCATTATAAAACAAACTATTAAGCAATTGTTTTTTTTATTCTTAAATAAATAAAACAAACTATTAAACTCATTTTTAAGATATCATTATATGGAAACGAATATAATATCATGCATTTTAAGCTTCATTTGCTCGTTGTGATTTTAACAAATGAGTTTCTTGTAATTTCAAATTTCTTCTAAATTGAGTTTCTTGCTATTTGTGAGTATTGAGGAAAACTAAGAAAAATCGATTCTAACATCCTCTAACCAATCATTAGTGTAAATTAACTATTCTACACTAAGCTACCCAATTACAAAGCTATGGCCACAACTATATTTTAAGCAAAGTAGTAATTTATCCACAATTAATTTCTTTTAATATTAAAATTCTTCAAAATTCACTTTCTTCAAAGCTTAGATTCCTTTCATAATTGTTATAGTTTTAAAAATTTGTTCTATAAAAAAATAAATAATTTAAACTTTTATTATGCTTTAGTTTAGAAAATTTTATTTTTATTATAATAATTTTATATTAATATTTAAGTAAAAATAAATTATAAATGATATAAAATTTTATTTATATCACTTAATTTATGCCACACTATTAATTCATTGTTACCCTTTTTAACAGTTTCAATTAAAATATCATGTTAAAATTATTCCTCTTTTTATCGGTTCGTCAACCTAAACATATTAAAAACTCTTAAATTTTAAATTAAAACTTAAATTAAATCAATCAAGCATTTTAAAAATAAACTTGAAATCCATATTATCTTAATTCATCTTAATATTTGGATTGTATGTCGCCAAAGCATCTTCAGTTATAAATTATTAAAGAAATATAATTTCTTCATCTTACTAAAAATCAATAAACTTTTATTCTATCATATTTATGAAGTTCAATACTATATGTGAGTGTTGAGGAAAACTAAATTTTAGCCATCTCATGACAACATTGTTGACTCAACATGGTTGGAATTAACTATTCTACACTAAGCTAATCCATAACAAAGCTATGGTTACAACTAAATTTTAAGCAAAGTAGTAACTTATCCTACTCAATAATGTAGTATCAATATGCCTTATAATCGATTATATCACGTTCAGAATTAATTATATGAAGAATAGTTTATAATCAATTATATCATGTATATAATTAATTATACGAAGAGAAATGCTTCTTATTTGATTATATATACAATCATAATCTATTATGGAAGTTGAAAAATATGTTTTCTATTTTAAATGAACTTTTCTAAATAATTATTGATAAAGTGAAGTTTGAAAAACTTTTTTTTAGAAGTTTATGAATATAAATTTTAGTTTTAAGAGAGGTACTACTAATATACGAATTACAATATGATCCTATGATAAAATAAAATTATTTAAGCTTTAGATCTAAGATATGCTTTAAGATCCAAGTTCATTACTTTTTATGATGTTCATAATATGTGACCTTGTTGAGTCAATCATTAAAAATATTGAAAATTTTCTACAGTTAAATCAGCGTCGGTAATTGAGAAGCGAAAGAGCGACAAACCAATTTTAGGGTACCAATACCACAAAAATGTGGATGGACCAGCTAAAATGCTTTCGTTGATCACTACCATTACCATCGCTAATCACGATGTTTTAGGGATCCTCATTGATGAAAGAAGTTACTGCAACTTGATATACGTCAAAATCTTCACAAAGTTGGACTTAAGAAACCAAGAATTGAAGTTATGTGAAGGTCATAACTTTGTAGCATTCAACAATTCTTATCCTCGTCCACATTCATTGTTGGCCATTCTTAGAAACTCTAGACGGGGTGGCCTCCCTCATCCAACTGAAGATGAATTTCCACGAAGATTGTGGCAGGCTAGTTGTAATCACAATAGACCTAATGAGGTCACGCAGATATATGAAGCAACACTAAAGAGTCCCCTATTAGCCAATGTCACCCCTGAGAAGAGACACAAAGAGGCTTGTGAAGCAATATGTGTAGTCTATATTGACATACACGAAGAAAAAGCCTCGCGGGGGGACGACCTTGGACCCTCAATTAGAATCAAGATGAAGGTCTTAAGGCCAGTTGTAGATGTAGAATTTAAAATCGCCCAACTGGACGATAACCCGTTGCAATCATGAAGATATGGGTTGACCTACCCGCTTGAGTCAAGAAAGGATTGTTTGAATTCTTAAGGTTTAATGTTGATTCCATGAGATGTCGGGAATATTTCTTGGTTAGTTGGATATTGCTTAGTGTGCAAGTAATCTCAACCTATAAATAGGGAGGCACCATATCATTGTAATATGCAGTTGTATAGAGAAAAGACTAAATAAACTTAATTTTGAAGGCAGATAGAAACTGTGCAGAAACATTCTTCTACTTTCCCCTTTCTCGTGGAAATCCTAGTTTCCATTTCTTCCCCAATTCATCTTTTATTTCTTCTCAAATTTATATGCAGTGGAATCATCATGCAACCAAGTTGTGGTTTATTCACTCGAGTGAAGAGTGAAGAATAAGAGGCTAAATCAACCGAAAGAACTGATTCTTGTTCATCAAGATTGATTCGAAATTCTCCATAGGTTTGGTGTAATTCTAACATCTGGTGTAATTTTAAATTGATTTGATCTTAAGTGTCGTGGATGTATATCGCATTCAGTTTAATTTTTAAAATAAATTGATGATGGTGATTATATACATAATATCTTTTGATTAAATATCTTTTTTTATTTATTTTTGAAAGAATAATATCTTTTGTACTTTTTTAATTTAAATAACAAAGGGAAACTATTTTTTTTTGGAATAAAGAATTATATATCAACTAAAATGTAAGTTTAAAATAAAATCAATATATTGATTAAATCAGTTAAAAAGTGAATTAGAAACCAAAGAAAATATATTAAAATGCAAGGGGTGCATATGGAAGGAGTAGGGTAAATTAACACATGGTCCATAAACCCTAATTTCTAAAGAAATAACACAAAAATGGATA
The DNA here is from genome assembly GCF_024323335.1 of Lathyrus oleraceus. Lineage (NCBI taxonomy): Eukaryota > Viridiplantae > Streptophyta > Magnoliopsida > Fabales > Fabaceae > Lathyrus > Lathyrus oleraceus. Next base: position 162,348,229 of record NC_066579.1, on the reverse strand, counting down.
ACTAAATTTAAAAAAATGCAAAAATATGAAGGGGGCGCTGCTTCCTTATTAATGGTGTTTTCAATGATGGTATGGAACGTGTCTTGTTCGCGGTGGAGGCTTGACGAGACGAGATCAGATTCTCGGTGGAGGCTTGCCGTCAGATTTGTAGTGGCTAGGGGCAACGGTTGAAACTCTGGTAAGGTTCGGTTCAACCCGTTTTTGAACTCTTGTAGTGATTTGTAAAACAGTGAATCATCTTTCATTTTAATTTTAGGTCTTATTTATAGTGTAAACATTAGGTCAAGAATTAAATTGGATTTGTCGGATTAGGAAGGTTTGTATGTTATTTGATCTGAATGCATATGATTTATTTCTTTGTGATCAAGCTAATGAATCTGAATGGCTTCATGACCTATATAAAATGTAACACTAAAGGTTGGATTTTACTTTTTTTTTATATGATTTTTATGTCATACTAAAAATAAAGTAATAATTTAAAATACTAACCAAAATAACTAATCTTGAATAATAGTAATAATAACAAGAATAAAAAAAATTATTTTTATTTTATTTTTTATACTAAAAGTACATTAAAATAAATAAAATATTAATTATTAAAAATAATTTATTAAAAAAATCGAAAAGAAATATAAAAAATTAAATTTTTAAATTTTAAAAATACTGTAAATGAAGGTAAGACACAAAAAACAGAAAAAACTCTAAAATTGGGGAATGTGTAATTTGAACCCAAGACCTCATGCTAAACACAATCACTACACTACCAAATGAATTATCTCATTCATTCAAAATGTAAAGCTCCTTAAAAACATACAAGGTAAATGTGTCAAAAATTTGGATATGACAGCTACTCCTATTCAATTAACTTTAACCTGAGAACATGATTGATAATGAGTCATCATGTGACTGTGTTAGAAGATAATTAAATACAAGTGTAGCGGTGAATTTTTTAAGGTTAAGTTATTGATTAACTTAACTCACAAAACAAGAGTCGTCACCGTGCTTTTATTATTTTCAAAGGAAAGGGAAAAAAGAACGAACAAAACCCCAAAGAAGTTTTAAAACAAAACTAATAAAAGTGATAAGAGTCTGGGGGTTAGTTATACAAATGGAAGGTATTAGCATCCTAAACATCTATAGTACCCTATAGGAAACTCTTTGAAAATTTGTGCATTTTGGTTTAAAAATGGTGTTGTTTGCAAAAGGTTGGGGAGATGAGAAAATAAATGTTTTTATAATTTTTGTGTTTGCCAAGACTTCCTAAGTCTCATGCCACCGTACCAATATAGTGCAATGGAGGATCAAAACCTCGTAATTCATGGTAAAAATAACAAAGATGTTTGTTTTGATTCATTTTAATGAAAATACATTTTTTATTTTATTTTAAGGAGAACACTCAACTAGCCACTCACAAGTATGAGAACTTTACATCACCACAGAGAAGAGCTCCAACTTAGATAAAGATCAACAAGCATGTCACTAGATCTCTTAGGTGGAAAAGAATTATCATCAATATTTTGGGGATAGAAGAATTATATCTCAATTATGGAAATGAATCATGTCTAAACTTTGAGAAAAAATTTAAAACAAAAAGTTCACAAAGGGCACAAAATGGTTTGAAAGAGTTATGTGTTTTTTCAAAGTCTTTTGAAATTGGTTTGAATATGCTTAAGATGCATTAACATTTATTAATAAAATATTTTGAAAATCACTGGACAAAAGTCAAGTTTCATTGAGAAAGTGGTTCAAGTTTGAAAATAAGAAGATTTTTTGAAAAAGAGGAGAAGATTTTACAAATCAAAGAAGGGGAGGAGATAGAGAGACTATCCTAGAACATAAAGTAAAAAGTAGGGAGGAAAGACCTAACCAAGAGACAACAAGCTTTATGACATAAGTCAAGCAAGAATTCCCTCCTTTAGATTAATCCTCAAGCAAGCCAAATAAACAAAGAATAATCCACGTATCAGATGAAACCAAAGCGACCAGGCCAAGTCATCAAAAGAAGCCCAAAGTCAGAGGTACCAGATGAATCACAAGGTCTTAAATCACAAACTTCCAAAGCAAGAGTGAAGATCCTAGTTCTAAGTCCATAGCTCCACAACAATGCTAATGATAGTAACTTTAAGTCCATGAATCAAGAGAACCAAAAATTTTAGGTTTTTTTCCTGTATTAATATCTTCAAGAGAAAAAGAAGTCCAAATGGACAAAGAAAAAAAACATAAACATAAACAAAGGTTCAAGTGGACAAAGAGAAAATATCATATGAGATGTTAAAATAAAAACATAAAGTGAATAACAAGAAATAAATGATAAAGAATAAAGAGCATAAGATAAATGACATTAAAGTAAAGTTAATACAATAATATGTTAGTAGGTTGTGTTAGTAATCAAAAGTAGAAAGATAATTTATCCTTTTTTGGAGAACAATAAACTATTCACCCATAAGTATGAAAATATGAACCTCTATATCACCTATGAGAAGGACTCCAACTTGGATAAAATCGACAAGTATGTCACTAGCTCTCTTAGGTAAAAAGGAAACAATATTTTTCACACAATACCATGGGGAGTAGGAGACTTACAATCTCAATTATGAAAATGACTTGCTTTCGATACAAATTTGGCGCTATGTTAAGCAATTATAATTGGACTTTGTATAAGTCACAACTATCTTAGGCCGGTCAATAATAAGATTTGTGTTAATACATGCTAGAGAAATGATATGTAAATCATTCTACTAAAGCTATTCCGCACAAAAAAAAATTGATCAAGCACAAAGACTAGGAGAGTGGTCGATTACATCAATCAATACTTCATAGTACTTAGTACAAACTTATGCATCAATCTAAAGTACCTTAAATGATTCATCATCAATTAGGAGGTAGATTTGAAATCATGAAAATTCATCAAGCACCAATCCACACATCGTGAACAAGACGGACACAAACTATCCAATTGATCAAGAAGAAAAGAAAGAGATGAAGAAGAAGAGGACAAGAGTGATCATACTCAAATTGTATCAAAGGCTTGATCAAGTCATCATCAAAATCAATCATCCATTTTGGTGGATTAGGGTTTTCACCCCATTAACACCCAAGACCCATTGAGTTTGATGAGACCAATGATCAAATCAACTAAGATCCAAGGCCAATAAAAGTCAACAAAGGTCAAACCAAAATAAAATGCAAAAGATAAAATAAAATGCATTAAAAAATATTTTTAAGATGAATTTTAAAAGAGAAATAAAAGAGAAAATTCATAAATCCCTTCAAATTACCAAATAAATGACCAAGAAAATTATGGAAGGTTGGAAATAAATAAGAAGTATAAAATAATTTTTTTTAGAATTTTAAAATGCATTAAATTAATTTTAAACCAATCAAAACAAATGAAAGAAAAATGAGAAAATCCATAAAAAATAGAAAATGGAAAAAAAATAAAATGTGGAGAAATAAAAATCTAATGAAGAAAAATAAAAGAGAATTTTAGAAATTATTTTGGTATTTTTTGGATGTGTCATACCCCAATTTTTAACCATAAGATCCCACATATTATTTGCATCATTGCACACAAACAAGGTCACATCTTGGTATTTCCTCTTTTCCTTCTTTAGTTTTGCTTCTTGTAGGTATCACCGATCACTTCTTTGTTATTTTATTTTACCTTTGTGTTTACATGATTGATTGCCTATCTAATAAACTAATCAAAATATCAAAAATATATCTTATTTCCCTTAAGTTTGTTGTGCAAGGTAAGGGATTTTTAACCGAGATCATCTCAAAATTTTGTGACCTACTACTAAAAGAAAGTCAAAGGTTCATGTGTTTATTTCCATGCCTTCTTCAACAATAAACTTCAAGCTTAGATAAATTTAATCAAGAAGAAACCAAGTACACCTTGTTTTGAGTTCATATGATCACCCACGTGCTTTGAAATTCAAGGAAAATCCAAGTACACATGCTTGTTCCAAGAGGTTTGACCAAAAAGTCAATATTTTGAAGTCAAAGTTCCAAGGATCACAACTCCTTCAATTCTCAATATTTTTGAATGCTTATTTTTGCATATGGCTCTTCTCAATATTATCTACAACCTCTCTTTACATGAAAATATCCAATTATGCTTAGAGGATCATCAAAAGTTTGAAGGCATTAAATGTCATTTGTGGACTTAGTGAAATTTGACCTACATTCAAGTGACTTTTCCCCAACTTTAAAGATTCATAAGTTATTCAATTTTCAACATATAAGGCTGATTCTTTTTTCATAGTGTCATTTTTTATACCCTCTACAAGTTTTCTTCAAGGACCAAGGTCATAACATGCTTGGAAATCCATGAAATTCATTGAGACAATACAAGTCATTCTTAGCCATGAAGCACTAAATTTTTTCTAAGTTATATGGTCAGTTTTTCATGCCAACTTCAACATGACATAACTTTGTGTTCAAGCATCCAAATGAAACCTTTATTGGCATAATATAATCTTGGCCATGATGTTAACACATTGCAAAGAGAATGGGATCAAAAAGCCTCATGAGTAGGGTGCCTCATTGGGTTGAACATGGTGACTTGTAACTGAAGAAATTGTCATTGCCCGAGTTTGGAACTTCTCTAATCTCAATTACAAGCCAAATTAGCATGTGTTTTGGACCTAAACAAGTTTAACCAAGTCTCTAGAAGTTAATTGAACCTTAAAACGCATCTTTTGGTTGAGTTTTAATGAGTTTCAAGTCACATTTTTCACACACTCGGATCGAATTCATTTTGCACGAATTCTGCATCATTTCACACGTATTTGGATCCAATCACATTCCCTATAAGTAGAGGAAACCATTGCATTAATTTCCAAGCTTTGGAGAGCCAAGAAATCCCTGCTGCAACTTGAATATTTTCAAGAAAATTCAATTATCGTGTTTTGGGTTTTAGCTTGTTTCAACTCAATTTCTTGATTCCATTAGCACCTTCGGCATCCTCTAAAACTTTTTCAATAATTCCTAAGCTCTGAGACCTTATGAAGTGCTCTAACCAGATCGAGATTCATCAAATTCTGATCACCTTTTGGACAAGGTAGTTATGAGCATCATTTGAACTCAAACAAGTTACCACAATGTAGTCATCCATTCTCTGATGCTTTCCTCTAACTTATCTGATGTTGGTTGATCATGCTCATCATTTAATTTTATTTTTCGTGGCTTGGTTGTTTCTGAAACTTCTATGAAATTCCCTTTGCTCAGCTCACATAAATGAATTTGGAACATAAGGTTGAATTCGGCATGAGAACATGATTACAATGGTGGTGGTCTCGTGTCTTGAATTTACAAACGATGAAACTCCGATGAGAGCTCACCAGAGAAGACGACCAGAGCTTTCTCAGGTTGTCTGAGTTTGATCAGACATGTTGGCAAAATGAAATGTTTTGATTGGTTGGATTTAAATTGGATCCTATATTTGGCTTGCAGTGTGTTCCATCGTGTTCTCTAACATTTGGAGTGTTGGATTTGCCACGTCAATTAATGAGGCGTGAATCTAACGCTCCGTGTTTTTTCTGATTTTAATTAATTCTCTTTTATTATTTTTTATTGCTTTTTCTTTAAAAATTCATAGTAATTTCATTTTTCATCCAAAAAATCTCAAAATAATTTATAAAATTCTCTTTTATTTTTCTTCATCTGTTTTTCCATATTTTACTTCACTGATTTTCTATTTTTCTTGAATTTTCTATTTTGTTCTTTATTTTAATTGGTTTAAAAATGCTTTTTTGTATTTTAAAATTCTGAAAAAAATTATTATATACTTCTTATTTTATTTCCAATCTTCCATAACTTTCTTGTCCATTTATTTGGTGTTTTGAAGGACTTTATGGATTTTCCATTTTATTTTTATTTTAAAATTCAATTTAAAATACCTTTGATGCATATTAATTCATTTAATTGCATTTTTATTTTGTGTGACCCTTGTGAACTTCTGTTGGCCTTGGATCATAATGGTTTAGACTTCAAGTCACATCAAACTCAATGGATCTTGGGTGTTGATGGGGTAAAAACCTAATCCACGAAAAAGGATATTGATTTTGATGATGAGTTGATCAAACCTTTGATCCATTTGGGTGTGACTTCTCTTGTGTCTCTCTTCTTCATCTCTTTCCTTTCCCTTTGATCAATTGGATGCCTTGTGTTTATCTTGTTCATGATGTATAGATTGGTACTTGGTGACCTTTCATCACTTCAAACCTACCTCCTAACTGATCATATATCATTTAAGGTACTTTGGGTTGATGCATTTGTCCTAAGTGTCATGAAGTGTGTATTAAAGTAATGGACCATCCTCCTAGCCTTTTAATTTGATCACCCCTTTTCTTTTTTGTGTGGCATATCTTTAGGATAATGATTTACATATCATCTCTCTAGCATATATTAACACAAACATTATTATTGACTGGCCTCAAATAGTTGTGACTTCTACATAAGTCCAATTGTGATTGCTTAACATAGCACTAAATTTGTTCCAAAGGAAACAAAGACATTTTTATAAGTGAGATTGTAAGTATCCTATTCCTCATGGTATTGTATAAAAATGTTACTCATTTTCCATTTGTGAGAGCTAGTGGCATACTTGTTGATTTTATCCAAGCAGGAGCCCTTCTCATAAATGATGTATAGGTTCATATTTTCATGCTTGTGAGTGTATAGTTGTGTGTTCTCCAAAAAGTGACCAAAACATATTTTCATCTTTGATTACTAACATCCTTTACTAACACTTTACTTGTATTAACTTTTACTTCAAAGTCATTTACTTTATTCTTTTTTATTTTATGTCATTTACTTTATACTTTATGTTTAGCATTTCATATCATATTGTTTGTGATTATGTCATTTGTTCTTTGTCCATTTGGAATTTACTTTCATATCTTTGTAAAGAAAACATTAATAAAGAAAAACCTAAAAAGAAACTTAATTATCCTGACTCATGGACTTGTGGTTACTATCTGTGGCATCATTGTGGAGTTATGGACTAAGAATTAGGACTTTGATATTTGCTTTGGCCTTGTGATCTGAGATCTTTGGATTCATCTGATACCTTTGACTTTGGACATCCTCTAGAGACTTGGTTGAGTTAATTTGGTTTCATTTGATGCATGAATTATTATTTTCTTATTCTGAATTACTTTAGGCTTAATCCCAGAGGAGAGAATTCTTGCTTGACTTATGTCATAAAGCTTGTTATTTCTTAGTTAGATTTTTCCTCCCTAGCTTTTACTTTATGCTTTAGGACAATCTCTTCTTCTCTTTCCCCCTTCTTTAATTTTCAAAATCTTCTCTCTTTGTAAAACCTTCTTGTTTTTTTAACTTGAACTACTTTCTCAATAAACCTTGACTTTTGTCAAGTGATTTTCGAAACTTTTTTCTTAATAAATGCTAATCCATCTTAAGTATATACATACCAATTTCAAGAGACTAAAAAAAGCCTAACTCATTTAAATCATTTTTGTGCCCTTTTTCTTTTAAAAACTTTTCTCAAGGTATTAGACACGAGTCATTTCCATAGTTGAGATATAATTCCCCTATTCCCATAGTATTTATTATAATTCTTTTCCATTTGTGAGAGCTAGTGGCATACTTGTTGATCCTTATCAAAGTTGGAGCCATTCTCATGATGATGCAAAGTACTCATACTTGTAGGTGACTAGTTGAGTATACTCCTTAAAATTACAAAATGTCTTTTCCCATAACAATGAATCAAAACAATCTTCCTTTGTTATTTTTACCACGAACTACGAGGTTTTAATCCTCCATTGCACTTTGTTGGTACGTAGGCATGAGACTTCAAAAAGTCTTGGCAAACACAAAAATCATAAAAAGATATTTCTTTTCTCATCTCTCTAATCTTTTTACAAACAACACTTATTTTTCAAACCAAAAGGCATATTTTCAAAGAGGTTCCCATGGAGTACCATGGATGTTTAGGATGCTAATATCTTCCTTTGCATAACTAACCCACAGACTCTTGTTCTCTTTTTATTAGTTTTCTTTTAAAACTTCTTTAGGTTTTGTTCGTACTTTTTCCCTTTTCCTTTAGAAACAATAAAAGCACGGTGGAGACTCTTGCTTTATGAGTTAATTTAATCAATAACTTAATCTCAATTTTTTTACTGCTATAGGATGCAAAATGAATTTTCTATGAATTTTAAAAGAAAAACCAATTAAAAATGAAAAAAGAAAAATAAATAAAATCCGAATAAACACAAAGCGTTGGATCTGGCCTCATTAATTGACGTGGAAGATCCAAAAATCCTCAGGCTAAGCACATGATGGAAATTAGCAAAAATGAAACACGAGATCTAATTCAAAATGGACAAATAAGAACATTTCAAATTGCCAATGTGTGCAACCAAACTCAGATGACCTGAAACACTCCGGACATCTTCCCCGATGATCCCTCACTGAAGTTTCATCGTTTGGTAAATTCAGAACACGAGACCACCATTAATATGATCGTCTCCTCATCACGAATTCAACCTCATGCTCCAAATTCATTTATCTAAACTAAGCATGGGGAATTTCACAGAAGTTTCACAAGCAAGCAAGCCACAAAAAATTAAATTAAATGATGAACACGATTAATCAACATCAGATAAGTTAGGGGAAAACATCATAGAGTGAAAGACTACATTGTGGTAACTTCTTTGAGTTCAAATGATGCTCAGAACAACCTTGTCCAAAATGGTGATTAGAAGTTTATGAAGCTCGATCTTGTCAGGGCACTTTAGAAGGTCTCAAAGCTTGGGAATCATTGAAATCAGGATCTTTCTGCCCCTACTGCTGCCGGAAACTCTGCTTTCCCATGGGGTGTGCCCATGGTCCAAACTCCTTAGATGGTTGATGATGCCAACCTTGAGAACACCCAAGGTCAGGTTCTTGCTGAAACGCCTGACGACGATGCTGAGTATCGAGGCCCGTGCCTTCATTTTCAGGTTCCTTCCCAGGCAGCTCAGCCTACGAACCCGAATTATTTCCATGTTGTTCAGTTTGCCTACCCTGGGGCAATTTTTATTCCGATACTACCGTACGCACCTGCCAACCCTGCACTCTTGTACGTGTAGGTTGTGCACCTCGTGCCTCTAATGCTCAAGCTGGAGGGCAGTTCCCTCAAATGATGAATGCTTCTCCCCAAACAGTGCCTCTTGGTTTTTCTTACCCGCCACCAATGTTGTTTTCTCCCCAAATGGTACCTACTCAAACGTTTTCTCAAGACACCTCTTGACCATTCATTAAGGTCATCATTCCTAATGCTAGTCCGGCTAGGCTAGCATACTACCAACTATTAGATGACAAAATAAGGGATATCGAAGGTTTCTCAGCCTTCGACATGGATGCCAGAGATCTCTGTATGGTTTCGAATCTGGTACTCCCTCAGAAGTTGAAAGTACCAGATCTACCAAAGTACAAGGGGTTAAGCTGCCCTCGAAGTCACATCACTATGTATTGTAGGAAAATGGCACCGTATATTGACAATGATGAATTGTTGATCCATTATTTCCAAGACAGTATTTCTGGGGCTTCCTTGGATTGGTATATGGGCCTACGACGTACCAAAATTAGGTCATAGATAGACTTATTTGAAACATTTTTGAAGTATTATAAGTATAACCTTGATATGGCATTGACCAGATTGCAGTTGCAAAGTCAGTCACAGAAGTCCATCGAGACATTCAAAGAGTATGCTCAATGTTGGCGTGAGATGGCTTCTTCGGTTAGGCCAGATTTATCTGACAATGATCTAGTTGACATCTTTATGGGTACCTTTTAGGTGTTATATTTTGAGAAGATGATTGAAAGTTATCCTACCAACTTCGCAGATATTGTGACCATCAGTGAAAGGATTGAAAATGGGGTTAAATCAGGGAGTATTGTAGGTAATGTCGCTCAACCAGTCGCGAATAAGAAGTCGTACGGGGGCTTCACAAAGAAGAAAGACAGTGATACAAGTCTTGTGACAGCAATTGTCCACCCTCAATATCAGATTCATATGGCTCCCATGTCGTATTACCATTATTTGTATGTTGTCGTTGCTCAGTATCAACAACCTCGTTGTCAGTATCAACCACAAAATTGCAATCAACAACCAACATCGACTCAGCTTGCTCAGACCCAACAAAATACTCATGATAATAGGGGTCAAGGTCAAGGCCGGAATAATAGGAATAACTATGTTAAACATACTCATATTGATAAGATCCCTGTACCATATGTTGAACTGGTGCCATATATGATCTATGTAGGGGATATTGTGCGAAGGGAAATCCCACCGACCATTCCTTCTTATCATCCAAAGCATAACCCTAATGCCTCATGCGCCTTCTATGTCGGGTATATAGGGCATTCAACAGAGGATTGTTGTCCTCTCCAAAATAAAATTCAAGAGTTGATCAACCAGGAGGTCTTGTCTTTATTAGAAGAGAACCCTAATATGAAGACAAACCCTCTGTCGAATCATGGTGGACCAGCGGTCAGTGCTGTATTGAATAAGAGATTGCAAAATCTGTCAAGATGGTTGATGATGTGAAAACACTGATGTCTGTGGTTTTGAGAAAGCTTGAACAACATGGTTTTTTAGATGGTATTCATGAGGATTGTGTTGTGTGTAAATCTGATCCTGATAGCTATGACGTCCTGAAGGGTTGTATGGTAGATTTGATGAATTAGGGGCTGATATAGTTCTCCAAATCCAAGGTAGTTGAAAAGATTGCAGTTATTGAGCTTATAACCATTGTGTACAGGAAAAAGAAGATTGAAGCTCCTCCCAAGAGGATTCAGCCTATCCATATTTGTGTCCCTGGTCCGTTCCCGTATAAAAACACCAAGGCGGTGCCTTGAAAGTATGAAACGACTTCGTACGCGAGTGGAAAAGAGATTGAAATCCTTGACACTGAGATTGTTAATGTAACTGGAATGGAAGGTATGACTCGTAGTGGCCGTGTATTCACTCCAAAGTAGACTCCTGAGGTGTCTCTATCACCCACACTTGTCCCTCCTAAGGAGAAGGTCCTTCCTACTACTCCTCCGTAGGCAGGGGCATCTATACCCGCCACTCCAATCGCGACGATTGTTCCAGCGGTAACAAAGGTTATTCCCGATAAGGATAAAAAATCTGAAACTTCCAAAGGTAAAGGGATGATGGATGAAGATGAACAAGTTGAAGGTCACAAGAAAGGTATCTTTGTTGAGGAATGCGGAGAATTCCTCAAATTGATCAAGAAGAGTGGTTTCAAGATTGTTGATTAGTTGGGTCAGACTCCCTTTAAAATCTCCATATTGTTTTTACTTTTGAATTTTGACGCTCACCCTAAGGAATTGTTGAAAGTCCTAAATACTTCTCACATGATGTAAGATATCAAGGTCGATCAATTTGAAGACGTGGTTGCAAATATCACCGCCATCAGGTACTTGGGGTTTAATGAAGCAAAATTACCTCTGGAGGGAAATGCTCACAATAAGGCATTACATATTCCAGTCATGTGTACAGACTCCTTGCTATCTCGAGTTCTTGTTGATATTGGTTCCTCGCTTAATGTAATTCCAAAAGCTACATTTAGTCAGTTACAGTTTAAAGGGTCCGAGATGAGGACTAGTGCACTGATTGTTAGAGCTTTTGATGGCTCTAGAGGAAAGGTTATTGGTGAGCTAGATTTACCCATTTGTGTGAGACCTCACCAATTCACTATCACCTTCCAATTCATGGACATTAATTCATCCTACAGTTGTTTGTTGAGTAGACCTTGGATTCATGATGTTAGGGCAGTCACTTCTACCCTGCACCAAAGGTTGAAATTCCTGATCGATGACAAGTTGGTTATAGCCTGTGGTGAGGAAGACCTATTGGTTAGTGAGCTTTCTTCGTTCAGGTATGTCGAGATAGATGAAAGGGTTGTTGAAATTTCACTCCACTATTTAGAATTTGAAGAGGTCGGTTCTACTACTTCTAATCATGATAAATCATCTGCCACCATCCTATCTTCAGTCAAAAGCGCCAAGGAAACTCTAGAGAAAGGTACGTTAGCCGGTTGGGGTCAAGTCATCAATGTGGCAAAGAAGCACAATAAATTTGGTATTGGCTATCCTCCCTCTGCTTGCAAAGCTAGTACAAGGAAGCAAAAGTTCAATCCTGTCAAGTTTAGCAGTGCAGGTTTCCAAGGCGATCACACCATGGAAGTCATTAGAGAATCTAGTGGCAGCAAACCAGAGACTCCCAGTCTTGTACGCAGGTGTCCTTCAGGATTCAAGCTCACCAACTAGATAACTTTTGTGATTCCTATAGTGTATCCGGAGAAAACATAATGCATTTTGTTTTCTTAATCCCTTGTCTTCACTTGAGACAAGAGGATGGCTTGTAAGGGCCTCCATATTTAAAAGTATTATGTGATTAAATAAATAAAGTACTCTTTTGCATTCAAAATTTATGTTCCCTTTCTTTCAGTTATTTTACTTTTTCACAAAAATGGAATGGAAAAAGTTTCTTTTTCTTTTTCCACTTTATTAAAAAGCATCCTAAAAATAAGCTCATAACATGCAGAGCAAATAAAACCATTGATAACAACATGGTAAGAATCGACTGTAAGTCTGGATTTCCAATTAACCAAGATGAAGATTACAGTGAGCAAGATTATGAATTACCAACTGAACTAGCACGGCTCCTTGAGCATGAAGAAAAAGGGATTCATCCATAGAAAGAACCAGCATATGTCATTAATTTGGGTTCTGAAACTGATTAAAAAGAAGTAAAGATTGGGGATCTCTTGCCGAGCATGTACACTCTGAGTTGGTTAAGTTGCTGCATGAATATGTAGATGTTTTCGCTTGTTCGTATCAAGATATTCCAGGGTTGGACACTAACATTGTTGAATATCACTTACCACTCAAGCTTTAATGTCCTCTATTCAAGCAAAAGCTCAGAAGAACCAAAACCGACATGGCACTCAAGATCAGAGAAGAGGTTAAGAAGCAGTTTGATGTTGGCTTTTTAGCTATTTTGGAATATCCATAATGGGTTGTTGATATCGTTCCAGTTCTGAATAAGGACAGAAAAGTCAAAATGTGTGTATATTACCGATACCTCAATAAAGCGAGTCCAAAGGATGATTTCCTTTTGCCTCATATTGATGTTTTGGTTAATAATACATCTCAGTTTTCCGTATTTTCCTTCATGGATGGTTTCTCAGGGTATAATCGGATAAAGATGTCGCCAGATGATATGGAGAAGACAACTTTCATCACCCCTTGGGGAGCTTACTGCTACAAAGTAATGTCGTTCGTATTGAAGAATGTAGGGGCAACATATCAACATCCCATGGTAACCTTTACACGACATGATCCATGAAGAGATAGAGGTTTATGTGGACGACATGATTTCCAAATCCATAATTGAAGATGATCACTTGGACCACCTGAGGAAGTTGTTTGACAGGCTCCGGAAGTTCAAGTTGCGTTTGAATTCATCAAAGTGAACTTTTGGAGTCCGATCTGGTAAGCTATTAGGTTTCATATCCAGTCAGAAATGCATTGAGGTTGATTCTGATAAAGTTCGAGCCATCCAAGATATGCCACCTCCCCGAACAGAAAAAGAAGTTTGAGGTTTCCTTGGTCGACTCAACTATGTTTCCATATTTATATCATATTTAACAGCTAGTTGTGAACCAATATTCAAATTATTGAGGAAGAATCAATTGATTACATTGAATAATAATTGTCAAGTGGCATTTGAAAAAAAAGTACTTGCAAGAACCACCAATCCTCATACCGCGGATTTCTGGTAGGCCTCCTATTATATACCTCACGGTACTCGATGAATTTATGGGTTGTGTTTTGGGTCAGCATGATGACACAGGCAAGAAAGAACACACAATATACTATCTTAGCAAGAAATTCACTGAATGTGAGACCAGACACTCACTTTTAGAAAAGACTTGTTGTGCTTTGGCTTGGGCTGCTTGACGCCTGAGACAATTCATGGTTTGTTATACCACTTTATTGATATCCAAAATGGATCTGATAAAGTATATATTTGAAAATCCTATAGTCAACGGTAGAATTGCTCGGTGGAAAATGTTGTTAACCGAATATGATATCCAATATGTGACTCATAAGCAATAAATGAGAGTATTTTGTCTGACTACCTTGCTTATTTACCTGTGGAGGATTATCAACCGTTGAGGTTTGACTTTCTAGATGAAGGCATCATGTTTATCATAGATTTTGCTATTCAAGGCCTCGGGGAAGGCCCTGAACCAGGATCGTGATGGACGCTCATGTTCTACGGTGCTTCCGATGCTCATGGTCATGGAATAGGTGCAATTATTACTTCTCCAACTGGCATCCACCTTCCGTTTGCCGCTAGATTATGCTTTGACTGCATCAACAATATGGAAGAATATGAGGCATGTACTTATGGTATGAAGGCGACCATTGACTTAAGGATCAAAATTCTTGAGGTATTTGGAGATTTAGCTCTGGTAATCAGTCATGTATAAGGTGATTGGGAAACTCGAGATATCAAGTTAATTCCTTATAAACAGCACATCAGAAGACGAATACCCTACTTTGATGGAATCTCTTTTCATCATATTCCTAGGGAAGAGAATCAGTTAGCATACGCTCTATCTACGTTGGCATCTATGTCTAAAGTCAACTAGAAGAATGAAGCACCAACTATCCATATTGACCACTTGTTTAACCCGACACATAGTCTAGCAATCGAGGCAGATCCTAATGATAAGCCTTGGTTCTATTACATAAAGACATTTCTGGAGAAACAACAATATCCCAAGGGTATATCTATTACTGATAAGAAAGCTTTGAGAAGACTTTCTTCCAAGTTTTTCTTAAAGGATGATGTGTTATACACGAGGAATTATGATTTTGTGATGCTCATATGTGTGGATAGGCACGAAGCAAGCACGATCATAAAGTCCACACATGAAGGCTATGAGGGTGTACATGTGAAAGGTCCTGCTATGGACAAGAAGATCCTTCGAGATAGGTATTACTGGACAACGATGGAGGTTAATTGTTACAACTTTGTTAAAAGATGCCACAAGTGTCAATTATATGGTGACAAGATCTTTGTGCCACCAATCCATTGAATGTTCTAACGTCTTCATGGCTCTTTTCCATGTGGGGTATTGATATGATTGAGATGATAGAACCAAAAGCTTCCAACGGTCATCGATTCATCCTAGTTGATATTGATTACTTCATGAAGTGGATCGAAGCTGCTTCATATGCCAATGTCACTCGACTAGTGTTTACTCGGTTTATTAAGAAAGAGATCATTTACCATGACAGAATTCCTAGCAAGATCATCACTGACAATGCGAGTAATCTCAACAACAAAATGATGAAGGAGTTATGTGAAGAATTTAAGATCGATCACCACAACTCTTCACCATACCGACCCAAGATGAACAGTTTCAGAGAAGCACCTTATAAAAACATCAAAAGAATCATCTAGAAAATGTTCAAAATATATAAGGATTGGCATGAGATGCTACCTCTTACTCTGCACGGTTACAGAACATCGGTCCGTACATCCACTGGGGCAACTCCGTACTCATTAGTATATGGGATGGAAGTTGTTCTACCAATAGAAGTTGAGATTCCTTCAGTCGGGGTTATCATGGAGGCTGGCCTTGATGAAGCTGAATGGGTTCAATCTTGATATGACCAGCTGAATCTGATTGAAGAAAAGCATTTGACAGCTGTTTGCCATGGTCAGTTGTACCAAAGACGTCTCAAATGAGCTTTTGATAAGAAAGTTCTTCCTCGCGAGTGTCGATCATGAGAAGTCGTGCTCAAAAGGTATTCTGCCATTCACTCAGATCATCGGGGGAAATGGACTCCCAACTATGAAGGACCTTTTGTCATTAAGAAGGCCTTCTCAGGTGGAGCCTTAATCCTCACAACAATGGATAGGAAAGATTTGATGTCGCCAGTGACTGCAGACATAGTCAAAAAATATTATGCCTAAAAATAAATGATAATAAAATCCCGCTAGATGGATTATCACAAGAACAACCTAGGCAACAAAGGTTATCCTGATGAACCAAAAACTGAATTGTCCATGCAAAATTTAGGGATAAAATAAAAATATAAATCTCGCTAAGTCGAAAACCCGAAATGGAGACTTAGGTAAAAATGAGCATCCCGGTGGACGAAAAAAATAGAACATGTCCGGGAAAAAGTTATGGATAAAGGCATTGACTTTGTTCATTGAGCCTACTTCGCTGCAAGCTAGATCTCATACAGCCAAAGATCGATCTAATCACGTCAATCAAAGTAAGGTGTTGGGATTCAGATCCTACAGTGGATAATGGCCAATGTTGCAATTAATGGAAAAATAAAAAAATATTTCCCATTGCCATTTCTTTTATTTTTTTTAAATTTTTTCAATATCCTCTTTAAGGATGTTTGCATCCTTGTACACACCATATGTACAGTTTTGTTCATTAAAATTCAGTTTCTTTTATCAATTGCTTTTGCTTCTTCTGCATTTTGTTTATGAAATAACTGATTTACCTCAATCACATAATGCTTCAAAATTTTGGAGAATAATAAAAGCTACATTAAAAGAAAACTATATGCATTGTTGTAACCTCTTGAAGAACTTAAAAAGAAGATTGGTAGTTTGAAATTTTTTCTTGAACATTTGCAAATATCTTGATGACTTCCTGGTTATATCATATATCTTTGTGCTCTCCAGCAGGGCCAGGTGGACCCCTAGCAGCAATGTTAATACCCCATGATTTCACAATATCAGTTTCTTTGGTATAATTGATGATGAGTCGGAGTTACCTCCATACCAAAGAGCCATACCATGTGAATGACATCCGTTTAACCATATAAAACACGCATGCATCATGAAAATAAAGCATACATCATGCAACATGCATATCATATTTTTCATCTACAGTTTCCCCACAGAATATCAAAATATATGTACCTCAACAGTATGACCACCCTTAACGGGCAAATTTTTGGATATGTTGGTATTTAATCCTCTTCTACCATGAATACTTGAAAATCTTCTACAATTCTTGTATTCAGGTTCAAGAAGATTAAATAGGGGCAACTGTTGTACCCCAAAATTTTCCCTCCCCTTTTTCACCTTTCGTTTAACCTATGACTTAAGATTCATCTATATTCACTCATGCTTCACTCACGTGAATCCTTCATTCATGAGTAACACTAATTAGCAAGCATGATAGATTTAAGGTTTATGGCTAATGAATATCAGGGTTTGAGGTTTATGTAGGGGCAACATATCAACATGCCATGGTAACCTTTACACGACATGATCCATGAAGAGATTGAGGTTTATGTGGACGACATGATTTCCAAATCCATAATTGAAGATGATCACTTGGAACACCTGAGGAAGTTGTTTGACAGGCTCCGGAAGTTCAAGTTGCGTTTGAATTCATCAAAGTGAACTTTTGGAGTCCGATCTGGTAAGTTATTGGGTTTCATATCCAGTCAGAAATGCATTGAGGTTGATTTCGATAAAGTTCGAGCCATCCAAGATATGCCACCTCCCCGAACAGAAAAAGAAGTTTGAGGTTTCCTTGGTCGACTCAACTATGTTTCCATATTCATATCATATTTAACAGCTAGTTGTGAACCAATATTCAAGTTATTGAGGAAGAATCAATTGATTACATGGAATAATGATTGTCAAGTGGCATTTGAAAAAAAGTACTTGCAAGAACCACCAATCCTCATACCGCTGATTTCTAGTAGGCCTCTTATTATATACCTCACGGTACTCGATGAATTTATGGGTTGTGTTTTGGGTCAGCAAGATGACACAGGCAAGAAAGAACATACAATTTACTATCTTAGCAAGAAATTCACTGAATGTGAGACCAGACACTCACTTTTAGAAAAGACTTGTTGTGTTTTGGCTTGGGCTGCTTGACGACTCAGACAATTCATGGTTTATTATACCACTTTATTAATATCCAAAATGGATCCGATAAAGTATATATTTTAAAATCCTACAGTCAACGGTAGAATTGCTCGGTGGAAAATTTTGTTAACCGAATATGATATCCAATATGTGACTCATAAGCAATAAATGAGAGTATTTTGTCTGACTACCTTGCTTATTTACCTGTGGAGGGTTATCAACCGTTGAGGTTTGACTTTCCAGATGAAGGCATGGTGTTTATCATATATTTTTCTATTCAAGGCCCCGAGGAAGGCCCTGAACCAGGATCGTGATGGATGCTCATGTTCTACGGTGCTTCCGATGCTCGTGGTCATGGAATAGGTGCATTTATTACTTCTCCAACTGGCTTCCACCTTCCGTTTACCGCTAGATTATACTTTGACTGCACCAACAATATGGCAGAATATGAGTCATGTATTTATGGTATGGAGGCGACCATTGACTTAAGGATCAAAATTCTTGAGGTATTTGGAGATTTAGCTCTTGTAATCAGTCATGTATAAGGTGATTGGGAAACTCGAGATATCAAGTTAATTCCTTATAAACAGCACATCAGAAGACGAATACCCTACTTTGATGGAATCTCTTTTCATCATATTCCTAGGGAAGAGAATCAGTTAGCAGACGCTCTATCTACGTTGGCATCTATGTTTAAAGTCAACTAGAAGAATGAAGCACCAACTATCCATATTGACCACTTGTTTAACCCAACACATAGTCTAGCAATCGAGGCAGATCCTGATGATAAGCCTTGGTTCTATTACATAAAGACATTTCTAGAGAAACAACAATATCCCAAGGGTATATCTATTACTGATAAGAAAGCTTTGAGAAGACTTTCTTCCAAGTTTTTCTTAAAGGATGATGTGTTATACAAGAGGAATTATGATTTTGTGCTGCTCAAATGTGTGGATAGGCACGAAGCAAGCCCGATCATAAAGTCCACACATGAAGGCTATGAGGGTGTACATGTGAAAGGTCCTGCTATGGACAAGAAGATCCTTCGGGATAGGTATTACTGGACAACGATGGAGGTTAACTGTTACAACTTTGTTAAAAGATACCACAAGTGTCAATTATATGGTGACAAGATCTTTGTGCCACCAACTCCATTGAATGTTCTAACGTCTCCATGGCTCTTCTCCATGTGGGGTATTGATATGATTGAGATAATAGAACCAAAAGCTTCCAACGGTCATCGATTCATCCTAGTTGATCTTGATTACTTCACGAATTGGATCGAAGCTGCTTCATATGCCAATGTCACTCGACAAGTGTTTACTCGGTTTATTAAGAAAGAGATCATCTGCCATGACAGAATTCCTAGCAAGATCATCACTAACAATTCCAGTAATCTCAACAACAAGATGTTGAAGGAGTTATGCGAAGAATTTAAGATCGATCACCACAACTCTTCACCATAACGGCCCAAGATGAACGGTGTCATAGAAGCACCTTATAAAAACATCAAAAGAATCATCTAGAAAATGTTCAAAATATATAAGTATTGGCATGAGATGCTACCTCTTACTCTGCACGATTACAGGACATCGGTTCGTACATCCACTAGGGCAACTCCGCACTCATTAGTATATGGGATGGAAGTTGTTCTACCAATAGAAGTTGAGATTCCTTCAGTCGGTCTTATCATGGAGGCTGGCCTTGATGAAGCTGAATGGGTGCAATCATGATATGACCAGCTGAATCTGATTGAAGAAAAGCATTTGACAGCTGTTTGCCATGGTCATTTGTACCAAAGATGTCTCAAACGAGCTTTTGATAAGAAAGTTCTTCCTCGCGAGTATCGCTCAGGAGAAGTCGTGCTCAAAAGGTATTCTGCCATTCACTCATATCATCGGGGGAAATGGACTCCCAACTATGAAGGACCTTTTGTCATTAAGAAGGCCTTCTCAGGTGGAGCCTTAATCCTCACAATAATGGATAGGGAAGATTTGATGTCGCCAGTGACTGCAGACATAGTCAAAAAATATTATGCCTAAAAAGTAATGATAATAAAATTCCGCTAGATGGATTATCACAAGACCAACCTAGGCAACAAAGGTTATCCTAATGGACCAAAAACTGAATTGTCCATGCAAAATTTAGGGATTAAATAAAAATATAAATCTCGCTAAGTCTAAAACCCGAAATGGAGACTTAGGTAAAAATGAGCATCCCGGTGGACGAAAAAATAGAACATGTCCGGGAAAAAGTTATGGATAAAGGCATTGACTTTGTTCATTGAGCCTACTTCGCTGCAAGCTAGATCTCATACGGCCAAAGATCAATCCGATCATCGTCAATCAAAGTAAGGTGTTGGGATTCAGATCCTACAGTGGATAATGGCCAATGTTGCAATCAATGGAAAAATAAAAAAATATTTCCCATTGCCATTTCTTTTATTTTTTTTCAATTTTTTCAATATCCTCTTTAAGGATGTTTGCATCCTTGTACACACTATATGTACAATTTTGTTCATTAAAATTCAGTTTCTTTTATCAATTGCTTTTGCTTCTCCTGCATTTTGTTTGTGAAATAACTGATTTACCTCAATCACATAATGCTTCAAAATTTTGGAGAATAATAAAAGCTACATTAAAAGAAAACTAGATGCATTGTTGTAACCTCTTGAAGAACTTAAAAAGATGATTGGTAGTTTGAAATTTTTTCTTGAACATTTGCAAATATCTTGATGACTTCCTGGTTATATCATATATCTTTGTGCTCTCCAGCAGGGCCAGGTGGATCCCTAGCAGCAATGCTAATACCCCATGATTTCACAATATCAGTTTCTTTGGTATAATTGATGATGAGTCGGAGTTACCTCCATACCAAAGAGCGATACCATGTGAATGACATCCGTTTAACCATATAAAACACGCATGCATCATGAAAATAAAGCATACATCATGCATCATGCATATCATATTTTTCATCTACAGTTTCCCCACAGAATATCAAAATATATGTACCTCAACAGTATGACCACCCTTAACGGGCAAATTTTGGGATATGTTGGTATTTAATCCCCTTCTACCATGAATACTTGAAAATCTTCTACAATTCTTGTATTCAGGTTCAAGAAGATTAAATAGGGGCAACTGTTGTACCCCAAAATTTTCCCTCCCCTTTTTCACCTTTCGTTTAACCTATGACTTAAGATTCATCTATACTCACTCATGCTTCACTCACGTGCATCATTCATTCATGAGTAACACTTATTAACAAGCATCATAGATTTAAGGTTTGTGGCTAATGAATATCAAGGTTTTGACTTAAAGATTATGGGTTTCCTCATCATGTGAGGTGAAAGCCTAGTTTTTGGATTCTTTGGGGCCTTGACTCTTGAAGTCAATGTCATGACATCCATCTGGACATCTCAACCCTAATTCTTGACCTTTCTCTCATAGGATCTCGTGCTTAACCTTTGAGTACTTGACTTGACTCCTGAACCCTAATTAGGGGCCCATGCATTGGGAACTTGTTTGTGGGGCCTCATGCCTGAGTCAAAGGCCTTGATTAGAGGATGTGTATCATGGAACCCTGATTATCAAGTACTCCTTGTGTCTGTTTAAAACCCTAATTCATTAGGAGGAGGTGTTTGACTATTATATCATGCATCATGCATCATCCATCATCAAGTACTCTATGTGATCATATAAATCATGCAGTTAACTTACATGTCTACATGATAGCTATTTCATCTAATTTAAGACTTGGTTCAAGCATCCACATATGCATCCTACTTAACATTTCCTAGGCCTTTGACTTAGGTCTCTTGGTACTTTCAAATGCATAGGTCCTTGCTTCTTGATTCATGAATCATGATTGCAATAAAGCATTGATCATTGGGTCCATTTGTTTGTGTTTCATAGGGGCATTATAGGCCTTTAATTCTTGATCCATCCATGTATCTTAGTCCACTTCATTCATATGATTCAGATGATCAAGAATGGTTGATTCATAATTTGTCTTAGGATTTGCTTGTCATTTAGTACAACCCATCTTTTGGCATGGCATGATCATTAGTGCGAAACGAAATTTTTTTAGTTCAAAGTCTTGTGGTAGCTCAATTTACAAGGTTATTCATTTATTTTGAGCCATTACAGTCCATTTTTAGATTCATCATAAGCTTTGATTGTTGAATTACATATTTTTACTTATGTTGACTTTTGGTCAGCTGTTGACCAAAGTCAACAAGTCAAAGAGGTTTCTTTCCAAGCTGAACTCATGACATCCCTTTCATACACATCTCATTTAATTACTTCTGCATATTAAAAATAATTGAAATTGAATTAAACTTGGATTGACCATTTTAAAATCAATTACATTTTGGTTTTTCTACTACATAAGAATGACCCAAATGTGGGTTTATTTACAAGCATTGCTTTATACATGGCACTAATACACTGTACTTTATACTAATCATATTTACTTGATGCTTTGGATTGAGTTCAAAAGAAAAATAGCCTTGGTCATCCTTACGGGAGCATTCAAGCATGCCATTCAATTTCCATAAGTAATACCGGTTTTTAACAAGTCTTTGTGTAACAGGAATTTCCCTCATACACCACAAAACTAGTCAGCATTAACCTAACTTTTGTAAATAATTAAGCTTTTGAAGCACCAAATATGAGGACAAGTTTAGTAGTAGTAGCTCACTCAATCAATTTCAAGTATTGACCATTAATAAGATTTAACAACTTGACATTTTCTAAGTTTATAATAGAGTTGAAGTCTATAAATGCTCTCAATATAATTCAGTTAAGCCTCTTTGACGTTTTTTGGCAAAAAAAACTCACATCTTCATCACTCTGCTCTCAATAAAGAATCTCATCATCCTCAGTCTCTCTCAAAGAAGTACTTCAAGGCATTGCAATGAAAAGCAATACAAGTTCAGTAACGAACAACTATGTTACAGAAGGGGTAGAAGGAGAAGAAATACTCACATGAGCATCGGGAATTTGGACCAATACCTAGATATTCTCCCTTCTTGAGTGTTTTCTTGACACATGCCTGCAAGGTTGCAAGAATGCGTGATTACATCAGATGATGTGGTCGATGATAAATGTGATTTGGTACACTGTAATTTCCACGCATATGTAGGACCAGTCAATACAACTGAGGCATTGAAGGATTTGAAGTTGATGAAAGCAATGAATAAGGACATGAATTTTATCAAAGTTAACAACACTTGGTCACTTGTTGAATTATCTTAAGGACAAAAAACCGTCATTGTGAAGTGTGTATACAAGGTGAAGTTGAATCCCAAAGGATGAGTAACTCGACACAAGACAAGAGTTGGGGCTAAAGGATTTCTTTAGAAAATAGGAATCGACTTCGATGAGGTTTTTGAACCTATGGCTAGGATCGAAACAATTAGGTTGGTTCTTCGTCTAAAAAACATGAACAACTGACGCATGTGTCAGATGGATGTGAAATGTGCATTCTTGAATGACCCTTTCCATATGATTTTCTTCTTTGGGAATGTGATGAAATGTGATTTATGCCAATTATGACCTTGGATTTTTTCCATTTATTTCTTTTAAATATGGTTTGCGTGTCGTGATTTATTTTATTTAAATATGACTTATGTGTCGTGATTTATTTTATTGAAATACGATTTGTTGTGTCGTGCCATTAAATTATTTTATTTATTTATTTAGATATCATAATTGTTGAGTTCAAGATTTAAAGAGAAGATACTGTTAAACGATGACTCCGGTGGAGAAGTTTGAGAAGCTTGCTCGCGAGTCAAAGAGTTGTGTTAAAATAGTTTAGTTAATTCTTACGTTTTAGGTTGTCATAATCGCATTACTAAATTGTATATTATTTAATGTATGTGATCATGAAATGCATATTTGTATGTGTTTATAAGATACACAATTCGGTGAGGTCAAACTTCAAAAAAATCATTCAATTGAATATTAGGTTATTTGCTTTCCAAAACATAATACTTATCAAGACTAATATCGAATAATGTAGGTTTCTCGTAACATGGTGTGCATGTTTAATAATAATAACGCATGGTGAGATAAATGAAATATTAAAATGTTAATTTTTCTAAATTTGACTTAACTAAACTAATTATTATGAGATTATATATGTCCAGAAGTAAGAATTGAGAATAATTCATACGATCAAGTTCATATGAGAAACAAGCGAAGCAACTATGGGAGAGACAAAACTCAAAGTCTCACGTCGATTTCTTTAGAAAATATTATTGTGTTAATTAATTATTAAAACAAAAACATACTTAAAAATTATAATATTTTAAAAACTAAAACTAAAATTGAATTAATTGTTTTTCAAAACTAAAATTTAATACTATAAATTAAAATATTAATAAAATATGACGTGACAGTACAATACGTATGTCATGTCATTAATGAGACTGATAAATGGAGAGCGGTCATGGACATCCCAAATATATTTTAGTTTAAGGACCAAAAAGTTAATTCAAAATTTAAAAATTTCAAACTAGGGGGACCAAAAGTGAATTTAAGCCTAATATTAATAAGGCATGAGAGATAAATGAAATATTAAAATGTTAATTTTTTGAGTCTGACTTTACTAAACTAATTATTATGAGATTATATATGTTCATAAGAAAGAATAGAGAACAATTCATATGATGAATTAAAATAAAGAATTATTCACTAAACTGATAAAATTTAAGAGTTGTATTTAATAATTGTTTAACAATATAATGTTGTTTCATAACATGATACGACCAAATAGATGCAGACCATTCACTATGAACCTAGAACCTCTAATAATGTTTACTAATAAGAAGTCTCACATCTTAACTACATCATGATGGAAATAATACTTTAAAGTGAGTTGTTCTAAGGATGAATGAACTAGATGACTTGAATGAAATAGACGGCCATGAAGCCTAATCTATATACTTGACATGAAATACCTGAAACTCGTTAAGGATGAATAAAATAGTTGACACCGAAGCAATAATAAAAAGTATTTCTAGATTAAGCGCTTTTATTTGATAGAAATCTACTGTCTACATGAAAAAAATATTCATATGTTGAGTAAATAGAGAAATCATAGCATTGTAAAAGACATGAGTATTTGATGAACTTTTTTCACATATTAAGAGAAGCGTCGATCTATGCACCAATTATACAACCTCCTAACTAGAGTATTACTTTTGAGATCATGTGTGATGCTAGCAATTTCATATTAAATTTTGTCTTAGGACCGAGAAAAGACAAGAAAGTCTATTTTATCTATTGTGCAAGTAAAAACTTGAAGGAAACCCGAATAAATTACGGAACCACAAAGAAGGAACTTTTAGTTGTAGTATTTTTTGCCGATAAATTTATACAATACTTAATAGTATAAAAAATTATAATTTACACAAATCATGCAACAATAAAGTATTTGATGAATAAATAGGATGCTAAACCAAGATTAATTTGTTGGATATTGATTCTTTTAAAAGATATTAAATTTTGTTTACGGGGTATTTAAGCCCAAGTTGTAGAAAAGGTTAAGATGGAAATTTGAATCCATTAATCAAAAGAAAAAAAAACACAGCTATAAAGAATTCGACAACCTGTCACTATTGCTCATAATTGATGCCACAAAATGAAATAAGAATACTACAATCACCAATATCAATAATTTTGTATTCAAATGAAGAATAGATACATTTGGTCTTTTAATTTCTTTATATATTTATTCATAAAAAAATTAATTAATACTAGCTAAAATTAATAAAACTCATTTTTAAGATATCATTATAAAACAAACTATTAAGCAATTGTTTTTTTTATTCTTAAATAAATAAAACAAACTATTAAACTCATTTTTAAGATATCATTATATGGAAACGAATATAATATCATGCATTTTAAGCTTCATTTGCTCGTTGTGATTTTAACAAATGAGTTTCTTGTAATTTCAAATTTCTTCTAAATTGAGTTTCTTGCTATTCGTGAGTATTGAGGAAAACTAAGAAAAATCGATTCTAACATCCTCTAACCAATTATTAGTGTAAATTAACTATTCTACACTAAGCTACCCAATTACAAAGCTATGGCCACAACTATATTTTAAGCAAAGTAGTAATTTATCCACAATTAATTTCTTTTAATATTTAAAATTCTTCAAAATTCACTTTCTTCAAAGCTTAGATTCCTTTCATAATTGTTATAGTTTTAAAATTTTGTTCTATAAAAAAATAAATAATTTAAACTTTTATTATGCTTTAGTTTAGAAAATTTTATTTTTATTATAATAATTTAATATTAATATTTAAGTAAAAATAAATTATAAATGATATAAAATTTTATTTATATCACTTAATTTATGCCACACTATTAATTCATTGTTACCCTTTTTAACAGTTTCAATTAAAATATCATGTTAAAATTATTCCTCTTTTTATCGGTTCGTCAACCTAAACATATTAAAAACTCTTAAATTTTAAATTAAAACTTAAATTAAATCAATCAAGCATTTTAAAAATAAACTTGAAATCCATATTATCTTAATTCATCTTAATATTTGGATTGTATGTCGCCAAAGCATCTTCAGTTATAAATTATTAAAGAAATATAATTTCTTCATCTTACTAAAAATCAATAAACTTTTATTCTATCATATTTATGAAGTTCAATACTATATGTGAGTGTTGAGGAAAACTAAATTTTAGCCATCTCATGACAACATTGTTGACTCAACATGGTTGGAATTAACTATTCTACACTAAGCTAATCCATAACAAAGCTATGGTTACAACTAAATTTTAAGCAAAGTAGTAACTTATCCTACTCAATAATGTAGTATCAATATGCCTTATAATCGATTATATCACGTTCAGAATTAATTATATGAAGAATAATGCTTTAGTTTATAATCAATTATATCATGTATATAATTAATTATACGAAGAGAAATGCTTCTTATTTGATTATATATACAATCATAATCTATTATGGAAGTTGAAAAATATGTTTTCTATTTTAAATGGACTTCTCTAAATAATTATTGATAAAGTGAAGTTTGAAAAACTTTTTTTTAGAAGTTTATGAATATAAATTTTAGTTTTAAGAGAGGTACTACTAATATACGAATTACAATATGATCCTATGATAAAATAAAATTATTTAAGCTTTAGATCTAAGATATGCTTTAAGATCCAAGTTCATTACTTTTTATGATGTTCATAATATGTGACCTTGTTGAGTCAATCATTAAAAATATTGAAAATTTTCTACAGTTAAATCAGCGTCGGTAATTGAGAAGCGAAAGAGCGACAAACCAATTTTAGGGTACCAATACCACAAAAATGTGGATGAACTAGCTAAAACGCTTTCGTTGATCACTACCATTACCATCGCTAATCACGATGTTTTAGGGATCCTCATTGATGAAAGAAGTTACTGCAACTTGATATACGTCAAAATCTTCACAAAGTTGGACTTAAGAAACCAAGAATTGAAGTTATGTGAAGGTCATAACTTTGTAGCATTCAACAATTCTTATCCTCGTCCACATTCATTGTTGGCCATTCTTAGAAACTCTAGACGGGGTGGCCTCCCTCATCCAACTGAAGATGAATTTCCACGAAGATTGTGGCAAGCTAGTTGTAATCACAATAGACCTGATGAGGTCACGCAGATATATGAAGCAACACTAAAGAGTCCCCTATTAGCCAATGTCACCCTTGAGAAGAGACACAAAGAGGCTTGTGAAGCAATATGTGTAGTCTATATTGACATACACGAAGAAAAAGCCTCGCGGGGGACGACCTTGGACCCTCAATTAGAATCAAGATGAAGGTCTTAAGACCAGTTGTAGATGTAGAATTTAAAATCGTCCAACTGGACGATAACCCGTTGCAATCATGAAGATATGGGCTGACCTACCCGCTTGAGTCAAGAAAGGATTGTTTGAATTCTTAAGGTTTAATGTTGATTCCATGAGATGTCGGGAATATTTCTTGGTTAGTTGGATATTGCTTAGTGTGAAAGCAATCTCAACCTATAAATAGGGAGGTACCATATCATTGTAATATGCAGTTGTATAGAGAAATGACTAAATAAACTTAATTTTGAAGGCAGATAGAAACTGTGCAGAAACATTCTTCTACTTCCCCCTTTCTCGTTGAAATCCTAGTTTCCATTTCTTCCCCAATTCATCTTTTATTTCTTCTCAAATTTATGTGCAGTGGAATCATCATGCAACCAAGGTGTGGTTTATTCACTCGAGTGAAGAGTGAAGAATAAGAGGCTAAATCAACCGAAAGAACTGATTCTTGTTCATCAAGATTGATTCGAAATTCTCCATAGGTTTGGTGTAATTCTAACATCTGGTATCTAGAGTACTAGCAGTGTGATTCTTGGAAAGCATAATGCAATGAATCATATGAATGGGCATTTTCTGATGCGATAGCTGAAGAAAAGTCTGCACATAAAGAATTAAAGAAGAAATATTATAAAACCGTCTTTGTGATTCATCAATGCATTGATCTAGATAATTTCAAAAAGATCAATGATGCAGAACCACATAATGAAGCATAGGAAATCTTGGAGAAATCATTTGGAGGCCCTGAAAATGTGAAAGATGTGAAAGATGTGAGGTTACATACTCATAAAAGAACGTATGAATTGCTTTAGATAGAAGAAAAGTGAAAGCATAACTGATTTATCCACTAGGGTTACAAAACTAGTTAATTAAATCAAGATTTAGGGAGAACCATTGACATCAACATCAGTTGTCGCAAAAATCTTGAGTTCATTAGCTACAAAATTCGACCATGTGCTAGTAGCCATAGAAGAGTCAAAATATTTGTCAACAATGACAAAGGAAGAGCTTCAAGGAGCGCTTGAATCCCATGAACAAAGAATGGCAGAAAGAGCTTCAAGCAAGTCGAAGAGAGATGTGGCTTTACAGGTGTAATCATCAAGAGAAAAGAAAGGCAAAAGGAAGTGGTTCGACAACAAAGGTAGAGGAGGCTACAACAATCCGACTGGTAGAGGAAACATGCAAGAAGGAAATGTGTCAAACTAGATAAGGCCATCATACCAAAGTAACTACATAGTTGGTGGTGCTGTTAAAGGAAGATGTGGTGGAAGAAAACCTGACAAATGTCATATTTAGTATTTCAATTGTTAGAGGTATGGCAATTATTCTAGTGATTTTTCTGAAAAAAATATGAATCAATAAATTGATGCAAGGTTTCCAAAACATGAAGAAGAATATATGTTGCTCATGGTCACAACAAGAAATGAAGAAAGCTTCAAGGACCAACGGTACTTGGACTCAGGATGCTCATCACACATGATTGGTAGGAAATATTGGTTTGTCAACATAAAACCCTTAACGAAGAACATGGTGAGATTTGTAAATGACAATACTCTAGCAGGTGAAGGTATTGGTGATGTTACGATTATGAGGAAAGATGGAAAAATGTCAGTAATTTCCAATGTTTTATACATAACAGGCATGAAAAGTAATTTTCTTAGCATATGGAAGTTGGTCCAAAAGGATTACAAAGTGTGGATTGAAGATAAGATGATGAGAGTTCTCAACTCAAGTGGAAGGTTAATTTTGAAGGCTTCTATGTCACATAATAGAACCTTAAAGGTTGAACTTAATGTGATGGAGCAAAATTGCCTTACAACTGCAACTAGCAGAGATGAATATATATGACACTATCGACTAGGTCATCTCAACTTCAAAGACATCAGAGATCTAAAGATGAGAAACATGGTTCCAGGGTTACCGGAAATTGACATTCGAAATGAAGTGTGCGAGGAATGTGTGCAGGCAAAGTAGCACAAGAACAGCTTCAGCTAGGATGAAGGAAGCAAGTCAAAGGAATCTCTAGAAATAATATACTCTAACGTGTGTGGCCATATCCAAGTGGATTCGATTAGAGGTAACATATTACTTTGTCACATTCATAGATGATTTCAGAAGAAAAAAAATTATGGACTTACCTAATCGAGAAGAAAAGTGAAGTGATTGAGGTATTTTCCAAGTTTAAATCTCTGGTTGAAAGACAAAGTGGTCAAAAGATCAAGATTATGAGGATTTATGGGGTTGGAGAATATGTGTCGAAAGACTTTGACACATTATGCGAGAAAGAAGGGATTGTGCATGAGGTGATGCCATCCTACACTCCAAAACAGAATGGAACTTTAGAAAGGAAGAATAGAACCATTATGAATATGCTTAGAAGTATGTTGAAAGGTAAGCATTTATCTAAAGAATTATGGGGAGACGTTGTGTGGACTACAACATACATATTAAACAGAAGTCCGATGAAGAACCTAGAAGGAATCGTGCTAAAAGAATGTTGGTCTGGTGTCAAGCCTAGCTTGAGTCATCTGAAGTTATTTGGATCTATAGCACATAGACATGTGCCTGATCATTTGAGAAGAAAACTTGATGACAAGT
The DNA here is from genome assembly GCF_024323335.1 of Lathyrus oleraceus. NCBI lineage: Eukaryota > Viridiplantae > Streptophyta > Magnoliopsida > Fabales > Fabaceae > Lathyrus > Lathyrus oleraceus. The sequence continues at coordinate 162,317,802 of NC_066579.1, read as the reverse complement.
CGAGTCAAATGATCCTAATAGGATATCATTCGACTGGAGGATACAAGTTGTTCAACCTAGTGAAGAAGAAAGTAGTGATTAACAGGGATGCCATCATAGATAAGCTTAAGGAATAGGACTAGACTGAAAATGTCAAGAAGGATTTAGTGAGAACCCTATGTGAAAAACCAGCAAGTGAAGTCAAAATAGAAGTTTAACAAAAAGAAGTTAGACGTCAAGCAAGCACAATCAGACCTCAAAGAACAAGACACGTGCCTGTAAGGTTGCAATAATGTGTGATTACATCAGATGATGTGGTCGATGATGAATGTGAGCTGGTACACTGTAATTTCTATGCATATGTAAAACCAGTCAATGCAACTGACGCATTGAAGGATTTGAAGTTGATGAAAGCAATGAATAAGGAATTGAACTTGATGGAAGTCAACAATACTTGGTCACTTGTCGAATTGTATTAAGGACAAAAGGAAATAGATGTGAAGTGGGTATACAAGGTGAAGCTGAATCCCAAAGCATGAGTAACTCGACACAAGGAAAAACTTGTGGCGAAAGGATTTCTATATAAAATAGGAATCGACTTCGATGAGGTTTTTTCACATGTGGCTAGGATCAAAACAATCAGGTTGATTGTTGGTCTAGAAAATATGAACAACTGGCACATGTGTCAGATGGATGTGAAATGTGCATTCTTGAATGACCCCTTAGATGAAGAAGTTTAGGTTGCATTACACATTAGGTTTGTGAAACAATGTTAAGAAATAAAGGTGTACATGATGCATAAAGCCTTGTATGGACTTAAGCAAACTCCAAGAGCTTAGAATAAGAAGATAGATATATTTCTAAGAAGAAGGAATTTTTAAAGTACACAACTGAGCATGGAGTATATGTAAGAAGAAGTAAGAGTGAAAACTAGTGGAATTTTGTATCATGCAGTTGATGAAGGAAAAGAATGCAAACTAGTGGGTTCCACCGACTCAAGTTAGTGTAGTAATGATAAAGATAGAAAATCCACAATTGGTTATCTGTTTATGCTAGGTGGTGCACCAGTTTCTTGGAACTCAAGAATAGAACCAGTAGTGGTATTGTCATTGTGTGAAGCAGTGTGCATAATGGCTTATCCTTGTGCATGTCAAGTGACTGGTGAATTTGGTCGAAGAAATTACAGGGAAGAATCATGGAGAAATTACCATGAAGATCGATAATAAGGATTATCCCTGTTATGAATCTGAAGAAGAATTCGATAGCACATGGAAGAAGCAAACACATCAAAATAAGGTTCCACTACCTTCAAGAGCAAGTAGTAAATGGGAAACTGAACTTGGAACACTACATAAATGAGAATTAGATTGCGGACATCATGACGAAAGGTGTGTAGGTCAAAGTGTTCAAAAGACTAAGAACAATGATGAATATAGATAACTTAGACACTATGAATTAGGTGGTGTATTGAGCATATAATTCTTTATGTCAAAGCACCATTTCAAAAATGTCTGTTATATGCTCTACGTACAAATTATATAGATGTCTAAATGTCGAAGAAGTGTGCCTTCGACATAATTTAAGATTTAGCCTTATTTTATATTTTTAGTTGAGTTAGGTTAGTTGGAAATTTCTTAGTGTGCAAGAAATCTCAACCTATAAATTGAGAGGTAGCTTATCAATGTAATATGCAGTTGTATAGAGAAAAGATTGAATAAACTTCACTTTGAATGCAAAGAGGAACTCTGCAGAAATATTCTTCTTCTTCCCCCTTTCTCGTTTAAACCCTAATTTCTCGTTCTTCCCTAATTCATATTTTATTTTTTCTCAAATTTCCATGTATTGGAATCACCATGCAAGCAAAGTGCGATTGATTCACTCGATGAAGACTAAAGAACAAGATGTTATATCAATTAGAAGAACTGGTTTTTATTCATCAAGATTGATTTGAAATTCTCCATATGTTTGGTGTAATTCCAACAATTTTAAAGTTATGGCACAATAATGCAATTCAAAAGTCATAGACGCCTGCATTCATTGTGCAATAATTTGTATGAAAAATTTACCAATTATTATAGTTTATTCAATATATATCATACCGGCCTCGAGTTGAGTTCTTTAATTTCTATAAATTTCAGTTATGGTATTAAATTTTTAACTAACAACAAATTCTAAATTATCAGAGTCATTGACAAATTAATTGTTACGCTCATCTTTATGAAACCAAATTCAACAATGCGTGATTAAAAATATTTTAATGATATAAAATTACATCAATATAATTATGTCATCATATAAATATTATGAAACAAAATCATATTTGAATCAATGGTTTAATCATAACTATGCTCTCACTGAAGGGACTTAAGAGAGTTTTTCAAAAATTGTATCCTCTTAGCGGAACAATCCCGATAAAGGAATATTGATTAAACCATTAATCATAAATCAAACACAAAATAAGGATTCTGAATTACCTCTTAAAGCGTTCTTTAACTTTGATCACAAACGTGAAAAATAACATTGTCTCTACGAAGTCCACACGAGTACAAAATGGAACATGATGCTAGTTGACAATTATAATTGATAGATGAAAGAGTTCCTCTATTTATAGAGGGCTATTAAAAACTAATACTCCTATTTTAGTCTTTTTCAAAATAAGACCAACTTATTTAATTAAATTATTTTAATTAAAATAAAATATTATTATATTTAACTAAACTATTTTTATTAAATCAAATAAATATTAAATAAATTTAATTAACGTCAAATCTCATTTATTTAATCAAATAATATTTAATTAAATAAATTATATTTATGCTAATTTATAAAATAATACATTTAACATCTAATTAAATTAAATCTTATTTAATTCAATTATTCGTTCCATTCCATTGTTAGTACTCTATGTGTGTGACCTTATAAGTTCTCTTTACGTTGGTAATAAAATATTTAATATTATAAATAGTTAGTGGTATCTAGCAACACATTACTGCTACCCAATTAATGAGAATGTCATGTGATTTTACATAACATTTCTATGATAATGATCTTGTGCACAATTACATTTTTGCCCTTATATTTATATTGAATACAAGACATATAATATGTCACCCTTGTACAGTCCAATATTTTATTCATTGATCCCTGAATATACTTGATAACAACAAATAAAATCAATATCTCATATTAACTTATTTGAGCATGACTATATATGCATTATACTGTAATACTCGATCAAGGGGTCATAGATATTTCTTCTATATATGTAGGAGGGGGAAATTCCATCTAGGTCACTCATGTCCATTGACATCATTTGTGGAGTACTAATCAACCATTGTTATGGTCGTCCTGTACGAACAATGTTTGACTCGAAATAAAGTACCCGACTTCACATCTAGGGTCCATAGAGGTTTCAGATCGAAGGGTGGTATACACCATTATCACTATGAGAATAATTATGACACTTACATAATATACTATATAGTATTATCAAGGTGAGTCTATCAAGTATAAATATTACTTTTAATATTTATACATATGTGAAGACTTGATATCCCATATCCATGACCTGTGAGATACGATCATCAGTCTACTCGCTTAATAGTCTATATGCATTATTGTTGTCCTATTTGACATCAAAACTTGACTACAAATATTTTAAGAATAATGTGTTTATGTTTAATAACGTCTCACGATTAAGTCACACTTAATATATCATCAAACAAACAAATTATTCTAAAGACTTCATTATATCTTATACGAGTAATATATATATATATATATATATATATATATATATATATATATATATATATATATATATATATATATATATATATATATATATATATATATATATATATATATATATATATATATATATATATATATATATATATATATATATATATATATATATATATATATATATATATATATATATATATATATATATATATATATATATATATATATATATATATATATATATATATATATATATATATATATATATATATATATATATATATATATATATATATATATATATATATATATATATATATATATATATATATATATATATATATATATATATATATATATATATATATATATATATATTATATATATATGGCTTACTCCAACACAATATACATGGGATGATTAACATGATATGGTTTAAAAAATATCCAGGTTTCAAAATTTTACTGAGACAAATTTTAATAATTTATTTTATAATTATTTATAAAGAAATTATGTTTTGATTATAGGGTAGTAAACTAAATTTTTAGTTTTAATAATTTGTTTCCTAAATATAATTTTTTCAAGAAACTAAAATATTTTAATATGATTGCTAATAAATTTCCATTATATAAAACTCTTAAGTGACTAAATACTCCCTTGAAATATGGTTTTGTTTTAAAAATATTGAAGATGGAATTCCTAATTGTTTTAAATTTCCATTATTTTAATATGTTTCATAATTTAGCATTCTATATCCTTGAAAATGGAATTCGTGTAGTTGAAAAATATATGCATTCAAACCGTTCTATTAAGATCTAATGGTATAAGAAAATACAGATTTTAATTTTAATTTTTATTTTATATATATATATATATATATATATATATATATATATATATATATATATATATATATATATATATATATATATATATATATATATATATATATATCAATTTTAAATCCAAACCTTTTGGTTTTTATCAAACAGTTGCGAGTGTGAGTGCGTGTAAAATTTGAGTACACAACTCTTTTAAAAACCATCCGAAAATTGTGACGTCTTTACATTTTCACATGCATTCATGTTCAAATGCCAAGCAAAAACCGATGTGTCGAAAAAGTTTGTTTTATAGAGTCCCTCATAGCCCAATCTCCATTTGTTACCACTACTTTTGGATATTTATTTGCCATGCACTCTGAGAAACACCTTAACAACCATTTAATGCCTCTGTCATTTCATCTAACACTAGTGCATCATCGAATATAATAATATGTCAATGGTGGCTGCACCTAGAAAATATAACCAACAGATAATTGTATTTGTTCCTGTAAGTTGTGTCAAATGCAACAACATTACCAAAACAGAAATAATCCGATCTACTAGGGTCATCTTTCGAAAAAAACTATATCAATCTTCCAACACTATGAAAGTTTGATAATGTGTAACTGGTTAAACCTGATGACAATTTGAAAAATACTTTAAGTAATATTTAGATGCTAAACCTTTTGATGTAAAAAGTCATGTTATGCATCAAGATGAATTAAATATGAAATTTCTGAGCACTATGGTAAATACACATGATCAAATTGTAACTTATACCTTAATGAAGTGATCAATCTCCTAAAGTATAAGATCATCTTGACAATGTTGCTTGTGGTACATGTCTTGATACCATAGCTTAAATAATGAAGTTTTTTCTCATCCTTTTATAATGTATATGAACTTGAGAAAGTATACTTGTCTTCATCAAAATAAAATGTTGGAGAAGCTTGACTTCACAATCTGTCCTTTTTTTATGATGACAACCATTGAAATTTGAAGTGCTTGAATCTTGTGGAACATTTGAAAAGCTCTTAAGCAAGTGATTCCCCTAACTTTGATAACTCCTCATTGATCAATAGCAATTTTAAAGACTTTTTCTCTGTATATGTTAGAGGATACAAGCACACACATATCTTCTCCCCCTTTGTCGTTATCAAAAGGAAGGGGGAAAAGAGAATAGAAATGTAAAATAAAATGCCGCGTCTCAAAAAATACAACCTCGCAAAGCGCATTGCCCACTCACGAATGGACTAAAAGAGTCTCCACCACTTTTTATTTTTTTCTAAGGAAAGGGAAAATGACGATAAAACCCTAAGGGAAGAAACGGGATAAGATGGTCATCACAATCAAATTTAGGGTTCGGGAGTCGGTTATGCAAGGGGAATGTATTAACATCTCTCACATTCGTTGTACTCAACGAAAACCTCTTATAATTCTAAGGGTTGATTGTTTGTTAAAGGGTAACGTTTGTCTTATTCTTATTCTTATTCTTATTTATCAAGTTATTAAAGTATTTAAAAAGAGAAATTATTTATAAGAGAAAAGGGAAAAAAACTTTTAATTATTGAGCTCGCCAAGGATTCAAACCCTTGTTCCTACGTATTCTCATTGTGCAATGAGAAAATCATAGCTTTGTAGTTCATTCTTAAAAATATTATGTGTTGGTTACTTTTATAGGATAGTGTTAAAGTTGTTCTTGCGTTTAAACTTGGCTTGTAAACTTGCCTAAGCGCTTGTTTTTGTTTCGTGTCGAACGTAAATTGGACTATCCTTTTTATGAAAAAGGAGATTTTTGAAAGGTGCACAAGGGCCCAAAAATGGTTTGATGGGTTATCTTGCTTTTAAATTGATTTGATCTTAAGTGTCGTGGATGTATATCCACTTCAGTTTAATTTTCAAAATAAATTGATGATGGTGATTATATACATAATATCTTTTGATTAAATATCTTTATTTATTTATTTTTGAAAGAGTAATATCTTTTGTACTTTTTGAATTTAAATAACAAAGGGAAACTATTTTTTTTTTGCGAATAAAGAATTAAATATCAACTAAAATGTAAATTTAAAATAAAATCAATATATTGATTAAATCAGTTAAAAAGTGAATTAGAAACCAAAGAAAATATATCAAAATGCAAGGGGTGCATATGGAAGGAGTTAGGGTAAATTAACACATAGGCCATAAACCCTAATTTCTAAAGAAATAACACAAAAATGGATAAATAAATAAAAATTAAAAAAATGCAAAAAAAAATGAAGGGGGCGTTGCTTCCTTATTAATGTTGTGTTCAATGGTGGTATGGAACATGTCTTGTTCGCGGTGGAGGCTTGACGAGAGGAGATCAGATTCCCGGTGGAGGCTTGCCGTCAGATTTGTAGTGGCTAGGGGCAACGGTTGAAACTCCGATAAGGTTCGATTCAACTCATTTTTGAACTCTTGTAGTGATTTGTAAAACAGTGAATCATCTTTCATTTTAATTTTAGGTCCTATTTATAGCATAAACATTAGGTCAAAAATTAAATTGGATTTGTCGGATTAGGAAGGTTTGTATGTTATTTGATTTGAATGTATATGATTTATTTCTTTGTGATCAAGCTAATGAATCTGAATGACTTCATGACCTATGTAAAATGTAACACTAAAGATTGGATTTTACTTTTTTTTTTTTATATAATTTTTATGTCATACTAAAAATAAAGTAATAATTTAAAATACTAACCAAAATAACTAATCTTGAATAATAGTAATAATAACAAGGATAAAAAAAATTATTTTTATTTTATTTTTTTATACTAAAAGTACATTAAAATAAATAAAATATTAATTAGTAAAAATAATTTATTAAAAAAATTGAAAAGAAATATAAAAATTTAAAGTTTTAATTTTAAAAATACTGTAAATGAAGGTAAGACACAAAAAACAGAAAAAACTCTAAAATTGGGGAATGCGTAATTTGAACCCAAGACCTCATGCTAAACACAATCACTACACTACCAAATGAATTATCTCATTCATTCAAAATGTAAAGCTCCTTAAAAACATACAAGGTAAATGTGTCAAAATTTTGGATATGACAGTTGCTCCTATTCAATTAACTTTAATCCGAGAGCATGATTGTTAATGAGTCATCATGTGACTGTGGTAGAAGATAATTAAATACAAGTGTAACGGTAAATTTTTTGAGGTTAAGTTATGGATTAACTTAACTCACAAAGGAAGAGTTGTCACCATGCTTTTATTATTTTCAAAGGAAAGGGAAAAAAGAACGAACAAAATCCAAAGAAGTTTTAAAACAAAACTAATAAAAGAGATAAGAGTATGGGGGTTAGTTATACAAATGGAAGGTATTAGCACCCTAAACATGTACCTGTCGTACCTCGAAAAATGAGAACACGACCTAGCGAAGCGCAATCGCATGCTCGCAATGATGGACTGAACAGAGTCGCCACCGAACTTTATTTATTCCTAGAAAGGAAAGGGGAAATATCGATAAAACCCAAGACAAAACGACAATGATTATGATCGTCGCAACCAAATCAGGGTTCGGGAGTCGATTACGCAAGGGGAAGGTATTAGCACCCCTCACGTTCGTTGTACTCAACGGGAACCATTAGGTTAGTTGTGTGCGTTAGTGTTAGTTGAAATGTTAGGCTTTAAGTTATTAGATGGGAAAGAAAGAATAGAAGAGAGGAGAATGTTTTTGGATTTTCGATGAAGGACTAAACCTAAGTTTTTTATTAGTGGGCCTGACAAGATTTACAAATCCTGCTCCTACGTATCTCAATAGAGAAATCAAGGCTTACGTAGTTCTAGGTAGAAAAATGTTTGTTTGTTGGTCGATTTTAGCGAAAGCTACTTTGTGTCAAATCGACGAAAACATTGTTGGACTACCCAAAACAAGTGGAGAAACATTGCCTTGCATTGTTTTGAAACAAAGTACCTCTCGTTTGAGAAAGGTTTGAAGAGTCAATTGCACGACAGCGAGAAAAAGAAATTGTTTGGTTTGATGTGTTTTGAATAATGGCGAGAACTTGGATGAGCGAGATATCCATCTCGAATCCTAGTCTCAGGAGTGCGTGGTATCCACTACGTTCCATATCCATCTTATTTGCAAAAAATGTTTAATAAGAATTAAGTGTTTTTGAGGTTTGATTGAGAAAGGGTTTGAAGAAACCGCATTGACAATTTTGGATGATGGCGAGAGCTAAGATAGGCGAGGCAACCACCTCGAATCTTGATCCCAGGAGTGCATGGTATCCACCATGTTCCATTTCCATCTTTATTGAAAATTGTTTAGATAGGAATTAAGTATTTTGAGTTTTGTTGTGAAAATGACTTGACATTGGATCAAGCATTGATGGACGTTTAAGAGAAATTTTTGAATGAAGGTTTGAATGAAATGGAGTAGATATATTTGGGTGATGACCAGAGCTAGGATAGGCGAGACATCCATATCGAACCCTAGTCTCAGAAGTGCGTGGTATCCACCACGTTCCATTTCCATCTTTATTGAAAAGGTCTTAAATATGAATTAATATTTTTTTGAGTTTTTATTATGAAAAATGGCTTGACGTTGGATCAAGCATTTGATGAAGGTTTGAAAGAAATGGAATAGAATGGGAGGAAGAAATGGATTGATTTGTTTATTGAGAAAATACTCGACGTTGGATCGAGTCTTATATTTTTTGATATTTTGGAAATGATTGATTTTATTCTTGTGTTAGTAGCTAACTAAACAGTCAAGCAAACAAAGAAATAAAAAGCGATAAAATCATTACATGCCATGGGAGTAGGGGTACATTTTGTCAAATGGGGATTCAAAGTAATGAAATAATTAAATCGGGCCCAAACAACAAGCAATGCGATGTATGAGTGTAAGTGCAACAGAATTGTCTCATTGTAAGAAGGCCCAAGAGTAAGCCATGTGAAGAAAACAACAAATACAAAATTATATTTACAAGATAATCAAAAATTAAATCAAAAAGAGTAAAATCGGGATTTGCACGGATGGAAATTGAGGGACACACAACCTAAATAATGTGCTCAAAGCCGGTTTGCACATATTAACAACAATCGAAATGTCATATGTGATTAACCAAAACGCGGCAAAATACTATCAATGTATCGATAAAAATAATCATGAATAAATACCACGGGAATTGCCAAATCCATAGATTAAAAATTGACATTTAAGCAATAAAATAAATCTAGGACAAACATTAATATCAACAAGTGTCGAAAAAATGGGAATGAAACATGAAATATTAAAAGAGAAAATAATAATTAAAAATGATAAAATAATGAAATAAAAAGGAAATGACATGCACAAGGATCAAACCCCCCACACAAAGGGAGATGAGACTCCTTCCACTCCACCTGGCCACGGGTGGTCAGCTGTTGCGTTAACAGCGACTCAAATACATAAACAAAGAAACACAAAGAATAAATAGAAAAAATAAAAAAACTAATAAAAGGCCAGCATGGGCCATACGAGTTTGGGCTTGATGAGTACCCAACAGTTTCTTGGACTGTTTTGGGTCGGGTCAAATGAGACCCGCTCCAGTCTGGCCCAAGATGAGGTGGCGACCGGAATTCCAAACAGCACCCTAGCCGTGTGGCTGTTGGGTAACGAAACAGAGGAGAATAAATCTCCTTAAATGACAGTTGGTGGCGCAATGAGTGAGGGGCAGGTGAAATGAAAAGTCACTGCCAACTTTAATGATTCAGTTCATTCTCCCACAGAGGAACTTAATTATTTTTTTAAAGCCAAGAAGACAACATGAGAAAAAATCTAGAGACAAAACATTCATTCACACCAACCCGTCTTTCTCCCTCACGCAAAGAAAACCCAACTGCCCCTTTTTAACAAGAACCAAAACCTCCCACATTTGCAATGGAGGAAAAAAACGGGCGATAATCGTAAACCCCAAAAATGGAGACAAAAATTCAATTGAAAAAGGAAGTTCCGACCCAAGGGAAACCCTACTCTCAACTATTCGGTGGTCGGAGAAAAACGTGAATAACCAGCCACGACCAACAAGAATACAAGATTGGCGAAGATGTTTACCTGTTGCAGCGAAATCAAGCGGTGGTATGAAGAGGTGATCACTCGTGCAAACTCCTCTTGTTGCATTTTTTCTTTTTCCTTTTCTCCGTCCAAAATTACTAGGGTTTTTCTTTTTGAGCAGTCGCCGTATTGAATTTTTAGGGTTTTTCGGCTGATCTCCCTCTATGAACAGTGGCCGCTCTTTTTTATATGTGGCTAATCTCCTTCTCTCTGCTTTGTCTCTTCAAGGTAGTGGAAAAACGTTCGTACAGGAGCCGTTTGATGATTTTGTCCTTATCCCCAGTTGGTGGTCCCTCCCTCAATTCCTTTTAGGTTCCTCAATCTTTACCATGGGTAACAGGTAAATCACTGCTGTAAATTTCTTGACACACTTGAAAAAAAATGGAACGTGGCGGTTCTGAATTATTGGAACGAGATTGTATTAATCCGCGATTGTTATTGTTGATACTTGCCGGATCTGGGTCATGGCTTGCATTGACTCTAGATGATGAATCTGAGTTTCCCTCAGTGGTAGAAAACAAGAGAAAAAGTGAGCCAGAATTAGCTTCCGCAACTAACTTATTAACTTCACAAAGCGTAAATTCTACTTTGATTATATTGTTCCCGTCAATGCCGGATGAACCTCAAATGGTGACTATCTGACTGAGAAGATAAATAGTAGAATACTTTTTGTTGTCAGCATCTTCATTATTAGGATCAATCTTTCCAGACTGACATAAAAAGGAAACATGTTTTAGGTTTCTTCATCACTCCATGACAGCAAAACTGTTAATTGTATCCTTCTTATATTCTAAGATTTAATGTGTTTGGTGTTTTAAACTTAACCGTTATTGCAGGAGAAAATCACGCCATGTTGAGTTCTAACTGAGGTCTGCAAGCGCAATGTCTTCAAGCATTCAAAACAAAACTACAGAAGTGATTTATCCATTGCTACAACCTTGCTTTGATCGGGGAAAATAGTAGAGGAAGTTCTTGATTCACTAGAACAGTTTTCATCATCAGTATCCACAACATTTGCAGATACTGATGGTACCCGGAGTGCATAATCAATGAGGCTACAAGATTTTTCACTGTTAGAGGCCCTGTGCTCATTCCAATACTTCTTCCTCTGTTTTATTTCTCCCTCACCTATCGCAAGAAGCATAGCTACCTCAGAGGAATCATCATCATTCGAGCTTCCAAGGGTTCCTGTTGCCGAAGATCCTAGCAGCGACTCTATTTTGTCATCCTTTCCTTGACCGAGAGAGTCTGAAGATCCGAGAGGTTGCTCAGAGTCTGAATTTGAAACTCTTTTAGAATACAATGTCATCTTTACGGGGACAACAATTAGAGCCATAAGAAAAAATAACCATCACAACCACCAAAATATAGGAAACTGTACTGCTTAATAGAATTAGATTGCCAAATATTATGGTGGCAGAAGATATACACCCAAGATGACACTAGCACATTGGATAAAGATAAAATGAGAACTAGATGTGGAGTCTTCATCCAAAACCGGTGTACAAGGCCTAACCAGAAACATCATACTGAAACAAACAACTGGAATACCAATTGTCAGCAACATGAGGAACTTAGAAGAATCGTTATGAAGCAGCAGGCTGTAAATTTGAGTGAAAACCGCAACACTAAGCCCTCCATAACCTTGTCAAAGCCAGCAAACCCTTTGTCACTATGAGGAATATCCAAACCTCCATCCAAAGCTCCCTTGAATGCATCAAACATACGGTTACCGGTTGTGGTCTGGGATATTATGCAGCAAATCAAACTTGTGATTATAATTCTCAAATGAGAATTAGAAACTGTATTGAACCAAATTACAATGCAAAACAACTGGACTTTTCAGACCGGCAAACAATACGAGAAGCAAAAAGACCACAAACATGCGGTGACGTCTTGGCTGAAGATATGCCCGTGTCATGTGCAAAAGAGGAAGCGAAATAGAAAGAGAAGTGTTCTTTCCAGCTCAATGCGTCCAAACAAAGATGAAACAGTGCTACAATTCTGCATTGGGAAATCTCCAGCTGACACTTATATGGGCATACTGCACTTGTTCCCTTCTTTTCTTGCTTTCAATGACTTGAGTTGAATCTCATTTTGATTTTTGGTTTTGGGTACTGACTGTCATGTGATTTGGTTTGATTTTTGTAGGGCTTTCGTTGTGTTTGATGTAATGTCATCAAATATGCCAGCAATTCTGTTTGCCGTTGACCCACATTCTGCTCAACTGGCGGCGGTGTTAAGTTGGAGAACCCAGTAACATCAGCATGAACATTATTTGCCACAGAAAAATTCGGATTCACATGACATATTTGCATATCAGTATCCTTGAAGCAATCTGCAAGCCACCTTTCAGCTGACTGTAAGTCCTCGTAATTGGTAGCAGAAGCACTATCTGAAACGTCAGATATCCATTGTGACACTTCTGGGAAAATATCCGCATTGGAGTTGCCCGTCCCATTTAATTCCAAATATGCCGAAGACATTTGTACATCAGCAAGGGAATGATTCCCGTTCTGATTGTTGAACTGCAGCATCCTCCGTCTCTTGGCTTGTGAACAAGTCTCCGAACTTTTACCTCTTCCTTTTGAATATCATTTGATTCACCATTATTGATACTGTATGCAAAATCCTCACAAGCCTTTACAGGGGTTGTTTCATCATCAAGCACGATAGGAAGATCTTCATTTCGAGGAACTTGATTCCGCAGCTCTTGCGAAATGTCAAAATTCGACGACCTCTGGAGACCGTAATCATCCTTCTTATGCCAATTCCCAGGAGCCTTGTCTTTGTTGTTATAATTCATTTCTAGTGCATAGAAAGATGTGGTGATGATCATAAATAATAACTGTTGTTACATAGAAAACTCGAGTGTTTTTGCTGCTACTGCATGAGATACGTTGAGTTTCGGAGTTTTTCGGTGTCAAATCTCACAACCGCTTCGGTGAGGTCAAAGGTGGATTTTGAGCTCGCTCATGCTTTCTTGAAATGCGAAAGGGATTGATGAGGTACGAAGTCGAAGCGTTCATGTGTGCTCGATGTAGCTCATTCATTGTGCGAGTGATCAGTGCATTTAGATGCACATTCATCTATATTTATACTTATGCATTTCCATGTTTTAGTTTGGTTATTTTTCACTTTTAATGTGTTTTTATAATTTATCTTATTTTTACACTTATTTATTTTTCGCAGTTTATTTTCAGCATTAGCAGTCTGCACGAATAAATACAAAACTTGAGCTAGGAGTATCGGATAGAGGCGTGCTACCAGTCGTTGGAAACCTAAGAGAAAGAGCTACAACTTTTATGTTGAAGACAAAAGCTGATTCGGAGTGAAGAAGTCTCAAATAATTCGTTGAAGTTTCGTACTTTAGGAAATATTTTCTTTTGGGCCATTTGTTGGGCCGAATTTAGGTTTTTCGGCCCAGTTTGAATTATTAGTGAAACCCTTATTCTGTTTAAAAGGGAAGCCACGGTACTGTAGCAATCACACATTATTCACGATAACTTTTTGCTTTTGTGCGATGAAGAGGAACTAATCTCCTAGAGTCAATCTGCTGTAACCGAATTTCCAAGGCTTTGAGGTTTTTATTCTATCAATATAATTTGTTCTCTTTCAATTCTATTCTATGAAATTTCATTTGCTTAATCTGTAATTTATGGAATAGTTTTGATTAAATTCGTATGATTGCATTTCTAACTATTAATCGCCGTTTTCGTCGCTTTGTCGTTAAATTGCGTTTGTAAATCATGCTTGCTTAATTCACGATTGTATTTATCCGTTTGCTTAATTCGAAATATAGGAATATAAATCTGTCATATATCTATTACACTTGTCAATCGAATTTGAATCGAATAGAGATCGAAGCCGTTTAGGGAATTGGTAGGAAAAAACCAATGATTAGCCGGAAACCGAAAACAGTAGATTGACTTATTTTATAATCGCTTATTTTAATCATTTTTTTGCTTTGTTTTCTAAATCGACCACTAAAATATAAACCCCCTTAAATCGATTTCATTAGGTTAAGAATAATACAAGAATCCTTGCGATACGATACTCGAGGTGTCGCTTCCCGTTTACTATATTTTATTACTCGTTTTTGACCCGTGTGCGACAACGGGTCAAATTGACACTCGTGATCTTAGCCCATCCATATGTATGCATAGAATCTCACTTAAAGATGAAATAAAAGTAGTGAGGAAGCCCCGTAATCCTTTGAGTCTTGATATTGTGAAAAAGGAGATCACTTTCACGCGCCCATTCAACACTTTTACTTATCAAAGATTCTTCTTTGATCTTGGAATACAAGGCGAATACACTATTCAAAATTTCAAGGTCAATGGACACTACCCAAAGCTACTACATGAGAACCCGACTTTGGAAGAAGAGACTGCAGAAGAACTCTCTTTGGAAAAGGCTGCTTATGTAATCACTTATCTGCCTTGACTCCTTGGGTGTGTTCTTTCCTTTCTCCCACTCTTATTTTATATTTATGGTATTTCATTGAGGACAATGTATGTTTTAAGTGTGGGGGAGGGAATCATTTATTTGTTTTGTTTTGTTTATTTTTTTTCAGTTTTTCTCTGTTTTTGGTTTTTAGTTGCTAAAAAAATGCATCTTCTTGAAAGTTTTAGGCTATAGACTGACTAATTTGAGATTAGTTTGCGGAGACTTGGGAAAAATTCACAAGATCGGTATCGTCTTAACACCGTAAGTCTCCTGCATATGGAAATTAAGTTGAATTTTTATTATGTTTTATCCTTACATTCTCATCCTCTGACAGCTCTTGAGTACTTTATTTCAACAGTCAACACCATCTCACACACACTCTACACAGGGAAGCCGATGAATATAAGTGAGTGTTCCGAAAGAAAAAAAATAAAGGAATGCACCTTCTAAGTTTGGTGACCCTCACCCGGTCACTTAACCCAACGGTTGTGGAACCTTCAAAAAAAAGTTGGAAATAAGACTCTTTTGTAGTTGGTTCAGCGATTTCTGGTGCTGAACTTGGTAGGGCAGATTACGGTCCGATCCCCCGTAACTACAATTGAGTAAGCAAAAGGTTATGCCACTTAAGTACCAGAACCCCGTGCAGAAAAGGATCAGAGTCACTAACCGATCGCCTTGCTATGAGTGTGTGGAGATAACGAGCTTAATGTGATTGCGCCTGAATGAAAAAGAGCGAAAAGAAGGATGAGTAAGTTAGGCTTTAACATAATAGCATGATTCGAGTTGATTTGTGTATTCAGGAGGTTTATGACTGCACAATTATGGATTAGTGTTCCTATGATATCCTTAGTATGCAAGATTAGTACCTATCGATGCAAACATAACCGAAGAAGACTTGTGGCCTAGGATGAGTAACTAATGATGTGTTTGTGTTTTCTTTGTTTTATTTTAAATTTTGCTCGTAGTGCAAAAGTTCAAGTGTGGGGGAATTTGATCAGTGCATTTACATGCACATTCATCTATATTTATACTTATGCATTTCCATGTTTTAGTTTGGTTATTTTTCACTTTTAATGTGTTTTTATAATTTATCTTATTTTTACACTTATTTATTTTTCGCAATTTATTTTCAACATTAGCAGTCTGCACGAATAAATTCATAACTAGAGCTAGGAGTATCGGTTTGAGGCGTGCTACTAGTTTTTGGAAAGCTAAGAGAAAGATCTACAACATTTATGTTGAAGACAAAAGCTGATTCGGAGTGAAGACGTCTCAAATAATTCGTTGAAGTTTCATACTTTAGGAAATATTTTCTTTTGGGCCATTTGTTGGGCCGAATTTAGGTTTTTCGGCCCAATTTGAATTATTAGTGAAACCCTTATTCTGTTTAAAAGGGCAGCCGTGGTACTGTAGCAATCACACATTATTCACGATAACTTTTTGCTTTTGTGCGATCATGAAGAGGAACTAATCTCCTCGAGTCAATCTGCTGTAACCAAATTTCCAAGGCTTTGAGGTTTTTATTCTATCAATTTAATTTCGTTCTCTTTCAATTCTATTCTATGAAATTTCATTTGCTTAATATGTAATTTGTGGAATGGTTTTGATTAAATTCGTATGATTGCATTTCTAACTATTAATCGCTGTTTTCGTCGCTTTGTCGTTAAATTGCGTTTGTAAATCGTGTTTGCTTAATTCACGATTGTATTTATCCGTTTTTCTTAATTCGAAATATAGGAATATAAATCTGTCATATATCTATTACACTTGTCAATCGAATTTGAATCGAATAGAGATCGAAGCCGTTTAGGGAATTGGTAGGAAAAAACCAATGATTAGCCTGAAATCAAAAACAGTAGATTGACTTATTTTATAATCGCTTATTTTAATCATTTTTTTTCCTTTGTTTTCTAAATCGACCACTAAAACATAAACCCCCCTTAAATCGATTTCATTAGGTTAAGAATAATACAAGAATCCTTACGATACGATACTCGAGGTGTCGCTTCCCGTTTACTATATTTTATTACTCGTTTTTGACCCGTGTGCGACAGTGGATCAACGAGCTGATGGATTTTTGAATTGCTAGAAGAAAGCAGGTTTTGGATTTTGTCTTCCTGTCATGAAAAATCATATGCAGGTTTATTGGAATTGTCTTCCTGTCATGTAAAATCAGATGCAGGAAAGTCTAGCAATCTGGTGTGATGTACTTCCCTGGATAGCGACATAAGAATAGAATACTTGTTATAACCCATAGCCCCATAGCCAGTTCAAAGAATATGATCTTAATTCTTAGGACCAATGTCCTTCAAAGAACATATCTGCTCTTCTCCCATATCAGACATGATAGAAACCACAAGATTTGTTCCTTCAGTAAATCCATCTTTATTCTGAGTAAGGAGTGCATCCAGTGGGAAGTTTCAAACCAACCTTGGTACTTCCGTCATCAACCAAACAGACTCACAAAATCAACTTCAGATATATCGATAAACTGATAGTTGGTACAGTTCACATGGGGAACATCACAATTGTGAGATGAAGGAACAAATCTTCAAGCTGTTTTTCATTGAAAATATCAATGGCAACCAAGTGACACTTCGCATGTCCATGCTTTCATGTTTTTTTTGAAGTAGAAACCTCAACAGCCTTGCATGGCCTGCCTTTGATGACGATGTGACCATTCCTGCGAATGGTACCAGCCTGCCGAGGATAGGTTTTAAACGCTCCAGCGTCGGCAGCAGCTACGTACGGTTGCTCTTGAGGAGTTGAAAGAAAAAGAAATAGTTGGGATTGGGATTCTTGGGGTTTGGGTGAATTGAGATTGGTCCAAACTCCCACTTTGTAAATTTTTAAGCTTATGACTTGTAATGATTATAACGTTTATGTGAATGAAAATAGATAACGTCGTGGCATAACCAAACTCGTCCTCTTGTACCTTAAACCTTCCAATATTCACGTGATGAAGTTCTTTATTCATATGCCATGTAAACAGATGATTATGATTGAATGAATGAATGAATACATGAAATTTCTTGAATATGAATGGAAAATTTTCCAATGTGAATGAAGAGATATGAATAAAAATTCGAATATAAAATGTGGAAATATGAATATGAAATGGAGGATATGAATGTGAATGAAGAAATATGGGTGAAATTTCTTTGAATCATGAATGAATGGAAAAATGAATATGCATGATGACCCAAAATAAAATATTTTGCACTTGACACATGATTTACTCGAAAGGGGGGTGAAAACTGGTAATAAGACAAATGACAGATGAATAATCACCTCAATGAAATTGGAACGAAAGATGAAACACGAGGCTCACTTAATTCTAACAAATGAAAGAGTTTTCAAATCTCACATGGCTAAGGAGATTAATCATCTTATACCAAAAATAAAAAAAACAAAGCCCAAAAGACAAACATGGACTGGTCGTGATATCGAGTCCAACAACAAACGTTTTTTGGGTAGCATCATGACCAGATGGAATGGTCATGAAGAAAGAATGCAAACGAGTGATTGATGGGAAAAAAATTTCAGGGCCAAAATCGGGGTATGACAGTTGCCCCTATTTAAACATCTTCCACCAAAGGAAAATGAAACATCACTTTTTCATCGGATCGCAGTGGGGGATGGTTAAATACCATGGAGACCCAGATTTTGATCCTGAAAAATGCAAATGCTATGATATGCATGGGTGAAAGACTTTATTTTTGAATTTATCTGTTAGGGATACGGAGATGCTACTAGACAGACCAATCTGTGGGGAATGTTGATGGCCCATAGAGAAACAGGCAAACAATGCAAAACCAACTCGTTGGGGATAACAATCCTGCTGGAGAGTCGGACACACATTGGGGAGTACTCAAAGTGAAATTTGATAAACGACACTTAGAATACAAGATATTTCGTCAGTAAGTTCACGCATGACTCACTAATAACTTGAACATTTTGAGAAAATTTCCAAAACAAGTTCATACATGACTTGACGACACTGGAACAAAAGGTTCTTCAAAAATCAGTTCAGACATGACCTAGTAATGCTGGAATGAAAGGTTCAGCGACAAGTTCATACATGACCTGACAATGTTGGGGAATATCAAGAACGGCTCTGACAGCAAGTTCAAACATGTCTTGACATCGAGGGTATATCAACAAGTTCACACATGACCGGATGAAAATTTGAACATTCTTGACAAATCTGGAGATTTCTTTCAAGAAAATCATCGGATCAAACATTCTGGAAATTATTGTCAATGAAAGAGTCCAAATGACCACTTTCTGGGAACCCAGAGGCAACAAGATAGAAAACCTCTCTGTAGGTACAAACGCTGGTGACAACCAGACTTTTAAAAGGATACCAGTTACAACTGAATTTGACAGATGCTGGCGACAACCAGACTTTAAAAGGATACTAGTTATAACTGGATTTGAAAGATGCTGGTGACAACCAGACTTTAAAAGGAGACCAGTTACAACTGGATTTCAAGGGTGCTGGTGACGACCAAACTTAAAGATACCATTTACAAATGGATTTGACAGATGCTGGTGACAACCAGACTTTAAAAATGATACCAGTTACAACTGGATTTCAAAATGTGCGCCAGTTACAACTGAACTTAACAGACAATGCCAATAACAATTGGACTTGCAAATAAGAATGGTGATAACCAGCCTTATCATACCATTTACAAATGGATTTAAGATAATGTCAGTTACAACTATGATTGGGGATACCAATTACAATTGGGTTTAAGATAAGACATTGGTGACAACCAGGCTTTAAAGAGCCACCAGTTACAACTGGATTTTAAGATTTGAGCGCCAATTACAACTGGACTTAACAGATGATGCGAATAACAATTGGACTTGCAGATAATTCTGGTTACAACCAGATTTATCGTACCATTTACAAATGAATTTTATCAAATTTCCAGTTACAATTGTGTTTGAGGTACCAATTACGATTGGATTTGAGACAAAGTGCTGGTGACAACCAAACATTTAAAAGATACCAGTTACAACTGGATTTTTTTGTCATTTGAGTGCCAGTTACGACTGGACTTAATGGGTGATGCCAATAACAATTGGACTTGACAACAAACACTGGTGACAACCAGATTTAAAGAGATACCAGTTACAACTGGATTTGAATAGACGATTCCAATAACAATTGGGCTTAAAACAAATGCTGGTTACAACCAGACTTTAAGGGATACCAATTACAACTGGATTTGGTCAAAGACACTAGTGACAACCAGACTTAACAAACGACACCAGTAACAACTGGTCTTAGAGGTCAAGGGATACAATCAACAACGAGACCTAAGATTATGCAAATGAGCCCAAAGCACTTCGGGCTATGCATGATTTGGATTTTGCTTATATGCATGATGTATGAATGATCATGATACGCAAATGCTGACAATATGCAGACTGGAGATTAAAGAAGGCTTTATGGAGGTACTAAATCCTCAACACCGATAACTCAACCGAAGGAGTGAGTAAATGCATCAAAGGAGGATCTATCAAGCTGAACAGTTACAACTGGCCCAGGGAGAATTCTAAATCCGTGCTCTCTAGAGATATATGTTGATCATCCAAGAGAAGTCTTGCAACTTGAGACTTGTGGGGAAAGACGAAAGATTTCCTTTTAATATTTCCACATGTCAAAGCAAAATTGTGTTTCTCAATATGTTGAAAAATTCTTTTTGAGTTCAAAATTGATTATTAACAAATAAATGGCATTTTGCATAACAAAGAAAATCAGAGAAAAACAGTAGATGATAGAATTTGATAGGCAAACTTGTATTTATTCAAGAGTGGTAGCACACAAATAGTGTAGCTCCATGGAATGTTACACATTTGAAAATGGAAATAGGGAAAGGTTTACATTGAATCGTAATGACTACTACTATCCCTAATAACAATGACTCCACAAAACCTCGCTTCTGAAGGGAGTAACTGGATTGATCTTCCATCTTTAGCTCTTCTGTGTTGATCAGTGACAAACTGATGCAATTTATGCCTTTTGCCCCTAATTTTTTCCTGGATCGCCCTTTTGGGTTTTCAATCCACCGGGACGCTCCTTTATGCCTAAGTCGCCCTTTCATGTTTTCAACTTAGCGAGCTACCATTTTTCATCCCTAGCTTTTGCCTGGACCGCCCTTTCAGGTTTTCAGTCCACCGGGTTTTATTAGGCATAGTATCTTTTGATTGCATCAGAGTTCACAGGGTGAATGAGCTCTTCGCCATCCATAGTTGTGAGAAATAGGGCACCTCCAGAGTATGCTCTTTCTACTCTTGGGATGTGATGGAAAGTGATATCGTCAAAGTATTCTATCATCTTTACAACATGAGCATGATACGAGATCAGCTTCGCATCACGAGTTTCCCATTCTCCTTTAACCTGATAGATCACCAAGGCTGAATCTCCATACACCTCAAGGATCTTGATTCGAAGATCAATTGCAGCCTCCAGACCAAGGATACAAGCTTCATACTCTACGACATTATTCGTACAATCAAAGCACAACCTTGATGTGAAAGGGGTAAAGCCACCATTTGGATTCATCAAAACATCTCCCACACCATGACCACTATAATTGGAGGAACCATCAAACGCAAGCTTCCATCGAGATCCTGGTTCTGGTCCTTCATTTTGGCCTGGGATCTCACAATCCTTTATCACCATTATATCCACATCGGGGAAATCAAATTTCAACGGCTGATAGTCTTCAATTGGTTGATGAGCAAGATACTCTGCTAAAACACTTCCCTTGATTGCTTTCTGGGTTACGTACTGGATGTCGTACTCTGACAAGAGCATCTGCCAACGGGCAAGTCTTCCAGTTAAGGCAGGTTTTTCAAAGATATACTTTATTGGATCCATTTTCGAGATCAACAAAGTAGTATGGCAAATCATGTACTACCTCAAACGACGAGCAGCCCATGCTAGCGCGCAACAAGTTTTCTCCAAAAGCGAATATCGACTTTCACAATCAGTAAACTTTTTACTCAGATAGTAAATAGCATGTTCTTTTCGACCAGTTTTGTCATGTTGCCCCAGCACGCATCCTATTGACCCTTCAAGCACAATCATATACATGATTAATGGCTTTCCTGGGACAGGTGGAATTAAAATAGGAGGCTCTTGCAAGTATTGACGAATCTTCTCAATAGCACTTTGACAATCAGAAATCCATTCAACAGCTTGATCTTTTCGAAGCAATTTGAAGATAGGCTCACATGTCGCCGTCATATGTGAGATAAACCTTGAGATGTAATTCAAACGTCCAAGGAAACCTCTAACCTCTCGCTCGGTGCATGGAGCAGACATTTCTTGTATAGCTCGGGCCTTGTCAGAGTCTACCTCAATTCCTTGTTGACTAACGATGAAACCAAGCAACTTCCCTGAATGGACACCAAATGTGCATTTTGCAGGGTTTAATCGTAATCTAAACTTTCTGAGGCGTTCAAATAGCTTCTTCAGATGGTTCATATGATCTTCTTCATTATGAGATTTAGTGATCATGTCATCCACATAGACCTCTATCTTCTTGTGCATCATATCATGGAAAAGAGTGACCATAGCTCTTTGGTAATTTGCCCCAACATTTTTGAGACCGAAAGGCATTACCTTGTAGAAAAACATGCCCCAAGGGGTAATAAAAATGGTCTTCTCCATGTCATCTGAAGCCATCTTGGTTTGATTGTATCCTAAAAAACCATCCATAAAGAAGAATACAACAAAACTTGCAATGTTATCTACCAGAGTATCAATGTGTGGTAGAGGGAAATCGTCCTTTGGACTAGCCTTGTTCAGATCCCTATAGTCAACACACATCCTCACCTTTCCATCCTTCTTAGGCACAGGTACAATATTAGCTACCCATTGTGGGTACTTCGCCACGGCGAGGAAACCAACATCAAATTGTCGTTTGACTTCTTCACGAATCTTCAGAGCCATATCTGGTCTTGTTCTTCGGAGTTTCTATTTTATTGGCGGGCATTCTGGCTGAAGCGGAAGCTTGTGCTCAACGATGTCGGTGTCCAATCCTGGCATATCCTGGTATGACCAAGAAAATACATCCGCATATTCTTATAGCAGCTTAACCAATCTATCTTTGACACTTGCTTCAAGCATGGTGCCGATTTTGACTTCTTTATTCTCTTCCTTTGTGCCAAAGTTGATTGTTTCTACCGGTTCTTCATGTGGCTGAAGGGCTTTAGACTTGTGCTCGAGCAGCCTTGCCAATTCGTCGGGGATGTAATAATCTTCCTCACCCTCCTCTTCCGCTTGGTAGATGGGGGAGTCAAAGTTATGAGAGGGAGTAAAGTCATTGGATTCAACGGGGTTATCATTTATTCTGCATGTTTGAATGATTGATTTCTTTTAGAAAAATAAAAGTAAAAGATGCATAAATGAAAAGTTTTTTGTCTTTGTTTTTGAAAAGATTGCCATTTTCTTAAGAGAAAGCAAAATAAATGAATAAGAAGAATTTAACAAAATGCCTTTCATTCATTGATAATGATTATTTGAAAATGAAAAAGGGGCCCTACAACATGATCCATTAGCCTTGGGCAGAGCTAAGGATTTGAAAAGAAAAACAACAATTATTACTTTGACAAAGGAAATTTTTTGGGGATCTCAACCTCCTTCCAGTTGTTCAAAGTTGTCTCACACCGGTAAACCAAACATGGCTCATCTTCATTTTCGGTGCTATCTCCAAATGCATTGACCTGATCTCCATGGATGAATCCTGTGCTGAGGAATACTTCCTGGATGCTTCGGGTGTTGTCCTTTGCAGGGACTCGGGTTCCTTTTGCAGCGGAAGGCACATATCCCAGACCAAAGCGATCATGCTTCTCACGAATATCAATAAGCTGACCCCAACCTTCAGGGTTTCCTCCTTCAATGCTAGACTTTGCGCTTTTCAGAGAAGTGAAAGACGAACAAGCTTTCCCAACAGGGTCCTTCATCTCCACGAAAGTGGCGTTGGCTATTTCAAGAGATTGGAAAGAAGTTTCCAAAGCGTCCTCATCAGCCTTGATATATCTGAAGGATGAAAGGTGACTGACCATAAAGTCCTCCTCCCTAGAGATAATAATCAATTGATTATCCACCAC
This sequence comes from Lathyrus oleraceus, assembly GCF_024323335.1. Lineage (NCBI taxonomy): Eukaryota > Viridiplantae > Streptophyta > Magnoliopsida > Fabales > Fabaceae > Lathyrus > Lathyrus oleraceus. The sequence goes on along the minus strand of NC_066579.1, from coordinate 162,293,598 downwards.
TGATGACACTGAAAGTCACCGTATTTTCGACTCCGATTTCACATGCATTTTAGTTGTTTTAATGTCATTGTGTTATGTTATTGTTATATTTCTCTTTGTTTTCAGGTTTTAACCTTAATCGGAGCCCCGATCGAGAAAAGGAGTGAAAACGAGCTAAAAAACCTAAAATTCAGCATTTTGCACTTGTGGCTCCCACTGTGGCTGGCGCAATGGACCCTGCCATGACGTGTCCTAGCTCAACTTCCCTCAACTGCCACGTTCCCCACTACTTCCACTAAGGCGCCACACATTGACCTTGTGGCGGGCGCCATGGACTTGTTGCGAGCGCCACAAGAGGAAACGTCCCCCCCCCCCCAAATTCAAACTGAAGGGCATCCTTGTCATTTCCCTTATTTTACTTGCCTATAAATAGAGACTCGAATTCATTTGTTTAATCACCCAAACTTAGAGCAGAGGAATATCCAAACTTAGAGCAGAGGTAATCTTAGAGCAAACTTAGTTTCACTTAGGCATATATTCAGTATTTTAAAGTGGTAATCGCTTCGCATTGGGGTGTTACCACAATTGTGTAATCAAGTCTGTGATCGAGTCTATAATCGAGTTTGGAGCACTTTGGAAGGAAGTTAATCCTGCCGCCATTTTCATTTCCGCTTTTCATTTTATTCAACCCTCCGATTGGAGCAGTTTTTTATTACTTTGCCTTTACCTATTTTATTTTCCCGCACTCACACTTTACTTTATTTATTTTCCCGCACTCGCACTTTACTTTATTTATTTTCTAGCACTCGCTTTACTTTATTTATTTCTCGCACTCGCTTTACTTTATTTATTTTCTCGCACTCGCTTTACTTTATTTATTTCTCGCACTCGCTTTACCTTCATTTATTTCTCGCACTCGCACTACTTTTATTTACTTTCCGCACTCGCACTACTTTTATTTACTTTCCGCACTCCCACTACTTTTATTTACTTTCCGCACTGGCACTACTTTTATTTAAATTAAAATGCACCTTTACTTTACCATGTCTAACTAAACCTATAAGGTTAGAATGTAAGGATCGTAATTGAACCGATAATCCGTACAATTGTTCATAGAAACACTTAAGCGCTATTTTAACTTTCAACTTAAGTTTTCCCGCACTTAATTTCCATTGGGTAAGATCGAAATCCGTCCAACGCCTATTCAAACTTAATTGTTTTTAACTATTTCAAATACAGCGAAAGCGCTTTGTTTAGTTCATTAGGAGTTTTTAACTTAAGAAGAAAAGAGATTTTAAAACTATTTTCGGACGCGTTTATAAGTTTAGAGTCTGGTTCGTAAGAACATCTTTTGGTTAAGAAATCCAGGTTAAAATACTTTTCAACTTAGTCAAGATACTATATTTCTTAAAAATAGGTTTACAACTCTAACGCAATGCGCTCCTTTTTATAAGTGACAATAAGAGGGTTTGATTAGGGAGTACAAATCGGTTCTGAATACGCGAAAGCGACAGTTCCTGTTAAATTGGTTCTTTTCAAAGTAGGAAACACTGCCCATAAGTAGTTCTATTAGCAAGTACTTGGATTATTAATTGATTATGTGAATTACATTCGAGCCTGTCCTTATTAATTGAACTTTATTCAACACTTTACTTTTCATTTCACACTCTAAAAACCCCTATTTTGATTACCTTTGATAAACACCATAACAATAGATAACGATAGATTGACACTTGGTCTCTGTGGATTCGACAATCTTTTATATTACTCTGACGCGTTCGTATACTTGCGAAAAGCACGCATCAAGTTTTTGGCGTTGTTGCTGGGGACCAATTTCGTCAAATTTCATTACCCTGTTGTTATATCATTTAGACTTAGGTTATTTCCCACCGGTCAATGCGAAGAACTCGCAGCACCGGAAGTTTAGTATACCCTCTGGTGGAACCTGAACGTTACGCTCGCGCACGTTTATTATTTCATAGAATTAGGAGAGCTATGGCCGAAGATCAAAACCAAAGACCTCTTAAAGATTTTGCCCAACCATCCAACGAAGAACCTAGTTCTAGTATAGTTAACCCAACCATCCCAACTAATAATTTCGAACTTAAACCCTCCTTGTTGCAACTAGTGCAACAGAGACAATTCGCAGGTCTCGCTACTGAGAACCCAAACCAACATTTAAAAATTCTTCTTCAATTAGCGGACACCTTTAAAACCAATGGAGCTTCTCTTGAGGCAATATGTTTAAGATTATTCCCTTTATCATGGTTAGATTCCCTTTCACCCAATTCCATTACGACTTGGGATAACCTTAGAAGAGTATTCCTTGCTAGATACTTTCCCCCGAGTAAGACCACCGTTCTTCGAAACCATATAACTAGATTTACCCAGAACCAAGGAGAATCGATGTTCGAAGCTTGGGAGAGATATAAAGAGCTGTTAAGAGCATGCCCACATCATGGTTTAAAAAGTCGGTTAATCATTCAGACCTTCTATAATGGACTTCACTATAACACTAAGATGACCATCGACGCTGCCGCAGGCGGTGCACTGATGAACAAAACTTATCCTGAAGCTAGTGCCCTCATTGAAGATATGGCTCGAAACCATCAATCATGGGGATTCGAACGAGCGACAGTTGAGAAGAGGGAAGCCCAAGGAGGAGTGCATGAACTAAGCTCTATAGACATGATGTAAGATAAAATGGATGTATTAGCCCTTAAGGTCGAGCATATGTGCATAAACCCGAATACTGTAGCCGCAGTTTCGTCGGATTGTGAGATATGTGGAACAAAAGGACACCAATCTGCAGAATGCAGCCTATTAAATGAAACCCACTCTGAGCAAGTGAACTACACCCAAGGGAACCCATACTCGAATACCTATAACCCTGGATGGAGGAATCACCCAAACTTCTCCTATAAAAACAATAACCCTATCCAAAATAATGCACCTCCGAGACAAACTGGTTATCAAGCCCCAAGACCAAATCAACCTATGTAACCTATACCACCAAAGCTGAGCCTTGAGAAAATTATGGAAAATTTTATCACTGCTCATACCCAACAAAACAAAGAGTTCATGAACCAAACATTCACGTTAACGAACTGATTACTCAGTTAGGAACCAAGGTTGACCAAATAGTCACTCATACCAAGATGCTTGAAACCCATATCTCTCAGGTAGCTTTAAACCAAGCCCCTCAGACTACACCTGGAGGACAGTTCCCTGGACAACCTCAACAGAATCCGAGAGGACAAGCTAACGTTATTACCCTATGAAGTGGGAACACTTATGATGAGCCACCAAACCCAAGATTGAGCGAACCCGATACTTCTAAGGAATATACAAGACCCCTGGAAGAAGTAAAGGAACCAAAGGAATCTGAAAAACAGGAAGGTCAAGAAAAAGGAGAAGAACCTAAAGATAAAACTTATGTACAACCCCCGCCATATAAACCACCTATACCATATCCGCAAAGACTCAAACAAACCCAGATCAATAACCAGTATCATAAATTTATTAAAGTTATAGAAAAACTTTACGTAGAAATCCCTTTCACAGAAGCCATCACCCAAATACCTTCTTATGCAAAGTTTCTCAAAGACATCCTTACCAACAAACGTAGACTTGACGATCCGAAGCCTTTGGAATGTAATTCCATTTCCGAGAATAAGTTAGCCAAAAAAGATAAAGATCCTGGAAATTTCTCCATTCCTTGTCTTTTGAGTAGTCATGTCATCGAAAAAGCTTTTCTAGACTTAGGAGCTAGTGTGAGCTTAATGCCTTTAGCAGTTTGTGAGAGGTTAAACTTAGGAGAATTACAACCTACTAAGATATCACTTCAGTTAGCCAATAGATCTATTAAGTATTCGATAGGAATTTTAGAAGATGTCCCTATTAGGATAGGTCAGTTATTTATCCCTACTGATTTCGTTGTCATGGACATCAAAGAGGACAATGATATACCGATCCTTCTAGGTAGACCATTCTTATCAACTGCATGAGCCATAATAGATGTCAAGAGAGGAAAGTTGACCTTTGAGGTAGGTGACGAGAAAATAGAATTTATACTTTTGAAATTTCTTATGGCACCTATGATGGGAGACGCGTGTTATGCCTTAGATATCATTGATGAGTGCGTTAGAGAATTAGAACAAGAAGAAATCATAAAAACAATTAAGTTACCATCAACCCTCATACTGGAAGATGATGACTTTAAGAAACCCTACATCGATGATAACCTCTACGAATGTTTATCCCTTACCCCAGATCCTATGCCATGCCCTAAGAAATCAACCTTAGAACTTAAGGAACTGCCTAAGAATCTGAGATATGAGTTCCTCGATGAAGAGATGAACCATCTAGTTATAGTCAGTGCTACCTTGAGCCAAGAGGAAACGAACCAACTTTTAGATGTTTTACGAAGATATCCCTCAGCCTTAGGATATAATATCTCTGACCTGAAAGGTATAAGCCCATCCGTATGCATGCATCGGATTTCGCTCGAAGAAGATTCAAAGCCCTCCAGAGAACACCAGAGAAGAATAAACCCTATAAAGAGTGATGTTGTTAAAAAGGAAGTTCTTAAGTTACTTGAGGCAGGTATAATCTACCAGATCTCGGATAGTAAGTGGATGAGCCCTGTGCATGTAGTACTTAAAAAGGGAGGCATCACAGTCGTGCAAAATGATAAAGGCGAACATGTAGTAAAACGTTTAGAAGGAGGATGACGGATGTGTATAGATTATAGAAATTTAAATAAAGTAACCAGAAAGGATCATTTCCCTTTACCATTTATAGACCAGATGTTGGAGCGTCTAGCCTGACACTCTTACTTCTTCTATCTAGATGGATACTCTGGATTCTTCCAAATACCTATCCACCCCGAAGATCAAGAAAAAACTACCTTTACATGCCCTTATGGAACTTTTTCCTACAGACGAATGCCATTCGGCCTCTATAATGCCCCAACTACTTTCCAACGTTGCATGATGTTAATCTTTGCAGATTACCTAGATGGTATTATGGAAGTGTTTATGGATTATTTCTCGGTTTGCGGATTTGATTTCCACAATTGTCTTGCTAACCTTGAGAAAATCCTGGAGAGATGCGTGGAGGTGGACCTCGTGCTAAACTGGGAAAAATGTCATTTCATGGTAACCGAAGGAATTGTTTTAGGACATATAGTTTCTGAAAAAGGTATAGAGGTAGATAGAGCTAAAATAGAAGTTATAGAAAACCTAAAACCCCCCAAAACTATCAGAGAAGTCCGAACCTTTCTTGGACACGCTGGATTCTACCGGCGTTTTATCAAGGATTTCTCCAAAATAACTAAACCTTTAACTGGACTTTTAATGAAAGATGCTGAATTCATTTTCGATGGAAAATGTAATGACGCATTTAATCTTTTAAAACAAGCATTAGTATCTGCACCCATTATAAAACCACCTGATTGGTCAGAACCTTTTGAGATAATGTGCGATGCTAGTGATTATGCGATTGGAGCCGTTCTAGGACAAATGAAAGATAAAAAATTACATGCCATTTATTATGCCAGTAGAACCCTAGACGCTACCCAACTTAACTACGCAACAACTGAAAAAGAATTACTCGTTGTAGTCTTCGCTATAGACAAATTTAGATCTTATCTAGTAGGAGCAAAAATTATTGTTTACACTGATCACACTTCCATTCGTTACCTATTAAGTAAAAAAGATGCCAAGCTCAGGTTACTCCAATGGATTATGTTACTACAAGAGTTTAATTTAGATATAAGAGATAAAAAAGGCACTGAAAATGTAATAACTGATCACCTTTCTAGGCTAGAACATCTAAAACCAGATTTAGTACCCATAAATGATGATTTCACCTATGATAGACTGATAGCTAGACTAGAAACCATTGAAGATGATAACCTAGGCCCTCATGAGCACTTCCAAAATTCCTTAGCAGTAAGTAACGTACCCTGGTATGCAGACTTTGTTAATTACCTAGCTGCTGATATCGTACCCCCTGATCTTGACTACCACCACAAGAAGAAGTTCTTCCACGACGTTAGAAACTTTTATTGGGATGAACCACTCATTTTCAAAAGGGGTAAAGATGGCATTTTTCGTCGTTGCGTTCCTGAAGAGGAGGTAAAGAGTATAATAGGGCATTGTCATTCTGCACCCTATGGTGGACATCCGAGCACCTCTAAGACATACGCCAAGATTCTTCAAGCTAGCCTATTCTAGCCTACCATGTGGCGTGATGTCTATGCTTGCATTGTCAAATGTGATAGATGCCAATGCACTGGAAACATTTCAAGGCGTGAAGAAATGCCTCTAAGAAACATTCAGGAAGTAAAACTCTTCGACGTATGGGGTATAGATTTCATGGGACCTTTCCCACCATCCTTAGGAAACAGGTATATCTTAGTAGCTGTAGACTATGTGTCTAAGTCGATTGAAGCCATAGCTGCACCCACAAACGATACTAGGGTGGTGATCAAGCTATTTAAGAACTATATATTCCCTAGATTTGGAACACCACGTTTAGTCATAAGTGATGGAGGATCACACTTCATATCGAGGATATTTGATAAACTTTTAAGAAAATATGAAGTTAGGCATAGAGTAGCAACACCATATCATCCTCAGACTAGTGGCCAAGTAGAAGTATCCAATAGGGAGATAAAACAAATCCTAGAAAAAACAGTTTCAATATCTAGGAGAGACTGGTCTCAGAAGCTTCAAGAAGCACTATGGGCCTACCGAACCGCTTTCAAAACCCCTATAGGAACAATTCCCTACCAACTAGTCTATGGAAAATCCTGTCACTTACCGTTCGAATTAGAGCATAAGGCTTATTGGGCCATTAAAACTTTGAATTTAGACTACCTGACCGCTGGTGAGAAGCGTATCTTAGACATTCACAAACTAGAAGAACTTAGGCAATCTGCCTACGAGAATGCAAAAATATACAAAGAGAGAACAAAAGCCTGGCACGATAAAAGAATAGTAAAGAAAAACTTCAATATAGGCGACCCTGTTCTCCTTTTCAACTCTAGGTTACGACTCTTCCCTGGGAAGCTACGCTCAAGATGGACTGGCCCTTTCGAAGTATCCAAGATTCTGAGATCCGGAGCCGTAGAAATCAAGAATGAAACTTGTAGTCCATTCATTGTAAATGGACAAAGACTAAAGCTCTACGAAGGAGGAGACATTCCAGCATACTACTCAAGCCACACTCTAATTGATCCACCGATTCCTACTACTACTGGTGTATAAATTCTGATTGTCAAGCTAATGACGTTAAACAAGCGCTGCGTGGGAGGCAACCCATGGTTTTTCATTTTACTTTTTCGCATTTATTTAATTTTATTTTTATTTTCACCGAGACTAAATATTTGAATGGTTTGTATTTTCAGGATCCCTTTCCTAACTTTTACAAGATGCAGGATTTCAACGATATGCACGTAGCCTATAGAGATGATGCTCAGAGAGAGCACTACATCGCTCTTTATCAGCGCCCTATGGCGCCCACACGTTATCCAGATCAGTACTGCATGGAGGCACTGGGCATTGAGCCGAGTATCCGATTTCCGAGCCACCAGCTTCATTGGGACGAGTTCACTGACGACCTGAGTAACACCTACTGGAACTTGACATTGAAGTTCCTTAGTTCATTTGATTATGACCCATACTATGGATCAGATGGGTATGCTGCTTTCAGGCTTTTTGGAGTTGAGTACTCTTTCAGCCAGAAAGAGTTCGGTGACCTATTGGGTTTCCAGACCACTCCTGACGCTATCCCCGAGACACCTATGGGATACTTTCTGGGAAAGGAGGTGGAAAAGTTTTGGAGTGATATATCAGGTGGAGGGAGTCAGGATCCTTCTATGTAGCTGTCCCAGGCTATACATAACCCTGCTTTTAGATACTTCCAGATGATACTGGCACATTCCTTCCTAGGAAGACCGGATGCTGAGACATTACTGAGTGAAGAGGAGATCTTCCTACTATTTTATGCATCCTAGTCTCGCCCAGTAGCATGTGGGAACTTTCTGTTATGTGGCCTCAGCGGTGTTTCCAGATCGACCAAAGGAGTCATTCATGCAGGAGGGATCATCACATAGATTGCTATCGCTTTAGGTCTATCTCGCAAGCTGTTACATCTCCGGACCTACTATGGGTACACTACCATGGATATCGACTTTTGCTTGACCAGAGGGTTAATAAGGAGAGCCTCCTTCCACCCATGTCAGTTCAGATTGCTAGTCGATAGCGAGGCGATTCATTATTTCACCCTACCTGATCCTATGACGACTAGTGTGCATGATCCAACAAACTGGAGTTATGCTCTGGAGGGCCAGGGAGAGACTATCGAGGAGCCGAGATCACCATCTATTGCTGAGTATATGCCTACACCACCTTCTCCCAGGATCATTGTATTCTCTAACAATTTATCATTGCAGACCCCAGACATCCGCATCCAGATCGCAGAATGTCGTAGAGAGATCGCAGAGCTTAGACAGGAGGTGGCTGACCTCACCTTACAGATGGGAGTATGTGATCTCACACACGCTACCGAGGCCGACTATTTATACCAGGAGATCGCAGAGCTTAGGCAGGAGATAGCCTTGCTCCGTGGATCTACTCAGGAAGACGAACCTCCTACTATATGGTCTTACCATCTCATTTTATATATATATGTTTTATGTTTGTTTATTTTAGTTACATTCTTTTATTATAGTTGTTTATTTATTTTTTAGTCTAATGTTTAAATTTTATTTTTATAAAATTATGCAAGCCTCATGTTACTAGGAAATTACAAGACAAACGTTATCTGGACCCCCTAAACCAAAAAGACAACGAGAAGCCCAAGCCAAAATGACCAAAATCCGGCCCAACCGAATTTTGCCTTGTGGCGCCTGCAATAGATGTTGTGGCGCCCGCCACAGCGTCTGTATAAGCTCGGGGCAAACTCCTTTTCTTCACCATTTTCACACCTTCAAACCTTCAAAACCCATTTTTCCACCTTGCAAAAACGCCCTTGAACCCCACAAAAGCTCACACATTTCCCATCTTCACACCATACAAATCATTTTCCCGACTTCCATTTTCATTTTCATCCGTCAAATCTCATAAAAAATACACCTTTTTACATACCCATCTTCATCTTCTTCATCATATTGCAAGAGCTACATAATGGAATTCAATGGATTCATTCTTCGAGGAGGGAAACCGGGAGATAGGCAAAGGAAGATTATCGAACGGTTGCAAAATCGGGAGATCCTCCCGACAAGGTATGTCGATGAAAATTGTCTTTACACTTTGGGTATCTACCATAGCATTTTTTATTTATTAGATAATTTAGGTTTTCATACTATCTTTTCAAACAAAGAACCTACCTTTGAGTGATTGACAATCGAATTTTTAAGTTCTTTAATCTATATTGTCAATCCTAACACTGCTAGCACAGTTGGTACTGTCCGATTTAGAATGTTTGCTGTTGAATATGAATTCAGTACCGACGAACTAGCAAGCCTGTTAGGTATTCCTCATGGAGACGGTGCTATTTGTGAGGCCCATTTGGATTCAGATTGGTCAGTCGAGGTGTTTTCCTTTTGGCAGAGATTGTCAAACACTTCCATAAATTCTTTTGAAGGAATTCTTGCCTCGACTATCCATAACCCGACCATCAGAGTTTTTAGATATCTGTTGGCATGTACTATTTTTGGCCGGGAGAATCCAAATAAGGTCAATGCTCGAGAGCTTCTATTTTTACAAGGAGACCTCACAAATAGAATAATTAATTCAGTCCCGTTCATGCTCGCGCATATGGCTTTAACTTCAAATAAAACGGGACCGATTGTTTTCGGTGGATTGATTACGTCTATTGCTCGGGCGCTTAACCTGAACAATGAGATAGCTATCCTAGATCCCTTACCTCCTCGCACAATCAACCTAAAATTTCTGAGAGACATGAAATTATGCCGATTGAGGAGAGAAGGAGGCTATGTTCTTATGGTTCATGGTGTAGCTATCCCATCTGTTGTTTTACCATGCACTAGACATACTGATGTACGTGATGAAAGGAATTGGACCTATGTTTTAGATGCTCCACCTGTTTTGGGTCCTCTTCCTCCTAATGTTCCTGATGAGGAGGGACACGACACTAATGATGAATATGATCGGAGAGAGAGATCTCCTGCACCTCATGTGTCCCCCCATCATCCTTCACCACCACACACCGCACCATCTTCTTCTTTTGCAGGTACTGCTCCTGGCTTTTATATTACAGAAGAGATGTGGCGTGACCACATGGCTAGAGAGAAAAGGTGTGACGACCTACTCTCTACAATCCAATAACAACTGGCGAATAACATGAGCTTCATGCAAGAATCGCAGCGGAGGACAGATAGATCCTATGACACTGTTTTACAGTCCCTGCAAACGATCACAAACATGCGAGCCCGTCAACAACAATACCACCGTCAACATACTGCACTCATCGAAGCCACTCAAGGTTCCATTTTGGGTAACCTTCGAGAGGTGAGGACTGCTCAGGATGCCCTACAGGCCAGGATGGATCAGAGAGATCGTCGTCGTACTGTCGCATCACGCAAAAAACCGGCGGGAAAACAAGAACAACAGAGCCGCCACCGTGCGTTATTTATCCCAAAAGAGGGAAAGGAAACGCTCAGAGTAAACCTGGAAAAGGACATGGTCTCGCGACCAAAGAGAATGGGATCGGGAGTCGGTTATGCGAAGGGAAGGTATTAGCACCCCTACGCATCCGTCGTACTCGACGGGATCCACGCACAATAGAAAGGAAAATGGTTGCTAAAACACTGCTCAAAACACACACACACTGGCTGAAAGAGACACAAGAAACTGACTGAAACTGACTCGGCAGGACATCGTATCCTGGGCCTACTTAGTCTATCAGGCATAGACATCAGAGTCGAAGTAGTTCGGACTGGGGAAACGACACATGCTCGCTAGGATATCGCATCCTATGCATACGTATCTTCTCGGACGAGAGAAGAATCAGAGCATTCGTAGCTCGGCTGACACGCACACAAACAAACACAGGCAAAGGCAAACGTGGAGCCTGAATGCCAATCACTGGACTTACATCAGCATCCGAACCAAAACGCACTCAAGAAGGCAAACATAGAGCCCAAATGCCAATCATTGGACTTACATCAGCATCCGAACCAAACACACGCACACTGGAACCTAACTGCCACTCGATGGACTTACATCAGCTTCCAAGCACACAACAAAGCAAAACAAAGACACAGGCGCCCGGAGAGATCTGCTCATCTCCTGCCTACGTACCTCATCTGGTATGAGGATCAGGGCGACGTAGTTCCCCTACAGAGGGATACAGGACTAGCCTAACCAGATAACAGAGGGAGACACAACTAGGGAGACTACGACTCGAGCCTAGATGTTATCATGCAAATCATCCCTAAGTTAAGGTTTCTAGCTAACTGGCACAGGGAGCCAGCCTATCCTAGTCATGACTTGCACAGGAAGCAAGCCACACACACACTTAACTTGCACAGGAAGCAAGCCAAGCAAAACCTAACTTGCACAGGAAGCAAGTCTAAACTACCCCTAACTTGCACAGGAAGCAAGTCAAACAAACATACAAGCACAGATAGCACACACTATACACAAGCAAGTGGCTCAAACAAGGGTTAGGTTTTAGTTGAGGGGTCATATCAACCTCAACAAACAAACCTCTGGAACTGGGTGAATGTGCTCTTAACCTTGCCATTGAGGGTCTAAGGTGAAGCAGATGAAAGGTGAGTGAAGATAAGACTTCACAGCTCTTATCCCTGGCCTGGGAGGGCTTAAGACAAGAATGTGTGGGTTCAGAAAGTGGGAACCCTTCTACACATTTGAAACTGACTCAACTGTACATTTGTACAAGATCTTGGGTTTGTATCTGCAATGCATCAACACAGTGGTGTGAGCAAAGCAGATGACACACAGAATAGCAAGGGATAGGTTGCTTGTCCCTTGGGTTCTGCCAATTGCCTCTTCACTTAGGAGGTCTTTGACTCTATGCAAGGACAAAAGTAAACAGTCACAAACATTGCCTCTTAAGGAGGACTTCAGACAGTTGCCTGGCCAAGTAACAAGCCAGGTTTTCCAGACTACATGAAGATTAGAAGTATACCTCAATGCAAATTGCTTATACAAGCAAAGCAAAGCAAAAGTTCACAAGGAACTGAGCAACTAAAGTACCTGAAACAGTCAAGCAGTCATTAGTACACAACCTCAAACAAAGCAAAAGGAAACAGAAGTTAACAGTCAGTCAGAAGCAAATGGATGTGCAAGGCACAAGGCTCAAGGCATGTGAGCCAAGCCACCTACAAAACAAACAAGTTAGACAATGATATTTAAGCAAGCTCAATCAAAAAGAATTGGTCTCATTGGTTATTTGTTGGTCAACCTGAAAACATGAGCTCAAAGGTGAGTAACAGGACCACTAGGACAAGCCTAGGGTCAAAAATGAATGAAAAAGTCAAAACAGCAAGCAATGCCCAATAAAAATCAAGTTCAAACATTTAAGAAACAAACCCAATTGGTTTCACATTCATATCAATCATCATCATCATTTCATGAACAAATTAGGTCAGAACATGGCATTTAGAAGCTCATAGAAGTCAACAGCAAGACTTGCATCAAAACCAATCTCAAACATTTCCAAAAATCACCAAATAAATCATGATCAATCACAACCCATAGCATGGTAAGCATGTCAAATTTCATCCCATTTGGACAAGTGGAAGGCATTCAATAAAAATCAGAAAGTCAAAGCAATTTTGAACATGCTCAATGAAGTCAACCAAACATGCATCAACTTAAAAAATTCATAAATCAGAGATGGCATATGATAAATGAATGGGACTAAAACCATGGCAAAGATGAGGATGTCTAGTTATCTCATGTAAAATTTCATATCCATCTAATAAAGTGTGAGAATTTCACAAATGAAATGGGAACAAGTGTCACAAAAAGTCAACATATGACCAAGCAGGGGAGAAAATCTCAAACAATTAGGAAATGCCACAAATAATTCCAAGAAAATTCACATGTAAACTAGACATACAAGAGTAGGTTCATGCAAAAAATCAGCTCAATTGGAGGTCAAGAAGCATGGTAATGAAAATCATGAAGTTGGACATCAATGGTGTGACACAAATTGTCACACCCTAATTCAAAAATTCATAACTCACAAACCAGCAATGATAAATTCACAAACTCTACACCAAAATCACCATGAGTGTGTCTAGTTTGAGCACAAAACATTTGGGAGCCATTGGATAAAGTATCATCATTTCACAAATGTTTTGGCAAAGTGTGCAAAATGTGCATACATGTCACAAACCCTAATACCAATTAAAATCCATTGATCACAAAATTCTGGAAAAATTATGATAAAAAAGTAGAGATCATGATGAAGCTAATGCAAAAAATCCCATTAAATTTGGATTAAAATTGGATGCGCCATGATTTTTCAAAGATTGGTCACAAAATGGAATAAGAATTAAGAAAACAACACATTTTAATATGTCCCATGCCACGCCAGTGGCAATTTTGTAATTCCCAGGGTCACTAATTGAAACACGGTCGTTTAGGGTCAGGGCTGGAAATGTTCTGATTGGGCAAGGGGGCTGGAACAGTAACGAAAGCATGCACATACGTGAATGAAGAAAAAATCTGGAAAAAATGGCTAGGGTTTACTGTAGCAGTATGACGCTTCATCTCTCCCAAAATCGTGGAAAATAAAAATGCCCAGAAATGTAAATCGAACACATCGTGGTAATCATCAAGCAACACACATCAACATTCCAAACTCCATTTTCATTAAATCGAGCTAAGCAAGCAAAAACAAAATCGAGCATCAACCTTTAAACCACCACAACTTTCAGTAAACTTAATCATTTTCAAAACTAAAACCATCAGTGAACTCAGCATTAAGAGACCTATCCAAAGCATGCACTGATTTAACAAAATAAGGAGATCGAATTTTTACCAAAATGGAAGAACAGTCGAGATACAGATGTTGTTTGATGTTTTAAGCTCGAAACAGCTCCCCTGTGGACCTCCAAATGATGGATGATGAAGAATGTTTGGCTTGAAATGGCTTGGTTTGGCTCTAAATAGCTTCTGCCATTAATGAAGCTCTTCCAAAACAGTCCATGAAAGTGGTTTCCAGTTGAGATTCGAGGCTTGGAATCAGCTCCAAATGGTGGGTATATGATGTAGTAAGCAAGGCAATGTTGTGTGCTTCACAATTTTTTCACAAAAAATTCAAAGATGGAAAGATGGAGATTTTTTGAGAGAGTGAGAATTCTGTTGGTTTTTGCAGCTGCTACTAGGGTTCTCACTTGCAGAAAATAATCTCTAAGTACTCTGTTTGATAGTACCAAGCATGGTCCATGAAATGGTGGGATAGATTTGGTGAGAAATGTACTTTTTTTTCAAGTTTCAAGCAAGTTGGCATGGGTGTATGTACTTGCACGAATTTGACTTTGAACATGCTGCAAATAACATTCCAAGCAAGTTCCAATTGGCCAAAATGATGGAAAAGGTTTATTTCAAAACTTTAAATTTTCACTTCACTTGAAATTTAAACATGATAGGTTCAAAAGTGCCATTTTGATCCATAAGGTTTTGGTACATGAAAGTTACATTTTTGGAAAGAGGGGATCAAATGTGACTTGTAGGAAAAAACCCCACCAAAATTGGCCAAATGGTTTGGGAGATATGGCCTTTTGAAGTTCAAAAATTTCTGAAAACGATTCGATCATAACTTGCCAACCATACATGGGAATTGAGTGTTCTTGGACTTTTTGGAAATGGGAGAACAAGATCTTCAACTTTCATGTTGGGAAAAAATTCATTTGAAGCTTGTATCATGATGTAAGTTTGAGGATCAAGACTTTCCATTTTGGGCAGGTTTCAGTTACAGGTCCAGTTTCCATTTTTGGAAATTTCCGATCTGGCTTCAAATTCTTCCATGATGGTGTTTGACATGATACATGAGGCTTATATGGACATGAATGAGACCTCTCAAACCAATTTCCATCATCAAATCACTGATTAAATGGACAGTTGACCAACAGTTGACTTTTAGGGTTTCTGACTGACTGTGCATTGACTGATGACTTCTGAACATCCAATCCTTGACCAAAACACTTCAAATGGATCCCCAAGTCATGTGAACATGTTGGACCGACCCTAGGGCCTTGGCTCCTTGAGAATTGTGCTTGCTTGCCTGACTGACTGATCTCCTGACCAGTTTGACCTAATTTCTTGATTGGCTTGCACTTGAGGCAAAATGGGACAATGCAATGCTATGCAGTGGACCATGTTATGCTATGACTTAATATGAGAATGTATGTACAATGATAGGTGCAAATTTGAGGTGCTACAGCTGCCCCTATTCAATCAGCTGGGAACCCGAACGGATGAGAGCAACGGCTGTCAGACTTTCAGGGTAAACAGGGATTGAATACCAAAGAACCGTAGAAATTTGCACTCTGCCGGATATGATACGAGGAGAACCATGTCATTTACCGATGACAACTGCACGACAACTTCAGAAAAGCAAAACCATTTACCGATGGTTAAAAACTTGATATTTACCGATATCAACTTCAACGAGACCATTTACCGATGGCTGCTGGGAAACAAATTCTGAAAAGCGAAACCATTTACCGATGGTTAAAACTTGATATTTACCGATATCAACTTTAACAAGGCCATTTACCGATGGCTGCTGCAACTGGGAATTCGATATTTACCGATATCGAAGAAAACTGGGCCATTTACCGATGGCAGATAAAACTGGGCATTCAATATTTACCGATATCGAAGCATACGGGGCCATTTACCGATGGCGTCTCCACTTGGGGAGGAACAAAATCTTTGTTGTGTAATCAGACAAGACGTTTACCGACGACTTCTGGGGATCTAGATTTTATCAACAAGGAATCAAAGCATGACCAGACATTTACCGGTGACTGGGATGAGACTCGACGTTTACCGACATCGAAAGATGATGTTTACTGACGTCAAAAGAATGACCAGACATTTACCGATGACTGGGAATGAGAAATTTATTGGGGAGATACAAACAAATATTCGCAACCGGAAACCAGACAGGACATTTACAGATGACTCTACTGGGGATTTCTAGCTGGGGATTATCAGACATTTACCGATGACTGCAGAAAAGACTCGATGTTTACCGACATCGAAAGATGATGTTTATCGACATCAAAAAATGACCAGACATTTACCGATGACTGGGGAGAAAACCCGATGTTTACAGACACCGAAACAATGATGACCCGACATTTACTGATGACTGGAGAGAAAATCCGATGTTTACAGACACCGAAACAATGGTGACCAGACATTTACTGATGACTGGAGAGAATACCCGATGTTTACAGACACCGAAACAATGGTGTTTACCGACACCAACAATGAAACACACGCGAGTGCTAGTATGACACTTACCGGTATCACGAGAACGACTTTTTAGATATGTCAAGGCAAGGTTGACCACTTGCTGGGGTCTCACTGGGGAGAAACAAACTTTCTGTCACCAACGGGTGAGGTAATAAACCTTTGCGGGGATATCAATCCTGAATGCTGTCAAGAGCAACTGTAGCAGACTTGCTGTGCTGATGTTTAATGAAATGATCCGCCTCTGCCGGGGATACGGTCTGGTGAGGTTAACACATGAATGCATATGTTTGAATTTTTCTATGGCGTAATGCTCCATATTGAATGGGAATGCTACGCAGTTTTGACGATGCAATGATTACTACATGCAAAATGCAAAATGACGAAAAACTCCGGCTGGGGAGCCAAAACTGATTGGGTACTCCTACTCTGCGGGGAGACTCTGCAAGGAGAGCAACGAATTTCTCACTCATGTTGGAGAATAGCACTGCTGCTGGGGGAAAGGTAAACTCCGCTGGGGATATCCTTCAGTCCACAAATAAGAAAAATGTTGGAGATAAATTTCAATGAACCTGCCTCACTCGGGGAGGAAATCGGCAAATACAGGCCTGCTGGGGGGATAGGCAATCCTTAGATCTGTTGGGGAATAGAAGGCACTATCCACAGACGTCTCCGCAGGGGAACATAGCTCTGATAGCTTCCAAACTTGCTTGGGGAAAATATCTGCTGAGGAAACGTCCTCACAGATGCCAATCTGAAAAACAGCACAACAAAATGCCCCCAGGGGATACATGGACAAGATACGCTCAAGTGTCCTCAACATTCAAAATGATTTTCAAATGTTTTGTCATCCTGCAAGCTACTGTTCAGCCTTCATGTTTTTATATGCAATGCTTATCAAAAAATTCGGACATTTTTGCAAACAAAACAGTAAAAATAAAAACCAAAGAGCTATTTATCTGAATAACGACTTTTATTGATTGAAAATGCGCCTGAAGAGGCAAATACATTGGGAAGCAATTCCTAGAAAGAGGTAATTGCGCACAAAAGGAAAAATCTATCCTAATGGCAACGTGAACACGACATCCACTATTTCCCAATTCTGTTATAACTCACAGATCATCAGTTTTCCTCCCAACTCCGTGCTTTCTGAGAAGAACGACTGGACGGATCACATCTTTCGAGATGGCAGATGACAAAGCTTGATGAGGTACAGACAACTCAGACTGTAGTCTTCGCTTT
Organism: Lathyrus oleraceus; assembly: GCF_024323335.1. Lineage (NCBI taxonomy): Eukaryota > Viridiplantae > Streptophyta > Magnoliopsida > Fabales > Fabaceae > Lathyrus > Lathyrus oleraceus. The sequence goes on along the minus strand of NC_066579.1, from coordinate 162,275,887 downwards.
AATCCCTAATTTTTGCCTGGATCGCCCTTTCGGGTTTTCAATCCACCGGGATACCCATTTTTGCCTAAGCCGCCCTTGCGGGTTTTCGACTTACCGGGTGTACAAATTCTTTTCATTTTATCCCTAATTTTTGCCCGAACCTTTCCTTTCTGTTTTTTTGGTTCGCCGGGATGCCCTTTTTTGCCTGGACTCTTTTTTTCTTTTTGTCCAGCGGGTCAATTTATGCGAAGTATTTTTTGACTACATCTGAGTTAACAGGAGACGGAAAATCTTCACCATCCATAGTTGTAAGCATCAAGGCTCCACCGGAGAAGACCTTCTTCACAACATATGGACCTTCATAATTAGGAGTCCACTTGCCCCTGTTATCTGCACCGGGAGGGAGGATCCTTTTCAAAACTAGATCACCGATCTGATAGCTTCGAGGACGCACTTTCTGATCAAAGGCTCGCTTCATCCTTCTCTGATACAACTGTCCATGACATACAGCTGCTAGCCGTCTCTCCTCGATAAGGCTCAACTCGTTAAACCTTGTTCGAATCCACTCGGCTTCGTCCAGCTTGACATCCAATAAAACTCTCAGAGAAGGAATCTCCACTTCAACAGGTAGGACAACTTCCATACCATATACAAGGGAGTAAGGGGTTGCCCCGGTCGACGTACGTACTGAGGTACGGTACCCATGCAAAGCGAAAGGCAGCATCTCATGCCAATCCTTGTACGTAACGACCATCTTCTGCACAATCTTCTTGATATTCTTGTTTGCCGCTTCTACAGCACCATTCATCTTCGGTCTGTAAGGAGAAGAATTGTGATGTTCAATCTTGAAATCTTTACAAAGCTCTTTCATCATCTTGTTGTTGAGATTCGAACCATTGTCAGTGATGATTCTCTCAGGAACTCCATAACGACATATGATTTCTTTCTTGATGAACCGGGTAACCACTTGTTTGGTAACGTTAGCATAGGAAGCTGCTTCCACCCATTTGGTGAAATAATCAATCGCAACCAAGATGAAGCGATGTCCATTCGAAGCAGTAGGCTCAATCTTCCCAATCATATCAATGCCCCACATGGCAAACGGCCAAGGCGAATTCATGACATTCAGAGGGCTTGGTGGTACATGCACCTTATCAGCATAAATTTGACACTTATGGCACTTCCGAGCATACTTGAAACAATCGGATTCCATAGTCATCTAGTAATAACCCGCTCTCAACAATTTCTTAGCCATTGCATGTCCGCCGGCATGAGTACCGAAGGAACCTTCATGAACTTCCTGCATTAACATGTCCGCCTCGGGTCTGTCCACGCATCTGAGCAAGACCATGTCAAAGTTTCTCTTATACAACACATCATCCTGATTCAAATAGAAGCTTCCAGCTAGCCTTCTCAGGGTTTTCTTGTCATTCTTCGACGCACCTTCAGGATACTCCTGAGTCTTGAGGAAGTTCTTGATGTCATAATACCACGGCTTCTCATCAATCACAACAGACTCGGCTGCAAACACATACGCAGGCCTCTCGAGTCGATTCACCGCAACATGTGGCACATGATTCCACCAATGAACTTTGATCATTGACGACAAAGTAGCCAAGGCATCAGCCATTTGATTCTCATCCCGGGGGACATGATACAACTTCACCTTCTTGAAGAACGTCAGTATTCTTCTGGTGTAATCTCTATACGGAATCAAATGCGGCTGATTCGTATTCCAATCTCCATTGACCTGATTGATCACTAGAGCTGAATCTCCAAATATGTCAAGTGTTTTGATCCTCAGATCAATGGCTTCTTCTATCCCCATGATACAAGCCTCGTACTCAGCTTCATTGTTGGTGACGTCGATTGTCAATCTGGCAGAGAAAGGTATATGAGCACCTTTGGGATTGATCAATACTGCCCCAACACCATTACCATTCATATTCACAGCCCCATCAAACATCAGTGTCCATTTGTCATCTGGATCCGGTCCTTCCTCGACAAGAGGCTCTTCGCAATCTTTCATCTTAAGATACATGATGTCTTCATCAGGGAATTCAAACATCATAGGCTGATAATCTTCAATCGGTTGCTCGGCGAGGTAGTCTGACAGAATACTACCTTTGATGGCCTTTTGTGACGTGTACTGAATATCATATTCTGTTAGAATCATCTGCCAACGAGCAACGCGTCCGGTGAGAGCCGGTTTCTCAAAGATGTACTTCACTGGATCCATCTTAGAAATCAATAAGGTAGTATGGTTCAACATATACTGCCTCAGTCGGCGAGCAGCCCAGGCCAAAGCACAACAAGTTTTCTCGAGCAGTGAATATCTTGTTTCACAGTCGGTAAACTTTTTGCTAAGGTAGTATATGGCATGCTCTTTTCGACCAGACTCGTCATGCTGTCCCAATACACACCCCATCGAGTTCTCAGTCACTGACAGGTACATTATCAGAGGTCTCCCTGGAACTGGAGGTATAAGAATTGGAGGTTTCTGTAAATACTCTTTGATTTTGTCAAAAGCTTTCTGACAGTCATCATTCCACTTGATCGCTTGATTCTTTCTAAGCAGTTTGAAAATTGGTTCGCACGTGGCTGTTAGGTGAGATATGAACCTTGCAATGTAGTTCAATCTCCCTAAAAACCCACGGACTTGCTTCTCCGTTTTTGGTTCAGGCATCTCTTGAATAGCTTTGACTTTCGCTGGATCAACCTCAATCCCTTTCTCACTGACAATGAAGCCTAGAAGCTTTCCTGATCTCACCCCAAACGTACACTTGTTCGGATTCAACCTCAGCTTGAACTTTCTCAACCGGTCAAACAACTTCTGCAAATTAACCAGGTGCTCCTCTTCTGTCTGCGACTTCGCAATCATATCATCTACGTACACTTCAATTTCTTTGTGCATCATGTCATGAAAGAGAGTCGTCATTGCCCTCTGATAGGTAGCACCAGCATTTTTTAGCCCAAATGGCATCACCTTATAGCAGAACGTGCCCCAAGGTGTAATGAATGTCGTCTTTTCCATATCTTCTGGCGCCATCTTGATCTGATTATATCCAGAGAAACCATCCATGAAAGAGAATACCGAGGATTGAGCCGTATTATCAACCAATACATCGATGTGAGGTAATGGGAAATCATCTTTCGGACTCGCTCTATTCAAATCCCGGTAGTCGACACACATTCTGACTTTGCCATCCTTCTTCGGCACAGGAACGATGTTGGCCACCCATGGGGGATAACTTGTAACAGCCAAAAAACCCGCGTCCCACTGCTTCTGAACCTCTTCCTTGATCTTAGTTGCCATATCAGGACTCGTTCTACGAAGCTTCTGCTTGACTGAAGGACATCCTTCTCTAAGAGGTAATCGATGCACCACAATGTCTGTATCTAAACCAGGCATATCTTGATACGACCAGGCGAACACCTCCACATATTCTCTCAGCATCTCAATCAGCCTCCTCTTGACAGAGTCCTCTAAAGCAGCCCCAATCTTGATTTCTCTTTTGGCGTCCTCAGTACCCAAATTAACAACCTCCAACTCCTCCTGATGAGGTTGGATGACCCTTTCCTCCTGCTTCAACAATCTGACCAATTCTGCAGGGAGTTCACAGTCTTCCTCACTCTCCTCTTCAGCTTGGTAGATGGGATTGTCGAAATCATACTGAGCCATAACAGAACTGTTCATAGTGAATGCCATAAGATCGCTTCTGCATGTTTAATGCTTTGTTTTAGAAAAAAGAGTTCAATAAAGTCACAAAAAACAAAAACATTGCCATTTTTATTGTTTTGAAAAAGGATGAAAACAAAAAATAGAAAGACAGGGATCACAAAGTTTGATTTCAAAAAATGTCCTTCATTAATGATAATCATTAAAACATGATGAGGCCCTACAATGAATCACTACGCCTTGGGCAGATCGTAGGATTTTCATGCAAAATGACAAAACAACAGAAAATTACTCTGTCAGAAGAGTAACTTGAACCACTTCTTCAGCCGTCCAGTTGTTGATAGACCCCCCTGGTGCACACGGGCGAACCCAGTTGTCCAGATCACTATCACTGTCACAGTCTTCACTACCGGTTGCAGAGACGTCGCCATGATTCATCTGCCCAGCGCTGGTAAAGGTACTCGGACCCGCTTGACCATTCTGCTCTGCTTGGAGAGGCTCATAACCAACGCCAAATTTGTCTTCCTTAACAGGCAAGTCCACCATCTTGCCCCAGCCTTCAGTTTTGCCAGAATCAACAACCTCCTTAGCCTGCTTGTAAGAAGTAATTGAAGCACCTGGCTTACTCTGCTCAGCGTACGCCACTTTCTCAAGAGCCACAGTCTCAAACGCCTGGCATAAGGTTTCGTGGATCTCGCCATCTACCTCAACATACTTGAACGAGGATAGATGACTCACCAGAATCTCTTCTTCACCGCACACAGTCACAATCTGACCGTTCCAGACATACTTGAGTTTTTGATGGAGAGTCGACGAGACTGCCCCTGCTGCATGAATCCATGGACGCCCCAATAAACAACTATAGGCGGGCTGGATGTCCATAACATAGAAGATGATATCGAATACCTCAGGACCTATCTTCACAGGCAAGGTAACTTCCCCACACACAGAACGTTTGGATCCGTCGAAAGCACGAACGATCAGGTCACTGGGAGTAAGCACAAACCCTTCCGCATCAATCTTCTTCAGAATCTGCCTAGGCAGCACATTCAGCGACGACCCGGTGTCTACCAATACGTGAGACAACACTGCCCCCTTGCACTCCATGGTGATGTGCAAGGCTTTGTTATGGTTTCGCCCTTCAGGCGTTAAGTCCAGGTTGGTGAATCCTACACCATGCATGGTGCTCACATTGGCCATCACACCCTCTAGTTGATTGACAGAAATCTCCTGAGGCACGTAAGCCAGATTCAACATTTTCAGCAAGGCATTACGGTGTGCCTCAGAGCACAATAACAGTGAAAGTATAGAAATCTTGGACGGAGTTTGATTCAACTGATCTACAATCTTGTAGTCACTCTTCTTGATTATCTTCATAAACTCCTCCACGTCCTTCTCAAATGTCCCCTCGGGCGCTTCCTTCTGGACAGGCTCTTCCTCAACCACAGCTTGCTTACCCTTTGCTTTGGCGAGAGCCTCAGCATTATTGTCCCTCAAAGGCTGCGGTGCGAACAGACGACCGCTTCTGGTGAAACCTTCTGGACCCCCTACATTATCCACAGCCGGACCAACGGTTGCAGGAACTCTATTCGGTAAACCAATTGTCACTGGAGTTTGATTCACTGGTCTCGTCTGACTTTCAGCCCTTCTGTTACTGCGGTAAGCATTATCATACTTCCACGGCACGGCTCTACTATTCTCAACAGCCCTCCTTCCAGACGCGGCGATAGTAGTTGGAGCACTGATGGTTACAGGCAGGGAAATGGTAACTGGGGTACCATTTGTTGCAGGTGCACTGACGACCCTTTGTCCACGTTCTTCAGACAGTTTAAAGTAAATGGTGATAGTTGACACTGTTCCACGATCTTTTACAGCCCTACTGAATTGCAAACAACCCTCATCCATCATACCCTGGATACCGGCCCTTAACTGGTCGCAACCATTCTCAGATTCTGCACAGCCCAAACAATCCTCATCACAACCCGAGTAGACACCCCCATTCAGCAGACGGCCCTTCACAACTAGCAGAGAAGTCTGAACATCATCAACATTAACAACCAGATCTTCAGCTTCTTTCCCCTCAATATTGTTCACTCTATGCCCACCATGCTGAGGCATAGGGTTGTTTACGACGTTAGGCACTGGGGCGAAGTTGATCGCCTTGGCATCGATCAAATCTTGAACCTTGTGCTGGAGAGCCCGACACTTCTCAGTATGATGCCCTGGTGCCCCAGAGTGAAAGTCACAGCGAACGTTGGCGTCGTACCCAGGAGGCAATACTGTAGGCGGAGCCATTGTACGCAACTCAACCATCCCCAACCTGAGTAGTTCGGGCAGCAGTTCGGCGTACGACATGGGTAGCGAATCAAAACGTCGATCAGGCATCCTTTGTCTGGGCTGATACGGACGTTGCTGTTGTTGTTGTTGTTGTTGTTGTTGCGGTTGTTGAACTCTTTGTTGTTGTTGTTGACGAGGTTGAGGTACTGGAATGGTTACTGCAACAGCTTGACGGTATTCACTTCTGTTCTGATCTCTATGGTGTTGAACAGCATTAGTTTCACCCTCTCTTCGACGAGGTGCCCCAGCAAACGGCTTCTTAGAAGAAGAGGAACCAGCATCTTGGATCTTCCCAGTTTTAATCAAGCTCTCAGTCCTCTCTCCACAAATGACAACATCAGAAAAACTACCGAATGGGCAGCTCCCCATCCGGTCCATAAACACACCCTGAAGAGTACCGATAAACATATCTGTCAACTCCCTCTCCAGCATAGGGGGTTGAACTCTAGCAGCCAGTTCGCGCCACCTCTGGGCGTACTCCTTGAAGCTTTCATTGGATTTCTGACAAAGACTCTGCAGCTGAGTCCGGCTCGGTGCCATGTCCATGTTGTGTTTGTATTGCCTCAAAAAGGCCTCACCCAGATCCCTCCAACAGCGGATAGAATCTCTCTTCAATTCCATGTACCAGTCCAAAGAAGCCCCAGATAGACTATCTTGGAAAAAATACATCCACATCTTTTCATCATCGGTATACGCAGAGATTTTTCGATAATAAGCCTGCACATGGGTGCGAGGGCAAGAAGTACCGTTGTATTTATCGAAGGACGGTGCTTTGAACTTGTAAGGGATTCTCAAACCTTCCACCAACCCCATATTGGTAACATCAAAACCGAGAGAATTCTGACATTCCATAGCTCGGATCTTCTCAGCAAGGGCATCAACTTTACGATCCCTCTCATCAACCCTTCCCAGAACGTCTTCGTCTCCACTAAGCAGAGAGAACATATCCTCTTGTCTGTCAACAATCGGAACAGGATTACGGGTCGGGGCACGGACTACTCTGGCATTAGCGGCATCTGGAACAATAGGTTGACCGTTGATTCGAATACCCCCCAACTCATCACCTACAGCATAGTTGTTGACGGGTACAGCAGCAACAACATTATTATCATTGACCGGGCCTCCCTCTGGCGGAGCATGGTTGACCGGTGGAATTGCAGCCTCTTGTCTCTGAACCATGGCTCGAAGCTCTTCCTGACCTTGTGCAACCCCTTGCATCATATTCATAAACTGGGCCATGTTAGCCTTCATCTCAGCCAACTCTGCTTGAACTTGATCCATACCTCTCTGTTGATTTAGTCTTGTTGAGTAGCGGTGCGGACGTTGATCAGCTATCCTGCCTGAACAGGAACCAAGAGTGAGAAGTCACGACCAAGAACACTTGTTATGCAAAATGATATGAGTATGGTGCTAATGATGCGTATGATGCACATGATATGTTCATTTCTCAGGCATTGAAAGAGCCTGAGTCATCCTTAAAAGATGGCAACCTGCAGCAAGAACAACACAAAAGCACAGAAACAACATACACAAGAGTGATGAGTACAAGGTGAAACCAACAACCCCATATATATGAGTAACAGGATCATACAACAAAGTCAACAAAGAAAATCCAAAGAATCGGAGTACAACAATGAATCCCATCCAACAAGCCTGGAGGTGATTCCCAACATACACATCAAAGATACAAGCTAAGACAAACGGCCTCTCGGAATGAGAGTCTTCAAGTACTGACACTGGTCTATCAACAGGTCACATTCTGAACATTCTGGCAAAAGAGTGATCTTCTCCTTCAGTTGTCGTCTAAGCTCTACCACTTCTCCTCCAAGGTGGTTCTCCGATGCCTGTCTCAAGTCTACTTCCTTCTTCAACTGGATGTCTTTATCTCAAAGTTGCTTCTCCAAGTCTCTGATCTTCTTCTGATAGCTGGCCTCAACCCTCTGCAGCCTCAAGCACTCCCGATGTTCTGCATCTAACATGCTCTCCATCTCCTCATAGGATCTCTTCTTGCTTCTCAGTCTGCTAGCATCTTCTTCTCGCACTCCTCTGAGTTGATGAACCAAGTTCAACCTATCAGCTTTGGCTTTGTACAGCTCCATCTGGGTATCTTGCTCCTTCCCTCTCAAACGGCGATTCTCCATCAGGGCTTGCTTGTAGTGCTCCGCAGGCACACTCTCAGCAAGGATCAAAGGTGGTTGCTCCTGCAACGGCTCCATCCTATCGTAGGGTAACAACAAAGTTTCTACTCTCTCCTTGACCCAATCAGTGTAATCAGGCATAGCAACGGCAAACTTCTTCCCTAAGACAGATCCATCCTTCACACCAATAGACTTCCAAGCTCTCCCTATCTGCTCCAATCTAGCCGGGTCACTCTGCTTCTCAAAATACACACTTTCAGCTACCTCAGCCTCAATACGGAATCCTCCACAGCTCATAATGACGTTACGCACATCCATCCGGTAAGATTGCCACCTGATATCATAGGAGGTAAGAGACATAACCCTCTGAGTCCACTTATGCGTGCTCTGAGCATCCACAAAAGGTCCACTGACTGGCAGGAGAGACAAGAACCATCTGAGCAAAAGCGGGAGACAACACCTGATAGCCCCACCCTTACCATGCCTACTGTGAATAGCATAGTAAGTGTCAGCTAACAGAGTAGGAACTGGATTTCCTCCAATGAAAATACTGACTGCAGCATAGTCAACAAAATTTGGCATACTCGGAAACAGGACGATCCCATAGATCATGACGGCCAACTGAGCATGAAAGGCTTCCCAACTTCCCTTCTCCGCTTCTTCCCTAGCTACCCTCAACAGAAACTTCAAAGGCAATCCTACAACATCCCCACTGGACTTCCAACTATCACTAACTTCCTTGATACCCAAATGGAGAGCTCTGGCAACAACTCCGAAATCAACCTCCTTGGGCACATCCAAGAAAGGAACCTGATACCGGACCGGGACACTCAGCAGAATGGAGTACTCCTCAAGAGTAGGCGCCAACTGATAATCTTGAAAGGTGAAACAATGAAGCTCTGGGTCGTAGAACTGTAGAAGAGTCTGCAACGGCACCGGATCGACTGCCATCTTCAACAGTGTCAGAATATCTCCATACTGGTCAACAAACCCCTTCTGGTTACCACTGGTCATAAGGTTGCTCAACTCAATCAGAGACGTCAAAGGTTCACGATGAAAGCTGTAGGAACAAGTCTTCCGCTTCAACTCTGGGACCGTTGCCATCTATATCAGTGAACAAGCTCTGGAATGTACCTGAGAAATGATATGCATGCAGGGATCAATTTTTTTCTTTTTCTTCTTTTTCTTTTTTCTTTGTATATTTTTTTATTGCGTTTCTTTTGAAAAATAAATATGCTATGATGCAAATGATGGAGACACGACTGGTTGGCTGTGTCTCTCGGAACACAGGATCAAAGCTTCGGCTTGAACTCGGAACCACGAATTCATCTGAAACCCAAAGTCATCTGAGACCCCAAACTTCTGAACCAATAGTCACCAACAGGATCATAAGTCACCAACAAGTCACCATCAAGTCACCAACTGTACCTGTAATAATGATCATTCCCTCCCCACTCACGGGTGTCATCTAGGCCAGGGTAAGGTCGAGAGAAACGCAGCATAAATAACCTTTCGCAGAACATCATCATATACACACCCAAAGTATGTAACGATAATGTCCACTAGGGTCTGAACTGCTCGTGATATCAATGTTCCGCTAAGTGGCGCAATACCACCCGCTTCCCATGAATCACTCTATTCCTAAGTATCCTAGATTTCACTCATGGCCTGGGTATTGGGCCTTTTACCTCATGTAACTCCCACCCCAACAGAGAGACACATCACAGCCAGCAGATGAATATGAATAAATGCAAACATTAATGCACACAATAAATGCAAACAATAAATGCACATATATACAATGAATGCAATAAATAACAGCACAAAGCAACCAAAACCCTAACCTAGAGAGCGCTAGGAGAGACTCGCTTAGGGAAGACGGACCAGCACAGGTCAACTTCTCTATTCCCCAGCAGAGTCGCCAGCTGTCGCATCACGCGAAAAACCGGCGGGAAAACAAGAACAACAGAGCCACCACCGTGCGTTATTTATCCCAAAAGAGGGAAAGGAAACGCTCAGAGTAAACCTGGAAAAGGACATGGTCTCGCGACCAAAGAGAATGGGATCGGGAGTCGGTTATGCGAAGGGAAGGTATTAGCACCCCTACGCATCCGTCGTACTCGACGGGATCCACGCACAATAGAAAGGAAAATGGTTGCTAAAACACTGCTCAAAACACACACACACTGGCTGAAAGAGACACAAGAAACTGACTGAAACTGACTCGGCAGGACATCGTATCCTGGGCCTACTTAGTCTATCAGGCATAGACATCAGAGTCGAAGTAGTTCGGACTGGGGAAACGACACATGCTCGCTAGGATATCGCATCCTATGCATACGTATCTTCTCGGACGAGAGAAGAATCAGAGCATTCGTAGCTCGGCTGACACGCACACAAACAAACACAGGCAAAGGCAAACGTGGAGCCTGAATGCCAATCACTGGACTTACATCAGCATCCGAACCAAAACGCACTCAAGAAGGCAAACATAGAGCCCAAATGCCAATCACTGGACTTACATCAGCATCCGAACCAAACACACGCACACTGGAACCTAACTGCCACTCGATGGACTTACATCAGCTTCCAAGCACACAACAAAGCAAAACAAAGACACAGGCGCCCGGAGAGATCTGCTCATCTCCTGCCTACGTACCTCATCTGGTATGAGGATCAGGGCGACGTAGTTCCCCTACAGAGGGATACAGGACTAGCCTAACCAGATAACATAGGGAGACACAACTAGGGAGACTACGACTCGAGCCTAGATGTTATCATGCAAATCATCCCTAAGTTAAGGTTTCTAGCTAACTGGCACAGGGAGCCAGCCTATCCTAGTCATGACTTGCACAGGAAGCAAGCCACACACACACTTAACTTGCACAGGAAGCAAGCCAAGCAAAACCTAACTTGCACAGGAAGCAAGTCTAAACTACCCCTAACTTGCACAGGAAGCAAGTCAAACAAACATACAAGCACAGATAGCACACACTATACACAAGCAAGTGGCTCAAACAAGGGTTAGGTTTTAGTTGAGGGGTCATATCAACCTCAACAAACAAAGCTCTGGAACTGGGTGAATGTGCTCTTAACCTTGCCATTGAGGGGCTAAGGTGAAGCAGATGAAAGGTGAGTGAAGATAAGACTTCACAGCTCTTATCCCTGGCCTGGGAGGGCTTAAGACAAGAATGTGTGGGTTCAGAAAGTGGGAACCCTTCTACACATTTGAAACTGACTCAACTGTACATTTGTACAAGATCTTGGGTTTGTATCTGCAATGCATCAACACAGTGGTGTGAGCAAAGCAGATGACACACAGAATAGCAGGGGATAGGTTGCTTGTCCCTTGGGTTCTGCCAATTGCCTCTTCACTTAGGAGGTCTTTGACTCTATGCAAGGACAAAAGTAAACAGTCACAAACATTGCCTCTTAAGGAGGACTTCAGACAGTTGCCTGGCCAAGTAACAGGCCAGGTTTTCCAGACTACATGAAGATTAGAAGTATACCTCAATGCAAATTGCTTATACAAGAGTAGGTTCATGCAAAAAATCAGCTCAATTGGAGGTCAAGAAGCATGGTAATGAAAATCATGAAGTTGGACATCAATGGTGTGACACAAATTGTCACACCCTAATTCAAAAATTCATAACTCACAAACCAGCAATGATAAATTCACAAACTCTACACCAAAATCACCATGAGTGTGTCTAGTTTGAGCATAAAAAATTTGGGAGCCATTGGATAAAGTATCATCATTTCACAAATGTTTTGGCAAAGTGTGCAAAATGTGCATACATGTCACAAACCCTAATACCAATTAAAATCCATTGATCACAAAATTCTGGAAAAATTATGATAAAAAAGTAGAGATCATGATGAAGCTAATGCAAAATATCCCATTAAATTTGGATTAAAATTGGATGCGCCATGATTTTTCAAAGATTGGTCACAAAATGGAATAAGAATTAAGAAAACAACACATTTTAATATGTCCCATGCCACGCCAGTGGCAATTTTGTAATTCCCAAGGTCACTAATTGAAACACGGTCGTTTAGGGCCAGGGCTGGAAATGTTCTGATTGGGCAAGGGGGCTGGAACAGTAACGAAAGCATGCACATACGTGAATGAAGAAAAAATCTGGAAAAAATGGCTAGGGTTTACTGTAGCAGTATGACGCTTCATCTCTCCCAAAATCGTGGAAAATAAAAATGCCCAGAAATGTAAATCGAACACATCGTGGTAATCATCAAGCAACACACATCAACATTCCAAACTCCATTTTCATTAAATCGAGCTAAGCAAGCAAAAACAAAATCGAGCATTAACCTTTAAACCACCACAACTTTCAGTAAACTTAATCATTTTCAAAACTAAAACCATCAGTGAACTCAGCATTAAGAGACCTATCCAAAGCATGCACTGATTTAACAAAATAAGGAGATCGAATTTTTACCAAAATGGAAGAACAGTCGAGATACAGATGTTGTTTGATGTTTTAAGCTCGAAACAGCTCCCCTGTGGACCTCCAAATGATGGATGATGAAGAATGTTTGGCTTGAAATGGCTTGGTTTGGCTCTAAATAGCTTCTGCCATTAATGAAGCTCTTCCAAAACAGTCCATGAAAGTGGTTTCCAGTTGAGATTCGAGGCTTGGAATCAGCTCCAAATGGTGGGTATATGATGTAGTAAGCAAGGCAATGTTGTGTGCTTCACAATTTTTTCACAAAAAATTCAAAGATGGAAAGATGGAGATTTTTTGAGAGAGTGAGAATTCTGTTGGTTTTTGCAGCTGCTACTAGGGTTCTCACTTGCAGAAAATAATCTCTAAGTACTCTGTTTGATAGTACCAAGCATGGTCCATGAAATGGTGGGATAGATTTGGTGAGAAATGTACTTTTTTTTCAAGTTTCAAGCAAGTTGGCATGGGTGTATGTACTTGCACGAATTTGACTTTGAACATGCTGCAAATAACATTCCAAGCAAGTTCCAATTGGCCAAAATGATGGAAAAGGTTTATTTCAAAACTTTAAATTTTCACTTCACTTGAAATTTAAACATGATATGTTCAAAAGTGCCATTTTGATCCATAAGGTTTTGGTACATGAAAGTTACATTTTTGGAAAGAGGGGATCAAATGTGACTTGTAGGAAAAAACCCCACCAAAATTGGCCAAATGGTTTGGGAGATATGGCCTTTTGAAGTTCAAAAATTTCTGAAAACGATTCGATCATAACTTGCCAACCATACATGGGAATTGAGTGTTCTTGGACTTTTTGGAAATGGGAGAACAAGATCTTCAACTTTCATGTTGGGAAAAAATTCATTTGAAGCTTGTATCATGATGTAAGTTTGAGGATCAAGACTTTCCATTTTGGGCAGGTTTCAGTTACAGGTCCAGTTTCCATTTTTGGAAATTTCCGATCTGGCTTCAAATTCTTCCATGATGGTGTTTGACATGATACATGAGGCTTATATGGACATGAATGAGACCTCTCAAACCAATTTCCATCATCAAATCACTGATTAAATGGACAGTTGACCAACAGTTGACTTTTAGGGTTTCTGACTGACTGTGCATTGACTGATGACTTCTGAACATCCAATCCTTGACCAAAACACTTCAAATGGATCCCCAAGTCATGTGAACATGTTGGACCGACCCTAGGGCCTTGGCTCCTTGAGAATTGTGCTTGCTTGCCTGACTGACTGATCTCCTGACCAGTTTGACCTAATTTCTTGATTGGCTTGCACTTGAGGCAAAATGGGACAATGCAATGCTATGCAGTGGACCATGTTATGCTATGACTTAATATGAGAATGTATGTACAATGATAGGTGCAAATTTGAGGTGCTACACGTACCCGATCCCGTCGTCCACCTCAGGATGGCGCAGGCACTAATGGTCAGCAGTAGGTTGTCAGGTACCTCTCCCCTTATCTTATTTCGAAACATTGGGGACAATGTTTGATTTAAGTGTGGGAGGAGACTCTATCGTTTTTCTTTATTGTTTTTCTTTCCTGTTTTCAGTTAGTTTGTTTATTTTCTTTGCTGTTTTTTTAGATAGTTTGTTTATTTTTATTGCTATTTGTTTACTTTATTTTATTTTGGTTTTAGTTTAAGTGTCTTAGATAATGCATGAGTCTGACGAGTCACCAAATATAGTGTATCTTTAGTACAGTCAAATCTCCCCATTACTTGAGCCTTACCAAAACAAATTTTTTTTGCAAAAGAAAACAATGTTATTCTGAAAGTTTTTAGGTTTTAAAGACGGGTTTGAGTAAGGATGCGGTGACTTGGGAGAACTTTTTTAAACATCAGTATTGTTTTAGCACCATAGACTTCGTAAATATAGGAATCATTCCCGAAACCCCATATACCATGGCCTTAATCATCATTTCTGTATAAGTCCTCAGTAGTTTATCCCAGCAGTCAACTTCGGCCTACGCATCCTCTACGTAGGGGACCGATGAAAATAAGTGAATGATCCAGTGAAATAAATAAAAGAAAGCAAAAAGGCAAATCTGGTATAGGTGACCCTCACAAAGTCATTTAAACCATAGAATTGTAAAATTTTCTACAAAAAGAAAAAGAAAAAGAAAAACTTACCCGTTGTCGGTTGGTTCAGAGGTATCTAGCACTGAACTCGGTAGTACGGATTACGATCCGATCCCCAACAACTGTAGTTGGGTTAAATAAAAGGGTTTACACATATTTATGTGCCAGGAACCCCATGTTCGGATCATAATCACTAACAGGTCACTCTGCTATGAAGCATGTACGGATAACGGGCTTAATGTGATTGCGCCTGAATGAAAAGGCCACAAGAAGAGATGAAGAGGAAGGCCTAGGTATTGTGGGATAATATGGGTTGGTTAATATAGAAATGAAGTTTATGTCCGTGTTTGCAGATAAGTGTCATCATGATACCCTTAGTTCACTCAATTAGTACCTATCACTGCATCCCGACTTGAACTTAGAAATCTTTCTAGCCCGAATCAATCGTTGACACTTGTTCTTCTTTTATGAGCTTTTTAGTGTTTTGCTTGAGGACAAGCAAAGGCTTAAGTGTGGGAGAGTTTGATGACACTGAAATTCACCGTATTTTCGACTCCTTTCACATGCATTTTAGTTGTTTTATTGTCATTTTGTTATGTTATTACTATGTTTCTCTTTGTTTTTAGGTTTTTACCTTAATCGGAGCCCCGATCGAGAAAAGGAGTGAAAATGAGCTAAAAACCCTAAAATTCAGCATTTTACACTTGTGGCTCCCACTGTGGTTGGCACCATGGACCCTGCCATGACGTGTCCTAGCTCAAATTCCCTCAACTGCCACGTTCCCCACTACTTCCACTAAGGCGCCACAGATTGGCCTTGTGGCGGGCGCCATTTGACTTGTGGAGCGTGCCACAAGAGGAAAAGTTTTCCCTCCTAAATTCAAACTGAAGGGCATCCTTGTCATTTCCCTTATTTTACTTGCCTATAAATAGAGACTCGATTTCATTTGTTTAATCACCCAAACTTAGAGCAAAGGAAGATCCAAACTTAGAGCAAAGGCAAACTTAGAGCAAACTTAGTTTCACTTAGGCATATATTTAGTATTTTAAAGTGGTAATCGCTTCACATTGGGGTGTTACCACAATTGTGTAATCAAGTCTATGATCGAGTCTGTAATCGAGTTTGGAGCACTTTGGAAGGAAGTTAATCCTGCCACCATTTTCATTTCTGCTTTGCATTTTATTCAACCCTCCGATTGGAGCAGGTTTTTATTACGTTGCCTTTATCTATTTTATTTTCCCGCGCTCGCACTTTACTTTATTTATTTTCTAGCACTCTCTTTACTTTATTTATTTCTCGCACTCGCTTTACTTTATTTATTTTCTCGCACTCGCTTTACTTTATTTATTTCTCGCACTCGCTTTACCTTCATTTATTTCTCGCACTCGCACTACTTTTATTTACTTTCCGCACTCACACTACTTTTATTTACATTCCGCACTCAGACTACTTTTATTTACTTTCCGCACTCGCACTACTTTTATTTAAATTAAAATGCACCTTTACTTTACCATGTCTAACTAAACCTATAAGGTTAGAATGTAAGGATCGTAATTGAACCGATAATCCGTACAATTGTTCATAGAAACACTTAAGCGCTATTTTAACTTTCAACTTAACTTTTTCCGCACTTAATTTCCATTGGGTAAGATCGAAATCCGTCCAACGTCTATTCAAACTTAATTGTTTTTAACTATTTCAAATACAGCGAAAGCGCTTTGTTTAGTTCATTAGGAGTTTTTAACTTAAGAAGAAAAGATATTTTAAAACTATTTTTGGACGCGTTTATAAGTTTAGAGTCTGGTTCGTAAGAACATCTTTTGGTTAAGAAATCCAGGTTAAAATACTTTTCGACTTAGTTAAGATACTATATTTCTTAAAAATAGGTTTACTACTCTAACGCAATGCGCGCCTTTTTATAAGTGACAATAAGAGGGTTTGATTAGGGAGTACAAATCGGTTCTGAATACGCGAAAGCGACAATTCCTGTTAAATTAGTTCTTTTCAAAGTAGGAAACACTGCCCATAAGTAGTTCTATTAGCAAGTACTTGGATTATTAATTGATTATGTGAATTACATTCGAGCCTGTCCTTATTAATTGAACTTTATTCAACACTTTACTTTTCATTGCACACTCTAAAAACCCCTATTTTGATTACCTTTGATAAACACCATAACAATAGATAACGATAGATTGACACTTGGTCTCTGTGGATTCGACAATCTTTTATATTACTCTGACGCGTTCGTATACTTGCGAAAAGCACGCATCAACCACAAACTTCAATTTCTGGTGTAAAGTGGAGGTGACTGCCCCTGTAGCATGAATCCAGGGACGTCCCATCAAGCAGTTATATGTTGGACTAATATCCATGACTTGGAAATTAATCGGGAATACGTGAGGACCAATCAACATGGGTAATTCAACCTCTCCAATCACGGTTCTCCTGGAACCATCGAAAGCTTTCACTATCAGGGCACTAGGCTTCATAGCTAGTCCGTGGTAAGATAACTTGGCGAGTGTTCTTTTTGGCATAACATTCAGAGAAGATCCGGTATCAACCGAAACTCTTGCCAAAGCTTCATCTTTGCATTTTGTCGCAACCTGAAAAATATAGTGCGCGAAAAAAAACAACCGGCGAAAGAAAATGACAGAAGAGTCGCCACCGTGCGTTATTCATCCCAAAGGAGGGAAAGGAAACGCTCGAAGTAAACCTGAAAAAGGAAAGGACAAGACGGGGTCTCGCAACCAAATATTGGGTTCGGGAGTCGGTTATGCGAAGGGAAGGTATTAGCACCCCTACGCATCCATAGTACTCTACGGGATCCACTTTTGTGGTTTTCGTCTAAAGGGTGTGGGTTTACCTAATGTGTTTATTTACTAAAAAGGTTAAGAGAAATGACTCGCGCGGATGTTGCATCCACTGCATACGTATCTCATCTGAATATGAGAATCAGAGTCTTCGTAGCTCGGCTGACCTATGGGTTGGGGGATGTGTGCTCGCTAAGACATCGCGTCTTATGCCTACGTATCTCATCTGGAATGAGAATCAGAGCAAGCCGTAGTTCGACTAACTACGGGGTTGTGGATTGGGTTTTGGACGAACGACGTCACTACGCAATCTACCGGATGCTCGACCTTTGGAGACTTACTCGCCTGTAGTAGAAGGAGTAAACGTGTGTTATGGGTTTTAGGGTTTGGGATGCTCGAGGGCAAACAGGCAGTCCTTGACGAAGGAACCGCGCCACATGTGGGGATATGAATACAAAACACAAAACATGTATCTCAAAGTAAAATGCCACCAAGGGGCTCAAACATTGCCTCCTATCGAGGTCTTCCAGCTAAGAAAGCGATAAAGTACGAGAAAAGGAAAAAATTACCACACGGATAAAGATCCGAAGTTACAGCAATTAAAGGATTAGCAACCCTGAGATCTCTCCAGCTAGACCATCAAAGAAAATCAGTCAATACGATTAATCAGGATAAACCTCCGGATGGTATCCCTGCAAGAGTATGTGAGCCCTCACGAAAACTCAACAGAAAGGTTAGACAAACAGGACAAAAAGATAGGTGTAGCGGTGTATTCGTCGCTATATGATTTATTGATTAAACCATAAGCAAAGTATACAATGAATCGAGTCGCCACCGCACTTTTATTTATCCTAAGGACTGGTTAAAAAGCAAACAAAAACCTAAGAAGTTTTACACGTAGAAAACCAATAAAAGATCAGAGAGTCTGGGTAAGGGGTAAATTACGCGATGGGAAGGTGTTAGGCACCCATCACGTCCTAGGTACTCCTAGGGAGCCCTTTTCACACTTGTTGTATAAAAAATGTTTATTTGTTTTGACATATTGTGCAAACATGAATGGGATGATGAGAAAAGAATGTACAAGTTAGTTATTTTTGTGTTTGAACGGATGAACCCGTTGCCTACTGTATACGTGCGTTTTCGACGCCATGAGATTCGGTGTACAGAGTGACTGTCTCGACAAATGATGACATGGGATAAAACGATTTGGTTGATAAGTGTGGTTCGACACTTCGACAAAATGGAAGCTTTGATATTTCGACATGATATTTGCAGCTAGAAAAGTACTTTTGACAAGACATGGAAGACATTGCAATATATTGATAATTCGACAAAAAGCCTGAAGAAAGACGTCGTTTCGACTTAAAGTGTAAATTTGAATTTAAAGAGTTGTGACGTTTGGCAGAAGACGCGTGGAAGCATCTGGCGAAAAGATGAAAGTCGTTCGTCACAGTTTTAGGATTTAACCGTTAGTAACAGTTATGTTATTTATTTATAAATAGGGTAGTTGTTATCAGAAAGAGGTGTGAAGAATTACTTATACAAAATTCCTGAAAACACTCAAAGTACCCGTGTGAGAGAAAAAAGTCATATTTGGAAAATGTATGTGTAAACAAACACCAATTCCTTCAAAGTTTATTTTATAAAGTTTAAAGTTCTTTACGAATCTCTTTTATGTTTTCCAGTAGTTTATCTTTCTGCACTTTCTCTTTTTCGATACTTTACATTTCGTCAGTTATTTTCCGCCATTTACTTTATCTTGTTAAATTTACATCCACTTAACGTTTTAATCAAAATATTTCGACGTAAAACACTTAGAGAACAAAAATGAAAGATATGAAAGTGGTTCTAGACATTTTCAAGACCATCTAGATCTGCACATGTCCTAGGATTTGTGTGGTTGATCCTGCAAGTAACCCAATTCTAAAAGTTTTGGTAAACCAGAGGTTGTTCGCCAAAATTCACAGCGAACAAATTGGCACGCCCAGTGGGACAGTGCAAAAAATCTAGAAATCTAGATAATCACTAATCAAAATTTGTTCTTCCTTGTATGAGACTGAGAAGCGGTAAACTAGCCGTATGCGAAGTAGAAATACCTAAAAGAACAAGAGTAAGGAAAATGGCGAACCAGCCAAATAATCCAAACGAATCCATCCCAGTATCCAACCCTGCCCCTTCGACAGAAGGCAATATAGGATCAGTCCCTGTGTCAAAGGCTGTACCTTCGTCAACAGGGTCGATACCAGCGGTTTCGATGTCGCAAAACGCGCCTAGTTCGTCCTTCAGGGCACAACAAATGCCCGTTGGGACACCCCCTCCTGTGGGGAACACTTCTAGGCCTTTTCTAACAAATTTCACTTTGCCTCCGCCTGGTAGGGAACAACCCTTTGGAATGCCAACTTCGGTGATGACAAATTTACACAATTCCCCGTTAATATATTCGGATTCAATGGCCAACGTGTCTTCACCCTTACAAGGGTCAGGATATGGTGGAAACATGAGTAGACTAAATCAACAACCACGTTACGTGCCGCCGATAACGAATAATTCGGCGCAAGTAATTAGACAGCAGATGGACGAGAGTAATCATGATATGGTCCAAATGTTGACGCAACAAATGGGAGCGGTGTTTAACCCACTAATACAAAACACCACTCAAACAAACCAAGTGTTGGCAGCGCAGATGACGCGCATTGCTGATTTCTTTGGGGTCCCTCAAACTCGACACAGAGAACAAGTGATTCATAACCCAGTGGAAGCGGTCCAGGAAGAGCCTACGATAAACCAGATACCATTGGATAATCCTCAAACAAACGTCAGAAACCAAGAGGATGTAGTCGAACAACCTCGTGTCGAAATCCCCATTCCACAAGAGCCTAGAAGGATAGTAATCCAGAGAGGCCAGGACGCGGATGCTGTATTGCAACAACGGATACGGTGTAATAATCCGCCTGTCGAAAACAATTTGGCAGCCATGGTCGAAACGATAATGGCACAAAATGGGATGAATATGGGTTTATAAAGGCCTAGTTACGCATCTCCACTATCGGAATATATTCTGCAAGAAGAACTGCCACCAAGGTGGAAAGTCCCTAAGTTCACAAAGTTCTCAGGGGACACTAGCGAATCCACTATAGAACATGTGGCACGTTATCTGATCGAGGCAGGGGAAATAGCCCGTAATGAAAATTTAAAAATAAAATACTTCCCTAGTTCCCTAACAAAAAACGCGTTTACTTGGTTTACATCTTTGCCTGCAAACTCAGTATACACGTGGACCCAATTAGAAAGGCTGTTCCATGAACAAATCTACATGGGACAAACAAAAGTAAGTCTGAAAGAATTAGCCAGTGTCAAGAGAAAACACTCCGAACCAATAGATGATTATTTAAATAGGTTCAGATTGCTAAAAACTAGATGTTTCACCCCAGTGCCAGAACATGAGTTGGTCGAAATGGCCGCAGGGGGACTAGACTATTCTATAAGGAAGAAACTAGATACCCAGTATTTGAGGGATATGGCACAATTAGCGGATAGAGTGAGACAGGTCGAAAGGTTAAGGGACGAAAAATTCAGGGCAAATAAGAATAAAAACGAAAGGGTAGCCTACGTAGGGGTTGGCCAAGATGATGAGTTCGACGAAAACGAACCAAGTAGCTTCGACGAACAAGAGATTGACCTAGCAGAACTAAAGCAAGGGCCACCTTATTCGTGCAAAGTACTAACTCCGTCGAACGGAAACCCAGTCGAAACCAACGATAAGTTCCCCAAAAGGACTTATACGTTCGACATCACCAAATTTGACGAAATCTTCGATCTGTTGGTTAAAGATGGTCAATTAATAAAACCACCAGGCGCTAAAGAACCGCCTATGGAACAACAGAAAAAGAGAGGTTTTTGTAAATACCATAATTTTCTGGGCCATAAGACGTCTCGTTGTTTCCTTTTCAGGGATCTCGTTCAAAATGCTATCCGTGACGGAAGGCTGAAGTTTGGTGACAAACCAAAACAACAGATGAAGATCGATTCGAATCCTATGCAAGCAGTCGAAGCCCACTACGCTGAACCATCCGTCGTGAACTTGGTGGAGGCCGAAGTTGCTCCTGACGGCAATTTGGAAATGGTGGAAGCCCCTGGAAGTTTCGACGCAATGGTCAACATGGTCGAGATTGCTGATGATCTCGCAAGCCAGAAAAGGATAGAAACTACTGAAGGTTTCGACAAGAAGGACGGTGACGATGCTGTCGAGAATGTGGAGTTTCGACAAGAGGAGAATTGGGACCGCTTGGGTCAGCCAAGTGGGAAATATGATTATCTTGTGAAGTACGACGCGCCGGCAAGCTCCCGGATCGACATCAACACAATCCGACCAAGCGGTTGGGGAGATGCTTCTTCAGACAACGATGAAGAAACAGTCGACGAAATTAAGCATTCCCCTAATACGAAAGAGAGGGTTACTGAAGACCTCGTGATTGAAAACAAGGCTGCTGAAGTCCTCGATTCTAACAAAAAGAAGAAAGGTGATATCGCCACCTGTGTCAACACTATGGGGCCTTTCAGTAAAGAAGTCACAAAAATCAAAGCGGAAGCCGCTAACGGTCCTTCGAAGCCCGTGATCAGTGGGATTCTGCGTAGGACAATGGAAGACCCCAGAAGAAATTGGAACAAATGTTGTTGCAAACATGGTCCCAGGACCATATCTTGGTGCTGCTGCCCAGAGAAAGAGTTCGACCAGACACCAAAAGGCGTCGAAGGCGAAGAAGAGAGGCTCATTAGAAAGATGAACGAATTAAGCATCGCCGACGAACGAAATGTTGGGGTAAATATGGTGGAAATATCTCAGAAGGACCAGGTCGAAGAGGGCGAAGATCGTCGTCGGAAAGAACACCAAAGGCTGGCGTATCCTAGAGAGGAGGAAAACTTAATGGAATTCATCAAGAGGTGCCAAAGGATGAAAACCGAAGTGATGTTGTGCCCACGTTGCAGCGCAGTCTTCGACAGGAAGGCAGCAACCAACCTGGAAGCGGTGGATAAGACCAAGAGGAAAGAGAATTGGGGAACAGTGAGATATGACCCAAGGAGAAGTGATCACCACCAGTGGAGGCACGGAGAGAGACGCCAGAACACCTATAAACCATCTGACAAAGCAACGGACGACAAATGGGTTCAACCCATTAGAGACGCCCAGGGGCAGAAGAAATGGGGAAGGTTTGAGGTTCAGAGAGGCGCGTCAATGGAGGGCAAGAAGGAAATGGAAAAACATAGGCCAAGACCATACCCTTCAGAGAATTACAAAGGCAAGAATCCCATGTCCAGATCCAAATGGAGGAGGTTCCAAAGGCAGAAGAGGGCAGAAATAGAGATGGCAAAAAAGAACATGAACGGTCCAGACGAAGCAGAATCTAGCAACAATCGTCAGACAAGGAGCAGGAAAGAGACTCCCCTCCAGATCAATCCTAGCAGAGTTGTCGAATCGGTGGCATCGAAGGAGAAGATGCAGGAAGATGATGAAGTAACCGACAGTTTTAACTCTGACTCAGAAGCATCCTTCAATGTAATTTGCAACGTGGTCTCTGTGCTCCCTAGAGACTATGATAGAGTCATGGAGATCGAGGATGAAGGAGACGAAATGGAAGAAGAAACAATGGCACACAAGCCCGTCTGCTACTACGTGATGAACAACGGATGCGTCGAAGAGCAGAACGCTTTCTTCGAAAGACCAGACGACTCCATGAAAGCACATTTGAAACCTCTGTTTATAAAAGGAAAGGTGGAAAATGTCGGTGTGAATAAGATACTGGTGGATGGAGGAGCGGCAGTGAACTTGATGCCCCACTACATGCTGAAGAAGATTGGAAAAGACGATTCGGACGCGAAGCCTCACAACATGGTGCTGTCGAATTACGAAGGGAAGATAGGAACAACTATGGGAGTCATCCAAGTGAACTTAACTGTAGGAACCATAACAAGGCCTACAATGTTCATAGTCATCGCTTCAAAAGCCAACTACAACCTACTACTTGGTAGGGAGTGGATTCAAGGCGTAGGAGCCGTACCCTCTTCGATGCACCAACGGATAGCCATATGGAGGCCAGATGGAATCGTTGAAAACATCGAGGCTGACCAAAGCTACTTCATGACCGAGGTGAACGCTGTCAACAGCCAAAGCTTCGACAAAAACCTGGCTCATATACCTCCCTGCAGCCCGGCAGAATTCGACTTGAAGACGACAGACAATGCCTATTGCTCCATGTACCTGCATCCAACGCATGGTTTCCAGTGGGATAAAGAAGTGATTGGCGAAACTTACATATGGGGAACCACTCATATAGCGCCGACGGGATGGGGTAGTGAATTTGACGATGACGAGTGAACAATCAGCGATCGAAAAGATTACGGCTTACATAGCCGAAAACAAACTAAAAGAGGCCCTTGAGGCTGAAGCAAAAAATATGGCTGTCGAAGCCAACCAAGAGAACTCCAACAAGCAATGTCCCCAAGAAGACGTTGCGGAAGATCATGTCACCAATCAAATGGGCGAATGGCAACACCAAAAGCTTGACGCCATTTCCGACGACGAACCTCTGGGGTTCGAAAAAGATCCAGTGTCAACTAACGAGAAGATGGTGGCGCAGGATCCTTTAGAAGAAATAAACTTGGGGGTGGGGATAGAGAATAGACCAACCTACATAAGTGCGAAAATGGACCCCCAGTTTAAGGTCGAAATAGTCCAGTTGCTGAAAGAGTTCAAAGACTGCTTCGCATGGGATTATGATGAAATGCCTGGTCTTGACAGAAGTCTGGTCGAAATGCAGTTGCCAATAATGGAAGGAAAGAAGCTAGTGAAGCAGACTCCGAGACGCTTCGCACCAGAAATCCTGTCGAAAATAAAAGAAGAGGTCGAAAGACTTCTAAGATGCAAGTTCATCCGCACAACCAGGTATGTCGAATGGATTGCAAATATTGTTCCAGTAATTAAGAAAAATGGAAAACTTAGGGTATGTATTGATTTTCGAGACTTAAACTCGGCTACCCCAAAGGATGAATATCCTATGCCAGTGGCAGAAATGCTCATAGATTCTGCAGCCGGCCATGAGTACTTAAGTATGCTAGACGGATACTCTGGTTATAACCAAATTTTTATCGCTGAAGAAGATGTTCCTAAAACGGCTTTCCGTTGTCCTGGAGCCATAGGAACGTACGAATGGGTAGTAATGCCTTTTGGTTTAAAGAACGCTGGAGCGACTTACCAACGTGCCATGAATTCCATCTTTCATGACTTTATCGAAACTTTCATGCAAGTGTATATTGACGACATTGTGATTAAGTCTGTTTCAGGGAAAAGTCATATAGATCATCTTCGACAATCCTTTGAAAGGATGAGGAAGTTTGGTTTGAAAATGAACCCACTTAAATGTGCTTTTGGTGTGCAGGCGGGTGATTTCTTAGGCTTTGTGGTCCATAAGAAGGGGATCGAAATAAACGAAAATAAAGCCAAGGCCATAATGGAAGCGAAAGCGCCATCAACCAAAAAGGGGTTGCAGTCTCTGTTAGGGAAAATCAACTTTCTCAGAAGATTCATCTCCAACCTCAGTGGGAAGACACAAGCTTTCTCTCCTCTACTTCGACTAAAGAAGGAAGACTTCGCATGGGGGCAAGAACAGCAAGCGGCTTTCGACAAAATCAAGGAGTACCTGGCTAGTCCCCCAATCCTGATGTCTCCTTGCAGAAAAAGAAATATGAGATTGTATATTTCGACGTCAGACAAAACATTAGGAAGTATGTTGTGTCAAGAAGACGAGAATGGCGTCGAAAGAGCCATCTATTATCTCAGTAGAGTCCTAAATGATGCCGAAACTAGATATAGCATTATAGAAAAACTATGCCTATGTGTATATTTCTCTTGTATAAAATTGAAGCATTATATAAAACCTGTCGATGTATATATTTCTTCCCATTTCGACGTAATAAAGTATATGTTATCTAAATCTATTTTACATAGTCGAATTGGAAAGTGGGCTTTAGCTTTAACAGAATACTCTTTGAAATATCTGCCTTTAAATGCGGTGAAAGGACAAGTGGTCACTGATTTCATAGTCGACCATTCTATAAACGAAGATGTGGAGTACGTCGAATTAGAACCTTGGAAACTGTACTTCGACGGTTCCAGTCATAAAAATGGAACTGGCGTTGGGATGTTGATTATTTCTCCCGACAGAATTCCAACAAAATTCAAGTACAAAGTGGAAAGTCTGTGTTCAAACAATGAAGCAGAATATGAAGCTTTGATCGCTGGACTTGAAATCTTGTTGAAATTGGGGGCAACGAGAGTCGAAATAATGGGTGATTCCGAACTGGTGATAAAGCAGTTGACGAAAGAGTATAAGTGCGTGAAAGAAAATTTAATCATGTACTTTGTAATAGCCAATAGACTTCTCAAAGAGTTCAACAATGTCGTCTTCAGGCACATTCCCAGGTTGGAGAATCAAGAAGCAAACGATCTTGCTCAACT
This sequence comes from Lathyrus oleraceus, assembly GCF_024323335.1. Lineage (NCBI taxonomy): Eukaryota > Viridiplantae > Streptophyta > Magnoliopsida > Fabales > Fabaceae > Lathyrus > Lathyrus oleraceus. Next base: position 162,249,870 of record NC_066579.1, on the reverse strand, counting down.
AGCATCCGGATACAAAGTGTCGAAGGAAAAGTTAGAAGAAGCCATTGAAGTCAGAAGAAGAGTCGTATCCACCAAGTTGTCTCCATCAGATCTAGAGTCAATAAGATTAGGATACGGTGACGAAGAAAACTTTGAGATATTCAACATAGATGATTCAGGAATAACAGACTGGAGAAAGCCTGTCAAGGATTATCTACAAGACCCAAATCAGAAAGCAGAAAGAAAGATAAAATACAGAGCTTTGAGTTACGTACTTTTGGGAAATGAATTATTCAAAAAGACTGCAGAAGGAGTTTTGTTGAAATGCCTGAGTGAAGACGAAGCCTACATAGCCTTGTCGAATGTACACAGTGGAGCGTGTGGCGCACACCAAGCAGGTCACAAAATGAAGTGGTTATTATTTCGACAAGGAATGTATTGGCCAACAATGCTGAAAGACTGTGTCGAATTCGCAAAAGGCTGTCAGGAATGTCAAGTACATGCAGGCATACCCCACGTCCCTGCAAGTGAGTTGCACTCAATTATAAAACCTTGGCCATTCAGAGGATGGGCGTTGGACTTAATCGGGGAGATTCGACCAGCTTCCTCAAAAGGACAAAGGTACATTTTGGTTGGGATAGACTATTTCACAAAATGGACTGAAGCTATACCATTGGCGAATGTGGATCAAGAAGCAGTCATAGACTTTATCCAAAAATACATAATTTACAGATTTGGGATACCTGAGACAATAACAACAGATCAAGGATCTGTGTTCACCGGTAAAAACATGCAGAAATTTGCACAAGAAATAGGTTTTAAGCTCCTTACTTCGACACCTTACTACGCTCAAGCAAATGGGCAAGTTGAAGCAGCCAACAAAGTAGTGATAAACTTGATTAAGAAGCATGTGGGGAAAACCTAGGAATTGGCATAAGACTTTGGACCAAGCCTTGTGGGCTTGTCGAACGTCCCCCAAAGAGGCAACGAATTCGACTCCATTCAAGTTGACTTACGGACATGATGCAGTTTTGCCGGTCGAAATATATCTGCAGTCAGTTAGAGTGCAAAGGCATCATGAAATCCCATCAGAGACATATTGGAGTATGATGATTGACGAACTAGTTGATTTAGACGAGGAAAGGCTGCGCGCGCTAGACCTAATAAGAAGACAAAAGAAGAGGGTCGAAAGATTTTACAACAAGAAAGTAAGATTCAAGACTTTCTTAATAGGTGACCTTGTATGGAAAGTAATCCTTCCTATGGATCGAAAGGATAAATTAATGGGAAAGTGGTCTCCTAAATGGGAGGGACCTTTCCAGGTTTTGAGAACATTTTCAAACGGCGCGTACGAAATAGAAGAAATAGAGAAGGATAAGAGAATCCTAAGAATAAATGGCAAGTATTTGAAAAAGTATAAGCCTATATTGCAGGAAGTAAAAGTAGTAACAGAATAAGTGCAAACATAATTGTGATAAGATGGGCCAAATAAAAATGGCACTCAAAAGTTATTACAAAGAAAGCCTCAAAGGGCTGAGAGTTGCTAAATAAATTCGACTATAAATTAAAATTGGCAAAAGTATCCTTCAAAGTGGCGAATTTCTGCCTCTGAAACTGGAGTCGATGATCACAAAGACTCTTGTGAGTGGAGAGAGTCTCAATCTCCTGACTAAGTTGCTGGGCTTTCTCTGCATGTCGAATACCCACCCTCAATTCTTCGTCAATCTCGCTCTGCTTGGGTTGCTGTATGGATGCCTTACGTTTCTCCTCTTGAGAGATCTTTTCTTGAAGTGCTGCTATCTGTGTTTTCCATTTTTGGATATTGTCATCACAAGCAGCAACTTCTTTGACATAAGTTTCAGAAAGCTTTTGCAATTTTGAAACTTTGTCAGTCGAAGTCGAAACGGCATCCCATTCAGCAGTTTGAGTTTCAGACTTGGAGGAGATCTGATTGGTGAGATCTCTTTGACGATGGAGATCTGCAGTGGCCAAGTCAATGAGAGTCATCAGCTCCATCACAAAACTTCCAATCTCAGAAGAAGCTTCCAGGACATTCACCTGCTTCAAAATTTTCTTAAGATCAATTGGAGCAAGGGAATTCTCTTCCAAGACTTTAAACAAATCGACATCAAGGATTTTCGTTTTGATTTTGGTCAAGATGTTGCCAAGAGATGGTGCTTCAGAAGTTGCCCCAGAAGTGGTCGAACTACTCTGCGAAGAATCCTGGAAATTAAAACGGGTGCTAAGCATGGCTTTCAGATACTCCAAAGGTCTTTGCACCTTGAGATTTTCAAGTTCCTCGCGGGAGAAACTGGTCGAACCAGTTGATTTGCTACTCCCTTGGGCCTGGTCAGGAGCAGGTGGAGTGTTTCGCGTAGAAGCATGCTCAACCTCTGTTTGTTTCGACTGGTTGTCCCCATCTCTGGCAGCTCCATCTTCAGGATCATCTTCGACCACAACCTCCATATCAATGTCATCACCCTGAGGTGCAACATTTAATCCTGGATGAGGAGGAGATTCATCTTCAGAAGCTTCACCCACTGTAGTGTCGAATTCTGCTACAGTTTGCATGTCATGATCACTTGTGGGGATATCTTCTTCTGGGGTTGTTTCCTCCCGAATTTTCTCAGACGTTCTTTCGACGGCAACTTGTTCCTAAAAATAAATTCCAAGATTTAGAAGAAAAGATGTAGGAAAGGTGAACATGTGCTGTCGAAATAAAAAATTACCTCAGGAATTTCAGTATCAAAGCCGGATTTCCCACTCTCCGTATCTTTCGACTGATGTTTAGCAGGGGGAGTACTGGCAGAATCCTTCCTAGTTGATTTAATGATAGATCATTGGGAAGAGACCTTCGTGAGTTTCTTCTTCTTCTGAGGGGGAGGGATTAACTCTGGAGATTCGTCACCAGACTCTTCACTGGGGACTTTAGCCTCTTCTTTCTCCTCTTCACTCTTTCTCTTTTGGATTGTTGGGGGTTTTCGACTTACCTAGTCATGCAGGCCAAAGCCAGTTAGTTTTGAAAAAGGGAAGATGAATAATAAGAAGAGAAGTTTTGTACCTTTGTCGAAGGCTTCTTAGCAGTACTGGGCGTCGCTTCGACAACAGCTTTCTTAGCAGGGATCTTCACGGCTAAGGAAAGAAAGAAAATTCATAAACAAATATAAGAGAGACATGATAAGACAGTTAGAATAACAGAAGGAAAAATCATGTTTTTCTGTGAACACCTTCAAGAATGGGATCTTCCACGCGAACGTGTTCTATTCCAATATGAAGGTGTCCTAGATATTCGCCCAGATGATACTTAGTCGGAACCACACGCTCAGCAGGTTTTTGATACTTTTGACGAAGAATTTTCTTAAAATCCCCACAAAGGAACCAGTCTGGAAGTGGAAAACTAAACGCCACCCCAAAGTCAGCAGTTGGCAAAGGAGGAAACTTTGGTGGATGACAACTGAAAGCAAGGTCATAGCGCGCCTTTGGTGAAAGATTGGAAGGCAATGACAGTTTTTCAAACTTCTCCGTCAATTTACGTTTTAATTCGGCCGCTGCTTCGCATATGGTTCGACTAAGATCATCAGGTCTATACGCAGTTTCAAAATATTTTTGAAATTTCTGTATTTCCTTAATGTGTCATTGAATACCTTTTTTGGTCCGATCCTGCACAAAAGCGAAAGCATTTGTCAAATGTGTAGCGAAAGCAGCTACGTCGAAAAATTTGTTGGAATAATAATCCTTCCATCATTCATCAAACTCAGGAGTGCATAAGAATGATGGTCGAAAAATAACTGGTCGAATGTCGAGAGAATCATCAGCTAGTTTCTTCGACAGCTCTTTGCCTTCGTCTTCAGTGTGAAGGGAGTTATAAAAGATGATGGATCCTTTCTTGGGAAATATAGGTTGAGGTTTGATTTGGATTAGACCAAACTGTCTAGAAACAAGGTTGGGTTGATAAACTATCAAAGCAATTTGATTTTTAGCGGTGTTACGGTAAGAAAAAAGGAGCCTAGGGGTTAAGAATGATTCCCAAACATTCAGAAATGTATTTTCATCCTTTTGCATCTCCAAAGGCAGTTGTTGGGTAAACCACTTAGGTCCAATCTTTCTATCAGCAAAAGGTGCCATGGTCGAAGTAAATTGATAACTCTTAGCAAACATCATAACATAGCTTTTAAAAGCTTGTCGAAGGCTGATTCCTTCATCAGATGGCGTTATTAGCACTAATCTTGGCCATTCGACAATCCTATTTTTTACTTCTTCTTCATCTATTTCTGGTGCTGCCGGAAGATTGGCTTCAAAGGTGGCATTGAGCCATAATTGCAAGAGCCAGAAAGGTCCTGATAAGTTGATTTTCCCTTGGGTTTTGGTGTTTTTTAAAAAATGTACGCTCTCACTCAGATATTCATAAAGGTTCGCCAGAATCATTTCGCTCAAGCATAGTTTTGTGCCGGCATGAAGCTGATTGGCTATGGTAATGAATCTCTTAGCAACTTGGAGAGAGCGAGAACAAAACACATATTTGGATAGCCACAGTGTTAGAAAAGCTATATGTTCGACATCTGAAACTTCAGTAGTACTCTTATCGTGATAATATGACATGAATAAGGAGTAGGGTGCAAGGCTAGTCTCGAAAGCAATGGTATCTTCATTTAAGACAGTAGGGTCGAAATCTATACCATTGGGATGAAGACCAACAATGGCTGATGCGTCAAAAAGGGTAGGCGTAACCATCCCACAAGGAAGGTGAAAGGTGTTGTAAGTACTATCCCAAAAGTAGAGAGAAGCCAAAAGCATATTTGGGCAGATATTGGGTCCTACTCTCGACAACTGGATAAGGTCGAAAATGCCTACCTCTTTCCAAAAAGCCCCTTTAACTTTTTCGATTTTATCTAACCAAGATACGTAATCAGAAGGATCTTTCGACCATGGACAAGTTCTAAAAATCCTGGGATAGTTCAAATAGGTTAAGTCCAACTCTCCAATATCCGTCGAACTCGATGAATCTTTTTGTTCTACAACTTTCTCTTTAGGCTGAGGTTTTCTTCCAGCGCCTATGGGTTTTGTGTGAAAGTAAGAGGGAAAAAATTCTCTTAAGCGCTCTGGTTTAATCTCTGGATTTGGAAGGGGACCTAACATAGCATGATAATTTCCAGAAATAAGAACAGGGATTAGTACCTGAGATTTATAGATGCAGTCTTTCTCTTTCTCATTTGGAGGTTCTGGAACATACTGTTGATTTCCAATGGTCATTGGCACCTTCAGATCATGTACAGGAGGGAAAGCTGGATTCTGTTTCTTCTTGGAATGCTGGCTGCTTGAAGGTTTGTTAGTAGCCATTGTTAAGAAGAGCTTGGGAGTTTTTCTCAGAAAAATGTGAAAGCTTAAGAAATGGGTATGAGGAAAGGAAATCTGAAACGGAAAAGGGTTTAAAGGAAAGGTTTATGGGTATTTATAGGAAGAAGATGTTGAAACGTTTTAGGATGGTAATGATGTTAGTGGGACACGTGGCCATTTCTGATGGGAATGATAAAGAGGTGGAAGTTGAAAAGAGACCATGATGTGAGGAAATGATGGAAGTAAGCTGTGAACGTGGGCTAGACGTGACATTGTGAAGAAAGTGTAATGATGAACCTGCATTGGAAATTGAGATTATCAGACTTGCATTTAATGAATATTAAATGACATGGCATCAAAACACTGGTTGACAACAAATGACTGTTTCTCCAGAACAACAGTCGAAACGTCTTTGCTGGGGGGCAATTTGTGTACGTGCGTTTTCGACGCCATGAGATTCGGTGTACAGAGTGACTGTCTCGACAAATGATGACATGGGATAAAATGATTTGGTTGATAAGTGTGGTTCAACACTTCGACAAAATGGAAGCTTTGATATTTCGACATGATATTTGCAGCTAGAAAAGTACTTTTGACAAGACATGGAAGACATTGCAATATATTGATAATTCGACAAAAAGCCTGAAGAAAGACGTCGTTTCGACTTAAAGTGTAAATTTGAATTTAAAGAGTTGTGACGTTTGGCAGAAGACGCGTGGAAGCATCTGGCGAAAAGATGAAAGTCGTTCGTCACAGTTTTAGGATTTAACCGTTAGTAACAGTTATGTTATTTGTTTATAAATAGGGTAGTTGTTATCAGAAAGAGGTGTGAAGAATTACTTATACAAAATTCATGAAAACACTCAAAGTACCCGTGTGAGAGAAAAGAGTCATATTTGGAAAATGTATGTGTAAATAAACACCAATTCCTTCAAAGTTTATTTTATAAAGTTTAAAGTTCTTTACGAATCTCTTTTATGTTTTCCAGTAGTTTATCTTTCTGCACTTTCTCTTTTTCGACACTTTACATTTCGTCAGTTATTTTCCGCCATTTACTTTATCTTGTTAAATTTACATCCACTTAACGTTTTAATCAACATATTTCGACGTAAAACACTTAGAGAACAAAAATGAAAGATATGAAAGTGGTTCTAGACATTTTCAAGACCATCTAGATCTGCACATGTCCTAGGATTTGTGTGGTTGATCCTGCAAGTAACCCAATTCTAAAAGTTTTGGTAAACCAGAGGTTGTTCGCCAAAATTCACAGCGAACACCTACGTACCTTCCATCAAAGGTAAGGATCAAAACGCCGTAGTTCGGCTAAAAGATTTCCAAAAATTAGTGAGTTCATTTTAAAACACAAGCATTAAGGCTTTTCATTACCAATGGGAGAAAACTCAACCTGAATCAACAATCCACCATGCGAGGACGGCTTCTACGTACTAGAGGGGTTAACCCTGTTTTCAGTACGGAAGTCTTACAATCGACTCACTAAGGATAAGGTAAGATTTACATCAACCGCTATGGTAATTGAAACCTATGGCTAATGTATGAAAACATATTAACAATGGACAAAGCCACAAAACATTTGAATGGGTGAAGTTAATTGATTATGAGTATTCACAAAGTATGGTCAAGGTATGAGTAGGATTGATTCAAAGAAGTGTTATGAAATGGAGTTTGAAAAGTCAAGGACTTAGGGTCCAAGTTTCTAATTTGAAAAGACATGAAGATGTTTGCACAACAAGTCAAAGGTTTTGAAAGCAACATGTGAAAAGGGGTTTTGGACAAAGAGGGTGTGGATGATGGAATGTAAAACTTCTCAGAAAGGTTCACCTCTTAAAATCATATAGAAGATGATTCAAGTGTGTCCTTAGGAATAAGCGACAAAGCAAGTAAACAAATAAAAGCAAGGTGATACCGGATGCCATCAATGGACTTATACCAATCTCACAAACAAAAGCGGATACCGGATACCAATAGATGGGTTTACACCAATCTCCTAAAACAAAACAATGATACCGGAAGCCAATAAATGGTCTTACTCCAATCTCACAAAGCAAAAGCGGATATCGGATACCAATAAATGGATTTACACCAATCTCCTAAGGTAAAACAAAACTTGGATGTCAGATGCCAATTTATCTGGACTTATACCAACCTCCAAAGGATGATCATAGGAATACAAATGCCGACAACATGGACTTATAATTGCATCCTCACATACAACAAACAAACAAGCATTTAAGCAATGGACATGAGTGACCAAGTGAGATGGTCTTACACTCTATCCCTTCCAAATCATAGGAACAATGGCCAATTAATGGACTTACAGTTGTCCTCAATGGGTAAACCAAACATGGATCACAAAGATATGCAATGATGATCATGTAATAATGAACAATCAATGATGATAAGTGCACAAAGGCATGCAAGCAAACATGTACAAATGCAACAAGCAATCAATCAAACAAAGTCATTTAGCACACACTATAACCAAACAATTAGGCTCAAGCAAAGGGTTAGACTATGAAGTCAACTGGAATAGGGCAAATGGTGCTCTTAACCTTGACATTGAGAGCCATGGTGAAGCAGATGAAAGGATATGAGGGGTGTGCCTCATCACTCTTATCCCTGGTCAGGGAGAGCATTGAACATCAGAAGGTGTGGGAGTTCAGAAAGCTGGAACTCTCTCCACAAGTTAAGGACTCGATAGATCTTGGGTTTTTACTCACTATGCATCAACACATGTGGTGTGAGCAAGGTGAGTGACTCACATAATAGTAGGAGATAGGCTACATATCTCTTTTGTCTACCAATTGCCTCACATGAGGTCTTTTCCTGCTTGGGGACAAAATTAAACAATCACAAACATTGCCTCTTAAGGAGGACTTCAGACAGGTGCCTGGCTAAGTAACAAGCCAGGTCTTCCAGACTACATGGAGACAAGAGAGTCTACCTCAATGCTTAAGCAAAGCAAATCAATAGCAAGTTCTCAAAGGAACTAAAGCAACTATGGTACCTGAAAGCAATCAAATATAATCAGTATTCAAGTCACAAAGTCAAAACAAACAAGTTATGAACCAACAGTCAACACAATCAATCACATGTGCAAAGCACAAACTCAAATGAAATGAGTTATCATCCTACAAAACAAATCAAGTTAGTTCATCACAATCAAATAAACCAAACTCAATCAACTTGAATTAATCTCCTTAAAGCAATTGCTTCTTTAACCTGAAAACAAACTCAAATGTGAGAAGTGAACCCTTAGGCCAAAGCCTAGGGTCAAAGGAGGAGAAAATATTTAAAACAGAACATGAAACTTGATCAAAATCAAGATTTATCAAATAAGAACAAATTCTAGAGTGTCCCATATCAAAAGCATTCACCAATTGCATTTCATAAGAAAATCATGTCAAACTAGGCAAGTTGAGAACTCAATGGTGTAAACAGAATGAACACAAGCGTATCAATACCAAAATGGCTCAATAAATTCCAGCAAAAAAGCATGCTTAACCAGAACACATTGAATGAGCAACATACCAAATTTCATGTCAATTGGATGAAGGGAAGCCAGTCAAGTAAAATAAACAAGTCAAAGCATGTTCAAGCAAGCTCATACAAGGCATCAAATGGTACATCAAGTTCAAACAAGCATAAAACAGCAACCAAACATGATAAATGAATGAGATCAAAGCCATGGCAAACTTCAAGATGTCTATAATTCACATGCCAAATTTCAAATCCATCCAATAATGCATGAGAATTTCACAACACATATGATATCATGACTCACAAAATGTCAACAATTGGCCAAACAGAAGGAAAATTCTCAAACAAATAGAAAAATGCATTCAAAAATTCCAGGAAAAATCACAAGCAAACTAGACATCCATAAGTATTATCATGCAAAAATCCAGAGCAATTGGCATAGCATAAGCATGAAAAACAAAATCAGGAACACGCACAAGACATGGTTTGACATACATGGTCACCTCTAAAGATCACATCATATCTCCTAATCCAGACACTCAAAAATAGCAAACCATATACCAAAATGACCAGGAGTGAGTCTAGATCATGCATATAAAATTTCAAGCATTTTGGAGTAAGCATCAAGATTTCACAATCAAAATGGTAAAGCATAGGCAAATAGCATACATGATCAAAACCATTAGACCAAAATAAAAACAGGCCGTGCACAACTTTTGCTATCATGATAGTAAAAAACTAGAGGAAAAGTGGAGATCAATGCAAAAATTCCCACTCAATTTGGATCAAGAATGAATGACTTATGATTTTTTTGAAGATTGCATCATGAAATGAAATAAACATTTGAAAACAAAATGAATCCAATGGAACGAATGACAATCATGTAATTATGCTGAACATTTGAATTCAGGCGCCTACACAAAACGCTGCGTTTCATTAAAAGGAAACGCAACCCAATCACAACGCGCCAAGTGGACCAATTCATGTGCACAAACACGAAATAACATGCAGACTTGGCCAGGAAAGATCAAAAAGAAATCTGGAAACGAAATTGTAACATTCATCATCATCTTCATGCTGTTCATCATCAACATGAACGAAAACTCACAGAAATCAACAAGCAATATATCAATCGAAACCTCTTACTACATACATCAACAATCCAGCATCATTTTCAATTAATTCAAGCTAACACAAACGGATCGAGCTAAAACAAATTTCACATGCATAGGTTCAAAACAGCATAACTTCCTCAAAACTCAATGAAATCAAACGATCTAAAGTGCAGAACAACCAGCAGCAAGGGATCTATAAGATGCATATCATCATTTCAAGAATTGGAAGATTCGAATTCTAACCTTGTTGGAGAAACAGAGTTGGAATCGTGTGAATCAAGGCCAGGAAGTGTGAAACAGATGCTCAATGATGATGCAGAAGATGAATGAAGGCAAGAATTCAGCTCAACAATGCTCGATTCTCTTGAAAACTCCAACTGCCATGTGAGGTCCAATGCTTCAACAGTCAAGATTCAGCATGAATTATCCACGATCTTGCTTCAACAGAGCTTCACCATGCCTGCAAATGATGACTAGAACAAGGAACAAGCAAGAGGAATCAAGAATTTCGATGGAAAAAAATGAAAAAAGTTTGAGAGAATTTGAGATGAAAAAGTTTTGGATCTGAATTTGTGAATTGTGGTTATCATTTTCTGTTAGGGTTTTGATTTAAATACTCTCTACTAATCACCCTCTAAACATGATTAACCAATTGGTAAATGGAAATGATTAAAAATGGAGGTCTTTTGACAAAATGGGATTTTCACCCTTGTGCATGAAAATGGTGCATGAAGTAATATGGACGTGAAAAGTGATGTATGAGAGCTCAAAACAGAGTTATGTATTGATACAAAAGCTCCTGCATCGATGCATAACACATTTTTAACAGTATGGATCAATACATAACTCGTACGTATCAATACATAGCACTTTTTAACAGTATGCATCGACACATAACTTGTTTGTATCAATACATAGCACTTTTTAACAGTATGGATCGACACATAACTTGTTTGTATCAATACATAGCACTTTTTAACAGTATGCATCGACACATAACTCGTATGCATCGATACATAGCACTTTTTGCCTTGCATGCATCGATGCGAAATTCGTATGTATCGATACATGGAAAATTTTGCCATGCACGCTCGGTGGTAATTTGATCATATCTCCTCAACCGTTCATCCGATTCTCACGATCTTGGACTTTTTGGAAATGGGAGAGAAAGATCTACAACTTTCATGTTCAACAAAATTCCATTTGAAGATTTTTTCATGATGGAAAGTTGAGTTGAAGTCGTTCCAAAAACTTGCCATTTTTTGGAAACTTGAAACCATAGGTCATTTTTCCTTTTGGAAACTTTTGGTATGACCTCAAATCCTTCAATGTGAGTATTTGAAATGTCAAATGAGACTTGTTTGAACATGAATGGAGTATTTCTAATCACTTCCCACCTCCAAATCCATAATTGACTTTGTAGTTGACTGGCTAGGGCTTCAGTTGACTGATGAATGCCTTGATGAGATTCAAGCCTCTACCACTTGAGATTTTGATTCAAAATGATGTCACAACTCAAATGAACTCTTGATTAATGATCATGGGGTCCAAATTCTCAAGAATGGCCACTAGCTATTGCTCAAATGAATGCATCGACCGCCTTGACCGCCTTGACCTGTAATTACTTCATCTGCAAGTAACAAGGTTAGATGACATATTTTTGTACTTTTGGTTAGTAAACAAATAAAAAGCAATGATATACAAATGCAAAACATGCTTGGTGATCAAGAACCACTCTCAAAAGATAACCCAACCACAGGGAAGCAGGCAAGGTGCACAATGATCCTTGAGGCAATGATATGATATGTTATGATGCCATGAGGGATCTTAGGGACAAAATTGGGGTCTTACAGGTGCCCCTATTTAAGGTCATTCTAGCCGGAGAAGTGAAGTTTAGAAATCTTCATCTCGACGCGGTAGAATGGGCTTAAATAACAGTAATGAGACAAATTTTGGTCTCTAAGAAACCTCAGGATGCAGACGTATGCATGCAAAAAACACAAACTCTGTGGGGATAAGGTCCACACAGAAGAAAAGACGATCCATCGGAGTAATTCACTCACCAGGAACAGAGACATTAACAAGACTCTCATGGGGATTCTTATTGGGGATAAAAAGAATGCGTGAGCAGAACACGACTCTGATTTAGGGATAACAGAAATCACATTGGAGACCTCACTGGGGGAAGTAAAGGACTCAAACTGGGGAGAAGAAAGAAATTCCAAAGGAAAACACATCCATTGGGAAGACTCAAGCTGACTCGCGCAATGCATGTACTGGGGAGAACGCCAATACAGCAACACGAATAGAAACACAACTCCGCTGGGGAAATCTAGAAAAGACTTTCCAGGGGAAGCCAAAGGATGAGATGTTACCGGTTAGTGAGTAACAAACTCAGGAAGAATGAATATCTAAGACTGGTAAACGGGTGAGAGATATCAATCAACCAAACATCTGAGAAAGACCTGAAAAAGGTACCTCAACTCAGGACAATCTGACTCCACAGGGGACCGAGGTCATAATAGGGAGCAGACAGGAAGGAGACACCAAGGATACCGGGTTGTAGGTATGTAACAGGTGACCGACCAAGGCGTGAATTGGTGTGTGTTCCAAAACACTCATCATCCTGAAGAAAGCTAGAACAACAATCCTGTTTATAAGATGGACATTTGATTCTGTAAAGAATGCAAATCTTACTCAATTAGAGAAACAAACAAAGGATTCGACAAAAGAGTGCATGAGATATATTATCTATAGCCGTCAAAACGTAGATAATATCCTCGCATGGAAGATTATCCTGAACCGGGTTGTAGGTTGTTTATAGGATAAAAATCCGAAATCGTGAATTGGTTTGTGTTCCAAAACACTCATCACCCTGAAGAAAGCTAGAAAAGCAGACTTGTTTATAGGATGGATATTCGATTCCACAAGGAATACGAATCTTACTCTGCGGAGAAAACAATCAAAAGATTGACCCAAGAGTGAACGAGATATAATATCCATTACCGTCAGAACGTGGATAAAATACTCACAAGGAAGATTATCCTGAACCGGGTTGTAGGTTGTTTGTAGGATAAAAATCCGAAACCGTGAATTGGTTTGTGTTCCAAGACACTCATCACCCTGAAGAAAGCTAGAAAAGCAGTCTTGTTTATAGGATGGAAATTCGATTCCACAAGGAATACGAATCTTACTCTATTGGGGAAGATCAACAAAGGATTCCAACCAAAGAGTGCACGAGACATATTATTCATTACCGGCAGACCGTGAAAAAATAATGTACTTGAAAGGAAAAGACACCAGAGATACCGAAGTATATAATAGGTGACTAACCGAAAAGAGAGACAATCGATACCAAGCATCCGGGTAAACGAAAGACAACTCAAAGGGATAAATTGCAAGCATCCGGCAATTATCCGAAACAACAAATATTCGATTCCGCAAAGGGAAATAACGAATCTTACTCGACTAGGGAAACACAAAAGGTTTCAACTGAAGAGTGAATGAGATATATTATTCATAGTCGTCAAAACGTGAATAATAACCTCTAGAGGAAGATTATCCTGAACCGGGTTGTAGGTTGTTTGTAGGATAAAATCCGAAAAGAAAGGCATCGGGATACCAAACTGGGTATATAATGATGGCCAATCAAAGGGAGCAACAAACATTACCAACAAGAGGGTAAATGAAAGAAGACTCGCCGGGGATACATTGGTAAAAATCAATGATCCGGGGAACACAATCACTGACAAACGGTGAAAGGACCCGCTGGGGATAAAATTGCTAGCATACGGCAATTATCCACAAAAGACTTGCTGGGGATATAAGTGCTTATTCAAGCGACTTATCCAAACAAAGGAAAAATCAACATCGGGAACTAGATGAAGATAACCACAAAGAGGGGATTACATCTACCAGAGATTGGATAGAAAACCATAGAAGGGGAATTGTCATCGGTTGGGATGGACAACAAAGTTGACTCCGTTAGGGGAGAGAACAGGGTTTAAACTACCGGTTCGTAGGTAGAAAACCGCAAAGATAGGACTTTTAACTGTTGGTTTGTAGGCAGAAGACCAAACATTCCACTGAGGAACAGAGTGAGAAAAGGGATTTACAACTACCGGGTAGTAGGTAGAAGACCGCAAAGGTAGGACTTACAACTGCTGGTTTGTAGGCAGAGGCCAAACATTCCATTGAGGATAAGATGAATGAGCGCCGGTTTGTAAGCAACTATTCATTTATGCCACAGTGAAGCGCAAGAGACAGTTGAAAAGTGCCAATTTAGGATCGAACCAAAAAGGCAGACTGAATCAAGACTTGTCCTAATGAGGATATAACTCAAAAGGGAAAACCCATCCCAATGTGTGTTGGGAGGGAACGGAAACAACCGTCATCCACGAGGATGTATCTCAGTGGGGAAATGGAAGGAAAGGATAGACACTTTCTGCTTAAGGGCTGACTCTATTTTGAGAGATTAAACACCTGACATCTGCTTGGAGAGGTCTATAAAGGAGATTTGTATCACCACAGCAGGGAACAACAAACAAAAGATATATGGCAAAATATGCAACATGAATATCTGAATGTTTATGAGTATGCATGAATATGAGTGATTTATGTTTGATGAATGCTGACAAAACAGACAATTCTAACACAAACAGGACCAGGAATCAAACATCCGGTACTATACTTCCAGGGAAAACCAAGGAGGTCCAACTGGAAAGCCAATCTGCTGGAGATCTTCAAGCTGAAGGGCAAAGATCTGCGGGGAAGCAGAAGATCAGAGATATCAGGAAACACCAAACCTCTGAGTGATGGATCAGCAATCAACCCAACTGGAGTACAGAAAGTCACAACAGGCAACAACGGCCACAAAGACAAATCTGTTGGGGAATGGGATAAATCCTAAAATATCTGCAGGGGAACAAGAGCTCGCTGCACTGGCAAACTACCACGAAGGCAACTCCACAATAACTCCACTGGGGAACAACCCACTGAGGGAGAACAGATCATCCACGTAGAATCTGGCTGCACAAGCAACTCTACCTGGGGATAACGCAAGTATCCATTCCATTGGGGAACAACCCGCTGAGGAGGAAGAAAAGATCACACAAGTAGATTCTGCGACAAGCCACTCTACTGAGGATCAAAAGCAATCAGGAAATCAACCTAAATCTATGGATGATAGATCACCAACCGGTCCTACCGGGGAAAACAGAGGTTTCCGACTCTGGCGGAGATGCTGAGGGGAATATAACGGATGCAATCCTGACTCTGTCGAGGAAAAAATCCACAACTGCTGAGGAGGAACACAATCACTGCCCTGCTGAAAGAATAAGCGCACTGATGAGGAGATATAGCAACTCCGCTGGCGACGTGGCCGGGGAAGAGAGTACTACTGGAGCAAACAAAATCTTCCACAACACTCTGCTCTGGGGATATATCACAGATCCCGCTATCGACTGTGCTGAGGAAAGATAGCAACGATCCAGCTTACAACAATGCTGGGAAAGCGGTAAAGTACCGGGATATCAATCCACCAACCATTGAATCTTCTAAGGGAAAACATCCATGCTGGGGAGAAAACCACAACTCCGCTGGCGTTTGCACTGGGGAGAGTGACAGGGTACCGGGGTCTCAAACCACCCACTACCGACACTTCCAAATGGGAAACACCCATGCTGGGGGAGAATACCGCTGGAGAAGAAAACGAAGTCTTCCACAACATTCTGCTTAGGGAACAACCCTAACAAAAGCTCTGCTTGGGGAGCAACCCCTAATAACAAAGCAGGATAAAGAGGATACAACCAATGCCAGGAATATGAACAAATGTCTTACCTGTTGGGAATCATGCCACCCTCAGGAGAGCACTGAGAGATTCTTAAGTATCCTTTTGTCATTGTGAATGTTCACTTTGTTTAAAACAAAAAATTTTGAAAAATTTATTTGTTTAAAACAATGACATTTTATCAATTAAAACATGCAAAACATTTGTTGAATCGGAACAACTAAGAGTGCAAATAATTGGATAAAAAGCTCAAATTGATTTGATGGAATGGTAGTCTGCAAATGGCAAGACTCCATAGATCTGTACAAATTTGAAATCAGTGATATATATTGGAAGAGGGCTACATTGAACATAATGATCCTTTCTCTACTAATTTGAATCTCGATGTATGCGAAGCTTCAGTCGACGACGAATCGAGAATCTCTGACGACAAGACGACTGCGGAACAGAAAGTCTTGTCAGGATGCAGTTACTTGCCAAATCCCTAATTTTTGCCTAGATTGCCCCAGGGTGAGGTACTCAACCTAGCGGGATGCAAATATATCTTTTCTTTTCAAGTCTCTAATTTTTGCCTGGATCGCCCTTGCGGGTTCTCCACCGAGACGCTCATTTTTGCCTAAGCCGCCCTTTCGGGTTTTCAACTTAGCGAGCTATTCTGTTTTTCATTTGCATATACTTTTTTTTAGGCAAAGTATTTCTTGACTGCATCTGAATTCACAAGACGAGTGACATCCTCCCCATCCATTGTTGTAAGCATCAAAGCACCGCCTGAAAAGGCTCTCTTAACAACATATGGACCCTCGTAGTTTGGAGTCCACTTGCCCCTAGAATCGGGCACGAAAGACAAGACTTTCTTGAGCACGAGGTCACCTTCTCGGAACACACGAGGCTTGACCTTCTTATCGAATGCTTTCTTCATTCTCTGCTGATATAACTGACCATGGCACATGGCAGTCAATCGCTTCTCTTCAATCAGATTCAACTGGTCATAACGACTCTGAATCCATTCAGCATCAGTCAACTAGGGATTTAAGGGTATGCTTTTCTTTTTCTTTTTTCTTTTGAAAAAAATTTCTGATTTTTGATTGGTTTTTCTTTGATTTTGTTTTTTTTCACCCTCTTCCCTTCTTTTTTCACATTACATTTGTAATGCCCCAGTTTGACTGTTTTGCTGATTCTCATGATACAGCTGAATGAGCTTCTTTCGTGCTCAAGAAGTCGGGTAATCTCATCAGGAATCCCCTTCAACATCATCTTCCTCTGCTTTGAATACAAAGAATTCAAGATTGGGAGATGGCGTTGGATCATTATGTTCAATGGGTTTAGAAATCCCTGCATAATGATTTTGGATAATGAAAAGCTTTTTGAAATCAAACAAGGCAATCATTATGCAGATGAAAAGCTTTCTTTTGTTTTTCAGGGTTTTTTGTGATCACTGATTTCATGCAAAAGCAAAAAGTGAAAACAAATGGAAAAATAAATGTTTAACAATGCATTAATTGAATGAAAATATCATTGTATTAAATGTTGCCAATAGTATCATCACTTCTCCTTTTGGCATGGGAGAAGGGTTTTGAACAAAGTGAACCATTACTATGATCTATGGATGACTGTAGGAACATCTACAGCGACCCAATTGTGGCAGACACCACCAGGAATGACGAAATTGTTCAGATCCTCTGCATCCTCTTTCTGGATAGCAGCAGCTTCCTCAGGTTGATCAGCATGGATGAATCTTCCACTCTTGAACAAACCTTGCTCGTTGAATGCCCCAGAGGAATAGCCAATGCCAGCCCGGGATCTATTGTCTTCAAGCTCAATCGTCTTCCCTAAACCAGCAACAGGAATAAATCCATCAAAAGCACTTAGTCTGGCCAATTCCCCCTTGAGTTCACAACTCTCTTGCTCGGGATGATCCATCAATCTTGCAGAGTTGGCTCTGGTGTAGTACCGGTGAGGTGTGTCTTTAAAATAAATGAAGATCGCAGGGTCAGACCACAGGACGGGAGACCGGAACAAAACACCCGCTTATGCAAATGATGCATGAAGTGTTTGTGCATATGCTTGGTTTTTATTTCAAAGGAACTCAAGGGTTTTATTTGCAAACTTTGAAATATTTAACATTTTGATCGTATATGAGAAAATCTCATCAGATATATCAGGTGAAAAAAAAATTCCGGTTTTTTCCATGTTTGAAATTTTTTGCAAACAAACTCCTTTGAGTTCCTTGAAAATTTTCTTTTTATCTGATGATATGGATGCAGATGAATGCATAGATGCATGAATGCAACAATCACACTGAAGGATCAAGCAAGTCACACCAGACAAAGGTCGTGGGAAAGCTCATTGTATCCCTAATATCAATCATCCATTTTGGTGGATTATGGTTTTCACCTTATCAACACCCAAGTTCCATTGATATTAACGGTACATGAACCGGCTCTAACATCCTTAATATCAACCATCCATTTTGGCGGATTATGGTTTACACCTTATCAACGCCCAAGTTCCATTGATATTAAGGTTGTCTGAACGACTCAACCATGAATCACGGGTTTGCTGAGAGTCACGAGCATGGAGTCTCGGTTAATAACCACCCAAAGGGAGTGTACTAGGGTTTAAACCTGCCAGACATG
Organism: Lathyrus oleraceus; assembly: GCF_024323335.1. Lineage (NCBI taxonomy): Eukaryota > Viridiplantae > Streptophyta > Magnoliopsida > Fabales > Fabaceae > Lathyrus > Lathyrus oleraceus. The sequence goes on along the minus strand of NC_066579.1, from coordinate 162,231,520 downwards.
TTCTACCAGAGGTTCCCATAATCATCGTCCGATCTCTCGGATATTATCGGAGGAACGAATACTCGTATTCCAAAAATATTCTCAAGAGAGACTCTTATGAGTGTAGTATCGCGTAACAATCGCATCAGATCTTACATCTGAACGACCTCCGCACTACGTCCTAGAAATAGGCCAAGATGGGTTTGGTAAACTAAGGTCCTTGGCTTCTAAGGCACATGATTGAACGAATAATGCCTAACCACAAATGACTTGTGTGACATTATCAATCCAACATGACCTCCACCAAGTGAATGGACTCGCAAGTCAACTGGCTAAGGAATACTCCACACCAGTCAACGAGACTACGCCATTCTCCTATCCTAGAGTGCACTCGAGTTCGGGTATAGAACTCATCTCACAGAGATCACCAAAGCAAACAGCATTTGTATATCAAGCAATTCAAACATTACAATCAATACAGTTATCCCAAATTGTACAAAAATATGTCAAATAACACATAAACAAGTATCATACAACAAGGGTGAAAAGTAGGCAATACCACCAGGGAAGGTCTAGTCTCTTCCCAGTGGAGTCGCCACTTTTCTGTAGCGGTGTATTCGTCGCTATATGATTTATTGATTAAACCATAAGCAAAGTATACAATGAATCGAGTCGCCACCGCACTTTTATTTATCCTAAGGACTAGTTAAAAAGCGAACAAAAACCTAAGAAATTTTACACGTAGAAAACCAATAAAAGATCAGAGAGTCTGGGTAAGGGGTAAATTACGCGATGGGAAGGTGTTAGGCACCCATCACGTCCTAGGTACTCCTAGGGAGCCCTTTTCACACTTGTTGTATAAAAAATGTTTATTTGTTTTGACATATTGTGCAAACATGAATGGGATGATGAGAAAAGAATGTACAAGTTAGTTATTTTTGTGTTTGAACGGATGAACCCGTTGCCTACGTACCTTCCATCAAAGGTAAGGATCAAAACGCCGTAGTTCGGCTAAAAGATTTCCAAAAATTAGTGAGTTCATTTTAAAACACAAGCATTAAGGCTTTTCATTACCAATGGGAGAAAACTCAACCTGAATCAACAATCCACCATGCGAGGACGGCTTCTACGTACTAGAGGGGTTAACCCTGTTTTCAGTACGGAAGTCTTACAATCGACTCACTAAGGATAAGGTAAGATTTACATCAACCGCTATGGTAATTGAAACCTATGGCTAATGTATGAAAACATATTAACAATGGACAAAGCCACACAACATTTGAATGGGTGAAGTTAATTGATTATGAGTATTCACAAAGTATGGTCAAGGTATGATTAGGATTGATTCAAAGAAGTGTTATGAAATGGAGTTTGAAAAGTCAAGGACTTAGGGTCCAAGTTTCTAATTTGAAAAGACATGAAGATGTTTGCACAACAAGTCAAAGGTTTTGAAAGCAACATGTGAAAAGGGGTTTTGGACAAAGAGGGTGTGGATGATGGAATGTAAAACTTCTCAGAAAGGTTCACCTCTTAAAATCATATAGAAGATGATTCAAGTGTGTCCTTAGGAATAAGCGACAAAGCAAGTAAACAAATAAAAGCAAGGTGATACCGGATGCCATCAATGGACTTATACCAATCTCACAAACAAAAGCGGATACCGGATACCAATAGATGGGTTTACACCAATCTCCTAAAACAAAACAATGATACCGGAAGCCAATAAATGGTCTTACTCCAATCTCACAAAGCAAAAGCGGATATCGGATACCAATAAATGGATTTACACCAATCTCTTAAGGTAAAACAAAACTTGGATGTCAGATGCCAATTTATCTGGACTTATACCAACCTCCAAAGGATGATCATAGGAATACAAATGCCGACAACATGGACTTATAATTGCATCCTCACATACAACAAACAAACAAGCATTTAAGCAATGGACATGAGTGACCAAGTGAGATGGTCTTACACTCTATCCCTTCCAAATCATAGAAACAATGGCCAATTAATGGACTTACAGTTGTCCTCAATGGGTAAACCAAACATGGATCACAAAGATATGCAATGATGATCATGTAATAATGAACAATCAATGATGATAAGTGCACAAAGGCATGCAAGCAAACATGTACAAATGCAACAAGCAATCAATCAAACAAAGTCATTTAGCACACACTATAACCAAACAATTAGGCTCAAGCAAAGGGTTAGACTATGAAGTCAACTGGAATAGGGCAAATGGTGCTCTTAACCTTGACATTGAGAGCCAAGGTGAAGCAGATGAAAGGATATTAGGGGTGTGCCTCATCACTCTTATCCCTGGTCAGGGAGAGCATTGAACATCAGAAGGTGTGGGAGTTCAGAAAGCTGGAACTCTCTCCACAAGTTAAGGACTCGATAGATCTTGGGTTTTTACTCACTATGCATCAACACATGTGGTGTGAGCAAGGTGAGTGACTCACATAATAGTAGGAGATAGGCTACATATCTCTTTTGTCTACCAATTGCCTCACATGAGGTCTTTTCCTGCTTAGGGACAAAATTAAACAATCACAAACATTGCCTCTTAAGGAGGACTTCAGACAGGTGCCTGGCTAAGTAACAAGCCAGGTCTTCCAGACTACATGGAGACAAGAGAGTCTACCTCAATGCTTAAGCAAAGCAAAGCAATAGCAAGTTCTCAGAGGAACTAAAGCAACTATGGTACCTGAAATCAATCAAATATAATCAGTATTCAAGTCACAAAGTCAAAACAGACAAGTTATGAACCAACAGTCAACACAATCAATCACATGTGCAAAGCACAAACTCAAATGAAATGAGTTATCATCCTACAAAACAAATCAAGTTAGTTCATCACAATCAAATAAACCAAACTCGATCAACTTGAATTAATCTCCTTAAAGCAATTGCTTCTTTAACCTGAAAACAAACTCAAATGTGAGAAGTGAACCCTTAGGCCAAAGCCTAGGGTCAAAGGAGGAGAAAATATTTAAAACAGAACATGAAACTTGATCAAAATCAAGATTTATCAAATAAGAACAAATTCCAGAGTGTCCCATATCAAAATCATTCACCAATTGCATTTCATAAGCAAATCATGTCAAACTAGGCAAGTTGAGAACTCAATGGTGTAAACAGAATGAACACAAGCGTATCAATACCAAAATGGCTCAATAAATTCCAGGAAAAATCATGCTTAACCAGAACACATTGAATGAGCAACATACCAAATTTCATGTCAATTGGATGAAGGGAAGCCAGTCAAGTAAAATCAACAAGTCAAAGCATGTTCAAGCAAGCTCATACAAGGCATCAAATGGTACATCAAGTTCAAACAAGCATAAAACAGCAACCAAACATGATAAATGAATGAGATCAAAGCCATGGCAAACTTCAAGATGTCTATAATGCACATTCCAAATTTCAAATCCATCCAATAATGCATGAGAATTTCACAACACATATGATATCATGACTCACAAAATGTCAACAATTGGCCAAACAGAAGGAAAATTCTCAAACAAATAGAAAAATGCATTCAAAAATTCCAGGAAAAATGACAAGCAAACTAGACATCCATAAGTATTATCATGCAAAAATCCAGAGCAATTGGCATAGCATAAGCATGGAAAACAAAATTAGGAACACGCACAAGACATGGTTTGACATACATGGTCACCTCTAAAGATCACATCATATCTCCTAATCCAGAAACTCAAAAATAGCAAACCATATACCAAAATGACCAGGAGTGAGTCTAGATCATGCATATACAATTTCAAGCATTTTGGAGCAAGCATCAAGATTTCACAATCAAAATGGTAAAGCATAGGCAAATAGCATACATGATCAAAACCATTAGACCAAAATAAAAACAGGCCGTGCACAACTTTTGCTATCATGCTAGTAAAAAACTAGAGGAAAAATGGAGATCAATGCAAAAATTCCCACTCAATTTGGATCAAGAATGAATGACTTATGATTTTTTTGAAGATTGCATCATGAAATGAAATAAACATTTGAAAACAAAATGAATCCAATGGAACGAATGGCAATCATGTAATTATGCTGAACATTTGAATTCAGGCGCCTACACAAAACGCTGCGTTTCATTAAAAGGAAACGCAGCCCAATCACAACGCGCCAAGTGGACCAATTCATGTGCACAAACACGAAATAACATGCAGACTTGGCCAGGAAAGATCAAAAAGAAATCTGGAAACGAAATTGTAACATTCATCATCATCTTCATGCTGTTCATCATCAACATGAACGAAAACTCACAGAAATCAACAAGCAATATATCAATCGAAACCTCTTACTACATACATCAACAATCCAGCATCATTTTTAATTAATTCAAGCTAACACAAACGGATCGAGCTAAAACAAATTTCACATGCATAGGTTCAAAACAACATAACTTCCTCAAAACTCAATGAAATCAAACGATCTAAAGTGCAGAACAACCAGCAGCAAGGGATCTATAAGATGCATATCATCATTTCAAGAATTGGAAGATTCGAATTCTAACCTTGTTGGAGAAACAGAGTTGGAATCGTGTGAATCAAGGCCAGGAAGTGTGAAACAGATGCTCAATGATGATGAAGAAGATGAATGAAGGCAAGAATTCAGCTCAACAATGCTCGATTCTCTTGAAAACTCCAACTGCCATGTGAGGTCCAATGCTTCAACAGTCAAGATTCAGCATGAATTATCCACGATCTTGCTTCAACAGAGCTTCACCATGCCTGCAAATGATGACTAGAACAAGGAACAAGCAAGAGGAATCAAGAATTTCGATGGAAAAAAATGAAAAAAGTTTGAGAGAATTTGAGATGAAAAAGTTTTGGATCTGAATTTGTGAATTGTGGTTATCATTTTCTGTTAGGGTTTTGATTTAAATACTCTCTACTAATCACCCTCTAAACATGATTAACCAATTGGTAAATGGAAATGATTAAAAATGGAGGTCTTTTGACAAAATGGGATTTTCACCCTTGTGCATGAAAATGGTGCATGAAGTAATATGGACATGAAAAGTGCTGTATGAGAGCTCAAAACAGAGTTATGTATTGATACAAAAGCTCCTGCATCGATGCATAACACATTTTTAACAGTATGGATCGATACATAACTCGTACGTATCAATACATAGCACTTTTTAACAGTATGCATCGACACATAACTTGTTTGTATCAATACATAGCACTTTTTAACAGTATGGATCGACACATAACTTGTTTGTATCAATACATAGCACTTTTTAACAGTATGCATCGACACATAACTCGTATGCATCGATACATAGCACTTTTTGCCTTGCATGCATCGATGCGAAATTCGTATGTATCGATACATGAAATTTTTTGCCATGCACGCTCGGTGGTAATTTGATCATATCTCCTCAACCGTTCATCCGATTCTCACGATCTTGGACTTTTTGGAAATGGGAGAGAAAGATCTACAACTTTCATTTTTAACAAAATTCCATTCGAAGATTTTTTGATGATGGAAAGTTGAGTTGAAGTCGTTCCAAAAACTTGCCATTTTTTGGAAACTTGAAACCATAGGTCATTTTTCCTTTTGGAAACTTTTGGTATGATCTCAAATCCTTCAATGTTAGTATTTGAAATGTCAAATGAGACTTGTTTGAACATGAATGGAGTATTTCTAATCACTTCCCACCTCCAAATCCACAATTGACTTTGCAGTTGACTGGCTAGGGCTTCAGTTGACTGATGAATGCCTTGATGAGATTCAAGCCTCTACCACTTGAGATTTTGATTCAAAATGATGTCACAACTCAAATGAACTCTTGATTAATGATCATGGGGTCCAAATTCTCAAGAATGGCCACTAGCTATTGCTCAAATGAATGCATCGACCGCCTTGACCTGTAATTACTTCATCTGCAAGTAACAAGGTTAGATGACATATTTTTGTACTTTTGGTTAGTAAACAAATGAAAAGTAATGATATACAAATGCAAAACATGCTTGGTGATCAAGAACCACTCTCAAAAGATAACCCAACCACAGGGAAGCAGGCAAGGTGCACAATGATCCTTGAGGCAATGATATGATATGTTATGATGCCATGAGGGATCTTAGGGACAAAATTGGGGTCTTACAGGGTAATCAAGGGTTGCCCCCAAATCAAAATGTAACCACATGAATCATGCCATTAAAATTCACAAAAAGGACATGCATCAAAAGGTATCAAATTCACCCATAATACCTCATACATTTAGAGCATTCAAATTAAAGGCATAAAGGTGATGGATATATGGCAAACCTGATGAGAGAGATTGATTAAGATTGAATGGTACGGCCGGATCTGCAAAGTAATACTAGGGTTTGTGTGAGGCGGAGTGAACTTCTCAGGGCTGCCTGAAGGTCGCTGCAGAGTAGTTCCTAGGTTTCCTTCTCTCAAAATCTTTCTCCAGTGAATCTCCCAGTGTAACTCCAAGTGTGTTTTCCTTTACTGAAACTTCAGTATTTAAGACTGATTTTCGTGGGTAGTGGGCTCAAATGAGGGAGACCCAAGTCCAAAAAAAATTTGTTATATTTTATTTATTTATTTAATTAATTTTATTTATTTATTTACTTTTAACTTCTTCTTTTTTTTTCGTTTTTTTTTCCAGGAAAAATGAAGGGTAAATTTTGGGGTATTACAACTGCCCCTATTCAATCAACTGGAGACCCGGAAAGAAGATGGCAGCTGCTTTCGTACTTTCGAGGTATCAAGGGATTGAATACAATAAAAGCCCAAAAATTTGCACTAAAATGAAGTGAAGTAACAATGTCTGTCAGAATCGGCAAAGAGGTGGTCTTGAAAGAAGAATCCGTCTGGTACGGTGAGAGTCGGTCTGAATACCGAAAAAGAATGTTAACTTGGATACCAAAATAAATGGTAACACAGAAATAACCATGGCCTGAATGCCACAAGTTGCATCGACCTGAACATCGGAAACTTCTTCGATCTGAACATCGGAAAATTGGCCTGAATGCCACAAGTTGCATCGACCTGAACGTCGGAAACTTCTTCGATCTGAACATCGAAAAACTGGCCTGAATGCCACAAGTTGCATCGACCTGAACGTCGGAAACTTCTTCGATCTGAACATCGGAAAACTGGCCTGAATGCCACAAGTTGCATCGACCTGAACGTCGGAAACTTCTTCGATCTGAACATCGGAAAATTGGCCTGAACGCCACTTTGGTCTGAATACCAGAAACTGGCCTGAACGCCACTTCGATCTGAATATCGGAAATTGGCCTGAACGCCACTTCAATCTGAATATCGGAAAAACTTCATGCCTGTCAGCATCGGCAGAAATATGGAAAGAAAATAGAGGCGACGCATGGGCCAATGACACTTGCTGGGGATAACCAAGGTGGGTCATGAACAACCTTCAGTCTAAGTACTGGAAACAACTTCTAGCTTATCACTTGGGATACCGAGAATGTTTTATGCTTACATGCGTATGTTTGAATCTTTCAATGGCGTAATGCTCCATGAAAATGGAAATGCTACGCGATTTGGGAGGATGCAATGCAATATGATTCTACATGCAGGGATGCGAAATGCTGGGTAGAATGCCAAGCTGAGGCAAGGGGATCTACTGGGGAAATGATCACCATCTTCTGGACCCTGGCAAGGCTGTTGGAGATTCACAGCGTAAAGAATTCTGTGGGGAAATGACCCGCCACACGGTGTTCTAGCAATGACGAAATACCGAGATTCTGACTCGGGAGAGAACGACACTGAACACCTGCTGTTGGGGAAAGCGATAGTGGTTATGGCAACCACGATCTGCGAGAGATGACTCAACAGGGGAAGCAAACACTGATACGGTACCGAGGTTCTGCTTCAAGGAAAGAAACCATGGATCTGGCATTGGGATTATCGATCTGGCCTCGAACTCTAAGGAGCAGCCACTTCTGCTGGGAAGATACAGTCTGGCACTGACAACTCCGCTGGGGGTATACAATCTGGCACTGTCAACTCTATTGGGGAGTGTATATCCTGAAACAAAAGCTTGGGGAAGTACAGTGGTGAGAACCTGCTGGGGATTGAAGAATCCAACACTCTGATCAGCTCTGCAGGGATAAGACACCGGATTCGTCTATTGGCGACTTCACTGGGGAAGATATTCACGATCATCTGCAGGGGATTTTAAGGAAAGGCCCCGAGGGTATCTGTTCTGAATAGACGATCCAAAGCACTTAAAATTTACAGCAATTTTAAATGTTTATTAAGCATGTACCTGTAAAGCCCTTATGTGTCATGATGCAATGTTTATCAAAAATTCGGACGTCATTTTAGCAAACAAAACAGTAAAATGAAAACAGAGATATACTGAATAACATGATTTTATTGATTGAATGGCCTCTGGATAGGCATTTACATCAGGAAGCAATCACTGGAAAGAGGTAATCGCACAAAAGATAAAAACAGAAATTAATCTAATGGCAATGTGAAATGGATTTCTATTGGGTTCCAATTCTGCTATGACTTGCCCGTCTTCAAGATCCTCCATATGATCAGCCTTCTGAAAAGGTGATTGGACTATTTCCTACCTTTCGAAAATTTCCAGTCATCGACATGAGATGAGATTCAGAACTAACTCAGAACGCAGTCATTCGCTTAATCCCTAACTTTTGCCTGGATCGCCCTTTTCGGGTTTTCAATCCACCGGGATACCCATTTTTGCCTAAGTTGCCTTTTCAGGTTTTCAACTTACCGGGTGTACGATCTTTTCATTTTTAATCCCTAATTTTTGCCCGAACCTTTTCATTTTCTTGGTTCGTCGGGATGCCCATTTTTGCCTGGACTATTCTTTTTACTGTCCAGCGGGTCTATTTTATGCGAAGTATTTTTTTAACTGCGTCTGAGTTCACAGGGAAAGTGAAGTTTTCACCATCCATAGTTGCAAGCATTAAGGCCCCACCATCAAAAACCTTGGTGACAATATACGATCCATCATAGTTAGGAGTCCACTTGCCCCTGTGATCTGTCTGAGGAGGAAGGATCCTTTTCAACACCAAATCTCCGACTTGGAAACAACGAGGACGCACTTTCTGATCAAAGGCTCTCTTCATCCGACTCTGATACAACTGCCCATGATAAATGGCTGCCATTCGCTTCTCTTCGATAAGACTCAACTCATCGAACCTTGTCCGAATTCATTCGGCTTCGTCTAACTTGACATCCAACAAGACTCTTAGAGAAGGAATCTCCACTTCAACAGGTAGGACCGCTTCCATACCATACACCAGGGAGTAAGGGGTTGCCCCGGTCGATGTACGTACTGAAGTGCGGTACCCATGCAAGGCGAAAGGTAGCATCTCATGCCAATCTCTGTACGTGATGACCATCTTCTGCACAATCTTCTTTATGTTCTTATTTACCGCCTCAACAGCGCCGTTCATCTTAGGGCGGTAAGGGGAAGAATTGTGATGCTGAATATTGAAGTTCCGACACAACTCCTTCATCATTTTGTTGTTGAGATTAGAACCATTATTAGTAATGATTCTTTCGGGAATCCCATAGCGACAAATGATTTCTTTCTTGATGAAACGGGCAACCACATGTCTGGTGACATTCGCGAACGACGCTGCCTCGACCCACTTGGTGAAATAGTTGATGGCAACAAGGATGAAGCGATGCCCATTGGAAGCCGCCGGCTCAATCTTTCCAATCATTTCAATGCCCCACATAGCAAACGGCCACGGCGAAGACATCACATTCAGAGGATTCGGCGGTACATGCACCTTATCAGCATAAATCTGGCATTTATGACACTTCCGAGCATATTTGAAGCAATCTGATTCCATGGTCATCCAGTAATAACCCGCTCTCAACAATTTCTTAGCCATTGCATGTCTGCCGGCATGAGTACCGAAGGAACCTTCATGAACTTCCTGCATTAACATGTCCGCCTCGTGTCTGTCCACGCATCTGAGCAAAACCATGTCGAAGTTCCTCTTATACAGCACATTGTCTTTGTTCAAGAAGAAACTGCCTGCCAATCTTCTCAAGGTCTTTCTGTCGTTGTTGGATGCCCCTGCAGGGTACTCTTGATTCTTCAGAAAGCACTTGATATTGTGATACCAAGGCTTGTCATCGACTACCAGTTCAGCAGCAAACACATATGCGGCCCTGTCAAGGTGCATCACATCGATCCTGGGAGCATGGTTCCAACGAATTACCTTGATCATGGAGGATAGAGTAGCAAGTGCGTCTGCCATCTAGTTCTCATCACGAGGTATATGATACAATTTTACTGTTGTGAAGAAAGTCAACAGTCTTCTCGCGTAATCTCTGTAGGGGACCAGAGTGGGCTGGAGAGTATTCCAGTCACCATTCACTTGATTGATCACCAGAGCTGAATCTCCGAAGATGTCCAAAGTCTTGATTCTCAAATCAATGGCTTGCTCAATACCCAAGATACAGGCCTCGTACTCAGCTTCATTATTTGTGCACTCAAAAGTCAAACGAGCGGTAAAAGGTATGTGCGCACCTTTCGGAGTTGTAATGACAGCACCAATTCCACTTCCTCTAGCATTGACAGCCCCATCAAACAACAAAGTCCACTTTTCGTTTGGATCAGGTCCCTCCTCAACAACTGGCTCTTCACAGTCTTTCATCTTGAGGAACATGATGTCTTCATCTGGAAAATCAAACTTCATCGGCTCATAATCATCAATCGGCTGCTGAGCAAGATAGTCTGACAGAATACTCCCTTTGATGGCTTTCTGGGATGTATACTGGATATCGTACTCTGTTAGTACCATTTGCCAACGAGCAACCCTTCCGGTGAGAGCTAGCTTCTCGAATATGTATTTGACTGGATCCATCTTAGAAATCAACAAGGTAGTATGGTTCAACATATACTGCCTCATTCGGCGAGCAGCCCAGGCCAAAGCACAACAAGTTTTCTCAAGCTGCGAATATTTGACTTCACAGTCGGTAAACTTTTTGCTAAGGTAGTATATGGCATGCTCTTTTCGACCAGACTCGTCATGCTGTCCCAATACACACCCCATCGAGTTCTCAGTCACTGACAGGTACATTATCAGAGGTCTCCTAGGAACTGGAGGTATAAGGATTGGAGGTTTCTGTAGATACTCTTTTATCTTCTCGAAAGCCCTTTGACAATCTTCATTCCACCTGATAGCCTGATCTTTCCTCAGCAATTTGAAAATTGGCTCACACGTGGTTGTTAGGTGAGAGATGAACCTTGCAATGTAGTTCAACCTCCCTAAGAAACTACGGACTTGCTTCTCTGTTCTTGGCTCAGGCATTTCCTGTATTGCTTTCACTTTGTCAGGATCCACCTCAATCCATTTTCCGCTAACAATAAAACCCAGCAATTTTCCCGATCTCACCCCGAAAGTGCACTTGTTCGGGTTAAGTCTCAGTTTGAATTTCCTCAAACGTTCAAACAATTTCTGTAGATTCACCAAATGTTCTTCTTCTGTCTGAGATTTGGCAATCATATCGTCAACATAAACCTCGATTTCATGATGAATCATATCATGGAACAGAGTCACCATAGCTCGTTGATATGTTGCTCCGACATTTTTCAGACCAAACGGCATCACCTTGTAGCAGAAGGTGCCCCATGGGGTTATGAAAGTTGTCTTTTCCATGTCTTCTGGTGCGATCTTGATTTGGTTATAGCCAGAAAAGCCATCCATGAAGGAGAATACCGAGAACTGAGTTGTATTATCCACCAAAACGTCGATGTGAGGTAATGGGAAATCATCTTTAGGGCTAACTCTGTTCAGATCCCGGTAGTCGATACACATCCGTACCTTTCCATCCTTCTTAGATACTGGGACGATGTTTGCAACCCATGGCGGATAATTGGTGACTGCTAGAAACCCTGCATCCAACTGCTTTTGCACTTCTTCCTTTATCTTGACGGCCATCTCTGGTCTTGTTCTTCTGAGCTTCTGCTTGACCGGAGGACAACCTTCTTTGAGAGGCAAGCGGTGTACCACGATGTCTGTGTCCAGCCCAGGCATGTCCTGATAAGACCAGGCGAAGATGTCAACGTATTCTTGCAGCAATTCAATCAGCCCTTTCTTCACATTGTCTTCTAAAGCAGCCCCTATCTTGATTTCTCTCTTGGCGTCCTCGGTGCCGAGATTAATCACTTCAACAGACTCTTGATGCGGTTGAATAACCCTTTCCTCTTGTTTTAATAATCTAGTAAGCTCTTCAGGGAGTTCACAGTCTTCATCACCCTCTTCTTCAGCTTGAAAGATTGGATTTTCAAAGTCGAAACGAGCCGTAGCAGAAACGTTATCAATAGGATCCAGTGATGTGCATCTGCATGAGTGATGGTATGTGCTTATGAGTGTGAACAAGAAGTGAAAACTAAACAAAACATTGCCATTTTTATTTTGAAAAACTGCAAAAATAGAAAGACAGGGAACGAAATATTTGAATGAAAAAATACGTCCTTTATTTATGATAAAAATGCAAGTGTCACATAGATGAGCCCTATAATGAGTCATTACGCCCTGGGCGGAACGTAAGACTTGGATATGCATGAATAAACAAAGAAAATTACTCTTCAAGAAGAGTGACTTGGATAATCTCTTTAGAAGACCAATTGTTGATCACTTCACCCGGGATCCTCGGACGCACCCAGTTGTCGATGTCACAATCACTATCCCCATCTTCATTATTGACCGCAGAGACCTCACTGGGAATCACAAAATTAACAGGAACAACATATGCGAATTCATCAGTAGCATCTTCAAACACTTCTTCCTCAACCCCTTCCACAAACTCTTGGACAGACAAATCTTCAACCTGGAGGATACCTTTGTCGAGCAAGGCCTGGATACCCTGCTGTAGCTTCAAACAACCTCCACTCTGAGTGGCACAATCCAAACAACCCTTCCCACAACCGGGGAAAACATCGGCCTTCAGCAAGCATCCTTTGATATCCAACAATGGAGTCTTCAACTTCAACACATCCTTAATGGACTTGGCTTTTCCCTCTATCATGTTAACGTTCGCACCACCATGCTGGGACATGGGATTGTTGACGACATTAGGAGCCGGTGCAAGGTCGATGGCCTTTGAATCTATGAGGTCCTGAACTACGTGCTTAAAAGCTTTGCAGTTCTCAATATTGTGGCCAGGTGCCCCAGAGTGGAAGCTACACCTAGCGTTGGCGTCGTAACCCACCGGAAGTCTACCAATAGGAGGAGCCAGAGTGCGCAGTTGCACAAGTTGTAGTTGTTGAAGACTAGAAAGCAACTGAGCGTACGACATTGGAAGGGTGTCGAAACGCCGGTCCATCATCCTTTGCCTCTGTTGATAAGCGGGTCTGTTACCCGGTTGCTGTTGCTGTTGATACTGAGCTGGTTGACGTTGTGATTGTTGTTGTTGTAGTGGCGCTGCAGCTGGAATGGTCACAGCCGCAACATACGGTTGCTGATGATAATTCTGAAAATTATTCCTCCGGTTATCCCTGTTCTGATAAGAAGATATGGCATTTGCATCCCCTTCTCTCCTCTTCTGTCCCTGAATGAACGGCTTCTTCACCCCTGATGAGGATCCACCTCCACTCTGGCTCTTATAGGTCTTTAGGTAATTCTCCACCCTTTCTCCAGTAGAGACCATATCAGCAAAGTTGGAAGCATTGCACCCCACCAGACGCTCCAGATAAGGTCCAGGCAGCGTATTCATGAACATGTTGGCCATTTCCTTTTCCAACATAGGAGGCTGAACACGGGAAGCTGTATCTCTCCAGCGTTGAGCGCATTCTCTGAAGCACTCATTGCTTTTAAGAGACAGATTCTGAAGTTGAGTTCTGTCCGGAGCCATGTCTGCATTATACTGATATTGCTTCACGAAAGCCTCTGCCAAATCCCTCCAGCAACGGATGTGGGCTCTGTCCAGCCTCATATACCATTCCAAGGATGCCCCAGCTAGGCTATCCTGGAAGAAGTACATAAGTAGCTTCTCGTCATCAGAGTATGCAACCATTTTACGGAAATAGGCTTGCACGTGAGTTTTGGGGCAAGAGCTGCCATGGTATTTGTCAAATACCGGGACCTTGAATTTCGGTGGCACCCTCACACCTGGGACCAGCCCCAAGTCAGCAACATCTACTCCTAGGGGATTCTGTCCTTCCACTGCTTTCAACCTCTCTTCCAATCTTCTAAACATGGAGTCCACACCATGACCCATACCAAAGTCTTCCTGAAGCAAGGGGAACTGATCATCCTGACCATCCTGAATGGGTTGTTGATCTAGGTTGACATGCGGGATCGGGATAGGGCCTGGTCCATTGGGACCATTAGCCTCTCCAGCTGGAGGATCAGCCAACGTCTCCGGTTGAGTAATAGGGGGATCCCTCTGCACCAACAATCTAAGCTCCTGCTGTCCTTGAGCCACCCCTTGAACCAAATCCATGAATTGATTCATGCGAATCTTCATCTCGGCGAGCTCTGCTTGTAGGCTCTCCCGCAGAGTGAGCAGGAAATCCTCAGTAGGTTGGCTTGTAGTCTCTCCTCGGCAGGTTGCCTAAAATTCATCCCCGTAGGGTTGCTCACGTTAGACTTCCTCCAGTTGGGTCGCCAGCAGATTATCTCCAGTATGATCGCCTTCAGTCTTCCCCAATGGAGTTGCCTGATCAGGGCCTATATTTGTTTTCCCCTCCTTATTGGGTATTTTCCTCCTAGCAGAGTTGGTGTTGAAGATATTTATTTCCTTCCCCAGCGGAGCAATGGTTCTCTCCTCCTAGTAGAGATGTTTCTCCTGAAAATATGAGGAAATATGTTGATTATTGGTGCTTCTGCTTGGTGGTTGTTCCCCACCGAATTTCATATCTTTCCACCCTGATAAGTTCCCTAGTAGAGTTTCTTCTGTGATGGATCTTATCCGTGTTGAGATCCCCGATAGAGTTTCCTCTACATCGGATCTTTTGTCTATTCAGCAACAAATCTCTGGCGGTGACTCTACAGCTTCCCCAGCGGAGCATTTTGTCACTCCTCCTAGTGGCAGAGATGGTCCTTCAGCGGTTAGAAGTGAATGCTTGATTAATGTGCTTCTATTTGGTGGTTGTTCCCCACAGAATTTCATATTATTGCCTGATAAGATCCCCAGTAGAGTTCTTCTTTGACAGATCTTATCAATATCTCTGCGTGTTCCTGAGAATTGTTGGAAGATCCCCAACTTTTGGTAGTTGTGGCCTTTGGCTGATCCCCAACAGTGGTCTCTGATCCCCAGCATTAGTCTTTGTCCCCGACAGCGACTCTGCTTGATCCTCAGAGGTGATTGGTGTTCCCTGGTATTTGTTGCTCCCCACCAGATTGGATTTTCTCCCGTGGGCCTGGCCTTCCTCATTTGAGATGTTATACCGGATGTCTGTCCATTGATCCTTGGACCTATTTGTGTTAGATATGTCTGTTTGTCAGCATTAATCATACATAAACCACGCATATACATGCATATTTATAGCATTCAGATATTCATGTTGCATTCTTTGCCATATATCTTTGCTTGTTATCTCCTGCTATTGGTGAAATGTTCTTCCCCAAGCAGATGTTTGTGTCTGATCTCTCCATTTAGAGTCAGCCCCATAGACAGAAAGTGTCTATCTTTCCTTCTATATTCCCCACTGAGTTATGTCCTCGTGGATGATTATTATTTCAGTTTCCTCCCTGAATATGTATTGGGATGGAATTACTCCCCTGAGTTATATCCTCATTGGGTTGAGTCTTGTTTCATTGTGTCTCTCTAGTTTGTTCCTAGATTACTCCTTTCTTGTTATTTCCCCCGCAGATCCCTGTGGTCCAGGTGACCAATTACTCAGTAAACCGTAATTGTTCATTCTCTCCCCAGCGAATATTGTGGCCTTCTACCCAGTAACCGGTGGTTGTAAGTCCTATTTCTGTGGTTTTCTACCCAGTAACCGGTAGATGTAATCCCCTCTTTGTTGGTTATCTTTATCAAATATTCGATATTGATATTCCTTTATTTTTGAGTATACTACCCAGTAACCAGTGATATATCTCTCTGATCATTGCTTTTGTCGATCTATCCCCCGCGAGTCATCTTTCATTTACCCTTGTTTGGTAATGGTCGTCTCTCCTTTTGACTGGTCATCATTTTATACCCAGTAGCCAGTATCCCGATGTCCTTTCTTTTCGGTCGATTTATCCTTCATTAACCCAGTAACCGGTTGTGGATAATCTTCCATGGGAGTATGTTATCTATGTTCTGACGGTAATAGATAATATATCTCATGCGCTCTTCAGTCGAAGTCTTTTTCTTCCCCAGTTGAGTAAGATTCATACTTCCTTATGGAATCGAATGTCCATCCTGTAATCGAGTTTGCTTTTTCATCCCTTCTTTCGGATGATGAGTGTCTTGGAAATATTCCCCAATTCACGCCTGGTTGGTCACCTATTATATGCCCAGTAACCGGTATCCCCGGTGTTCCTTCCTTCTGCTCCCTATTGTGACTTTTTGTCCCATGTGGAGTTAGATTTTCCTGAGTTGAGACATACCTTTTAGGTCCTCCTCAGATGTTTTGGATGATTGATATCTCTCACCCTTATACTGGTCTTAGATATTCTTTCTCCATGAGCGTGTTGTTCTTTCACCCTTATACCGGTGTATTTGATCACATATCTCTTTTTGAGTTTATTACCCAGTAATCGGTAAGATCTCGTTGCTTTTCTCCTCAGCTGAGACCTTTGTGGACATCCCCACCTGAGTCCGGATTTTTATCCGAAGTATCCTTTGTGGATAGGGTTGTTGTATTGGCATATTCCCCAATACACGCATCTTTGCGTCAGCTCGAGTCTTATCATTGATTTACTTTCATGGAATCCCTTCGTGTCTCCCAGCAAGTTTTAAGTCGTGACCTGCTCACACATTTTACCCTTTATTTCATCCCAGAGTCTCTGTCTCCCTAGTGAGTGTATTACTTCTTTGGATTTTCAGTTTCTCCTGATTCCTTTTTCCTTTGTGGACATGTATCCCCACAGAGTATTAACTTTTGCATACATACATTTGCATCATGAGGTCTCTTAGGGACCAAAATTCGTCTCTTTGTTTTTATTTAAGCCCATTCTACCTCGTCGAGACGAAGATTTTAACCTTCATATCTCCGGCTAGAATGAACTTAAATAGGGGCATCTGTAAGACCCTAA
This sequence comes from Lathyrus oleraceus, assembly GCF_024323335.1. Taxonomy (NCBI): domain Eukaryota; kingdom Viridiplantae; phylum Streptophyta; class Magnoliopsida; order Fabales; family Fabaceae; genus Lathyrus; species Lathyrus oleraceus. The sequence continues at coordinate 162,214,337 of NC_066579.1, read as the reverse complement.
TTTTGAATCTAAGATCCCTCATGGCATCATATTATTGCTCATTGCATTTTGCCTCAAGGATCATAGCATCTTGGTTCCCTTACCCTTGGGTTGGGACTTGTGAGAGTTGGCTTGAGACCACCAAGCATATTTGAATTGTATATTATTGTTTTTCTTATTTTGTTTACTAGCCAAAAGCAAAAAAATATGTCATTAACCTCTTTTGTTTTGAAGCTTAAGCAATCATGAGATCCAAGGCTCCTTGGAGGCTCCTATGCTCATTGAAATGGCCAGATGAAGATGAAAGCAAGCATGACAATGGTTCCCAAAGCTCTCAATCATCATATATGCCTCCCAAGTATCTCAATTTGTCAATTTGATCAAGATAAACCAAAGGGCTTGAGGATTGTTTCCCAAAGAAACCCTAATTCAACTGTGCATTGATTGTGCCTTGCTCAGGAAGCAACCTCAACCTATGATCAAATTCAATCAAGGGAAGTTCTTTCATTCATCATTTTATACATATATGAGCCTATGTGAGTATCCTCAATCATTCATTCATCAAGGTTTGAAGTTTGGACTTGAGAAGTTGACCAGTCAAGTTATCTTACTAAATTGAAACCCACAGAGACCTAACTTTTGATGTGTTTGTCAAATGAAGGTGACCCCAAGACAAACACTGTTATTAAGAACCATATGAACAACTTTCATGTTCATTAAAAATCCATTTTAAACTTTTAAGGTCATCATTCATTTCAAAACATTATAGGTCATTTTGACTGAAACCCTAATTTTTGGTCAACTTCCCAAGGACCTAAATCATTCATTTTTTATGATTTTGAGGTGAGACCAAGTGCATATGAAATTTTAAGATGTCTACTTAAAATGTTATGTTGGTAAATATTTCATAATCCTAAAATAAACACAGGTGATAATACAAAACATTATAGGTCACTTTGGACCAAAGCCATTGAATCTTGAAAAAGTCCAACTTCAAGTACCCATAACGTTCTCATAAAAAATCCAAATGATGCAAAATTTAAGTCCAAATTGATCATATTGAAAATATCTACAACTTTGGTGTTGGAGGTTTTTTAATTTGAGTCTTGAATCATTAAAACAGAAGGGCTTGAAATTGTTCATTTTTGACAAATTTTTCAAATACATGTTTTGTACATCAAACTTCACGGCCAGTTTTCTTAAATTTCCAAACTCCAAATGGATTTTTGTTCAACATACCTTTTGTTCCTTATGTCAAGACCTTTCCAACCATTACTCACATGTCTATGTTTGGATTTTTTATGTATGACTTTCAAAGATGGGAACATTTAGGCCCATATATGGAATTCACATGAAACCTTCATGCACAAGCAATTGCCATTCAATCTGCACATCCAAACCTTCTCTAAATCACTTCAGCTTGCAATTCCAATTGGTATTGGGCCTCACATGCGCCTGTACAGGCCCATGCATGGAGGACCCAATGATCATGCACACGAGTTCCATTCATTCACCTTGCAGCTTCAGCTATAAATAGATGCATTGGTTCATTCAATTCTCAACCTGAAGGCGCCTAAAACTCTGCTGGAATTGAATCCCAACCTCACACCAAATGAATTTCTCATTTTCATTTCACTTTTCAAGTTTGATTTTCAACAACATCAGTTGATCTTCAATACTAATTCCTAAGCCTTGCACTCATGCCATACCTCAAGATCAAGCTGCAAGCAAGAGATTGGTTGGATCATGCTCATCAAAGCTGCACTTCAAAGGTTTACATCTCAACTGTTTTGCTTCGAATCTCATCATATATTGTGTTTTGCGTGAGTTTGCTTGGTTTTCTGAAGTCCTCGTGTGAGAGGCAAGCCAATGGTGGCTTTAATTTCATGAATTGATGAACTGCAGATTGAACACCTGGATTTTCCATCTCAGATTTCTCCTTCCATAGGAATCTTGAGTGTGATCCAAGGTTACAGGGGTGATGTACATCACCCCAGCTTTAATTTGGTATAAGGCACGTGTGGTTTGGTTGAGGTTGCAAAACCTGCAACTGGTGGCCGGCTTCTGCTACCTCACCAGAGAAGACGGTGGTTTCCACCACCGTCCCTACGTGGCATCTCTTTGGCCCTTGGATCCAATTGCCATGATCTAATCTGAGCCTTTGCCTTGTTTGACCTTTTTTAAAATGTTTTGCAACACGTTTGACTAATGTACATGGTGAGCGCGCGTATCTGAGCCACATGATGGTCCACGTCAATTAATGAGGTTGGATCATGCGCTCCCGATTTTTTTTCTCTTTTATAATTTCTGTTTTATTTTCTTTAAATCCATTTATTTTCAAAAATTCATAATTCCTTTATTTGGAATCACAAAAATATGGGACCAATTGCAATTTTTTTTTTAAAATCTAGTTTCATAATCTGATTTTTAATTATTTTTGTGATTCCGTTTAATATTTTTTGTGAATTGTTTTGTTTTTAATTGTTTTTAATTCATTTAAAATACTTTTTGATATTCAAAAATGCCAAAAGTATTTTCTTAACATACTTGGATCATGATAAGTCTATGAAAATATTCTCATCAATTTCTTAATTGATTTGAGATTTATTTGAGATTTTAACTCATATGTGTTATATTTTAAGGCTTTTAACTGATTTTAAAATAGTTTCTGTTTTCAAAAAATGTTGAGAAAATTTGTCAAACATTGTTTGACCATGTTAGACTTATGATAATTCAATTGGACTTATTCAAGTTGATTTGAATTGAATTTGAAGTTTGACCTTACTTTGTTCATTTTATTTTATGCATTATTTTAATTCCAAAAAAATACCAAAAATATGTTTGACCTTTCTTGACTTCTAATCTTCTTTTCACTTTTGTTTACCATTGATTGATGTTGATTCCATTCACATTTGATCATTTTGGTTTCGGATATGTCATTTGAATTTTCATTTTGTACATTTCATCTTCATCTCTTTCCTTTTTCTTTTTCTTTTGACCAATGAGTTAATGATTTGTGGTTAGCCTTGACATATAAGGGGCTTAACCTTATTTGATCCAAATCAAATTCAACTTGATCAAAGATCAAGTGAATTGCTTTGTGTCCAAGATAGGTTGCTTCTTGGTCAAGCAAAGAACCTGAAATCCATACAAGGTCATTCTTATTTTCTTTTGGCATGGCAAGTTGTAGGAGCTTGGCTTACTAGTAATGGTCTCTAACTTGTGTTTATTTGCCTATAGTTTTATTGACCGACCTCAGATAGGTGTGACTACTTCGTTAGTCCACTTACGATTGCTTATCATAGCGCTAAATTGCCTTATGGCACACTAACACTAACTACTAATTACTAACTTTTAATTCAAGCATTTAATTCTTGCAATTTAATTTCTTGCTCATTTATTCATATTGACTTTTCCTTTTTCTCATTTGAGCTCATGTTTATGTTTATGTCATTTGCCTTTTGCTCACTTGAGCACATTATTGTGAATATATTATTGCTTTGTGCTTGTTTTGTCTTTGTTTGTGTGAACCTAATGCAAAAAGGAGAAAGGACGTAGAATTAGGACCTCACCTATGCTTAATGGAGTTCAAGAGCAACTAGGCCTCATGCCTTTAGAATGCTAAAATTGATTGAAGAGCAACTAGGCCTCATGCCTTTAGAATGCTTACATCTTGAAGTTGACTTGAAAGAACCTCTAATTCCAAACTCTCTTTGTCCATTCATCTTGTTGCATTGTGAACTTTTTTATTGTTTGTTCTTGTGTGATAGGGATTCCAAACTTGAGATAGTTAGAAGGACCATTGTAATGAATAGCCAAGCTAAGAAAGACAAGCCAAGTGGAAGATCCTAGGAGTTTGAATGTTTAAATGTTGTGATTGCTTGAGTTAGTTGCTAAGTCCAAAGGAAAGGGGCATCTTGGATCATATTTATGATCTCAAGAAAGGAATTCCAAGGGTTTTATTATCTTCTCTCATCTTTACATGTTTAGGACTAGCCCTTCTCTTCTTCTCTCCATTCTAACCCAAGCCAAATTCTTTTTGTGCAAACTTTGACTTTGTTTTAAAATTAGAAACCTAGGCCATATGCCTTTGATTTTTCAAACTATTTTCATTAATACTTATTTTGAATTGAATCTTAAGTCAACTTTGACTTCATTTTGTGAATACTTCTAACTTGTAAATACAACTCACTTCAAGTGATTTTTGTGGTTCCAATGACCAGCTTTGTTAAAACCTTTTTCATAAGCCTTAGCCATAGGTTTGAGTTATCATAGTGGTTGATGTAAACCTCACCTTATCCTTAGTGATTGGACCATAAGTCTTCCATGCTTATTATAGGGTGGATCCCTCACTAGTATGTTGAAGCTCTCCTCACATGGTGGATTATTGGTTTAGGTTGAGTTTTCTCCCTTTGATAACAAAAGACCTTAAGGCTTTTGATTAAATCAGTTCACCAATCTTTGAGATTTTTTACCCCGGACTATGAGGTTTTGATCCTGCCTTTATAATGGCACGTAGGCAATGGGTTCATCCATTCAAACAACAAAATTGTAAATAATTTGTATATTCTTTTCTCATCTCCCCAATCATGTTTGCACATATATTTTCACAAATACCAACCTACCATACAACTTTGCAAAAAGGGCTCCCTTAGAGTACTAAGGATGTTTTGGGTGCTTAAAACCTTCCCATTGCATAACCAACCCCCTTACCCAGATCTCTGACATTTTTATTAGTTTTTGATTTGATAAAACTTCTTGGTTTTTGTTTGCTTTCTAACCTTTCCTTTGGATAAATAGAAGTGCGGTGGCGACTCGAATTGTATGATTTACTTTTGATTTAGTCAATAAATATAAAGGTAACGAATACCCCGTTACCCGAAGCAGCATCTTATCTGATAGAATTAAGATATTCCAGACCAAAGGAATGATTTCTTAATTAAACCTAAGACTCTTAGAGGATACTAGAGCACCATCTCTAAAAAATCTGGAATGAGACTCTTCATATTGATGAAGCATCATCTCAAACAGCAAAAATGAGTTCTCTGTATCGGGTCGAAGCATCATCTTATACGATAGAATTAAGATATTCTAGACTAAAGGAATGATGTCTTAATTGAATCTAAGACTCTTCGAGGATACTAGAGCAGTATCTCTAAAAAATCTGGAATGAGACTCTTCATATTGATGAAGCAACATCTCAAATAGAAAATATGAGATTCTCTGTATCGAGTCGAAGCAGCATCTTAACTGATAGAATTAAGATATTACAGACCAAAGGAATGATGTCTTAATTAAATATAAGACTGTTCGAGGATATTAGAGTAGCATCTCTACAAAATATGGAATGAGACTCTTCATACTGATGAAGCAGCATCTCAAACAGCAAAGATGAGATTCTCTGTATCGAGTCAAAGTTGCATCTTATCTGATAGAATTAAGATATTCCAGACCAAAGGAATGATGTCTTAATTAAATCTAAGACTCTTCGAGGATACTAGAGCAGCATCTCTAAAAAATCTGGAATGAGACTCTTCATATTGATGAAGCAACATCTTAAATAGCAAAAATGAGATTCTCTGTATCGGGTCGAAGCAGCATCTTATCTGATAGAATTAAGATATTCCAGACCAAAGGAATGATGTATTAATTAAATCTAAGACTCTTCGATGATACTAGAGCAACATCTCTGAAAAATCTGGAATGAGACTCTTCATTTTGATGAAGCAACATCTCAAACAACAACAATGAGATTCTCTATATCGAATTGAAGCAACATCTTATCTGGTAGAATTTAGATATTCCAGACCAAAGTGTAAGACCCCAATTTTAACCCTAAGATTTCTTATGGCATCATAACATTGCATTTGCATCTTGCCTCAAGGATCATAACATCTTGGCTCCTTACCTTTGGGTGGGAACTCTTGTGAGTTGGTTTGAGATCACAAAGCATGCTTGAATTGTAAATTATTGTTTTTCTCATTTTTATTCACTAACCAAAAGCACAAAAATATGTCACTAACCTCTTTTGTTTGTAGCTTGAGCAGTCACAAGATCCAAAGCTTCTAGGAGATCCTATGTGCATTGATAGGGCCAAGAAGAGATGAAAGCAAGCATGGAAATGATCCCCCAAAGCTCTCATCCATCAAATATGCCTCCCAAGCATCTCAATTCATCCTTTTGATCAAATCAAACCAAAGGGTTTGAGGTTTGTTTCCCAAGGAAACCCTAATTCATTTGTGTACCAATTGTGCCTTGCTCATGAAGCAACCTCAACCTATGATCAAATGAAATCAAGGGAAGTTATTTAATTCATCATTTCATGCATATTTGGACTTATTTGAGTGTCCTTAATCATCAATTCATCAAGATATGAGGCATGGACTTGAGAAGTTGATCAGTCAATTCATCTGACTATTTTGAAATACACTGAGACCTAACTTTTGATGTGTTTGTCAAATGGAGATGACCCCAAGGTAAAACATGTTCTTAAGAACCATATGAACAACTTTCATGTTCATAAACAATTGATTTGAAGCTTGGAAGGTCATCATCCATTTCAAAACATTATATGTCATTTTGACTGAAACCCTAGTTTTAGGTCAACTTCCCAAGGACATAACTCATTTATTTTTCATGATTTTGAGGTGGAATCAAATTCATTGAAAAGCTTAAGATGTATACTTCAAATGTTATGTTGAGCAAAATTTAAAAATCCTAAAAGAATCACATGTGATAATGCAAAACATTATAGGTCACTTTGGACCAAATGCATTGAAATGTGAAAAAGTCCAACTTCAAGTGCCCATAACTTCTTCATAAAAATCCAAATGATGCAAAGTTTAAGTCGAAATTTGTCATTTGGAGCTTGCATCATTGAAACAGAAGTGCTTAAAGTTTGGCTATTTTTGAAAATCTCACATGTACATGTTTTACACCCTACACTTCATGACCACTTTTCATCAATTTCCAAGTTTCAAATGAAGTTTTGATCAACATAACAAATGATCCATGCAAAAAGATTTCCAACCATTACTCATAAGGTTATATTTCAGTTTGAGAAACGGAATTTTCGAAAGCATGAACAAGTTGGTCCAATTTTGGAAACCATTTAAATTTGCATTGCATGAGCCAATACTACACCATCTACATGTCCAGTTTGCATATGCTGATGATTAGCTACCAAATCCAAGTGGAATTGGGCCCTCCATGCGCCTGTACAGGCCCATGCATGGAGGCCCTTTCCATTCATGCAACACTTTGATCATGCATTTCAGCCATGCTTTTGCTATAAATACAATGCTCATGCCTCTCATTTCAGCAACCTAAAGGCGCCCTAAATGCTGCACGACTGATCCCTCAACCACACTGAAAAGAAACTCACCAATTTTCTCTCAATTTTTCAGATCTAGAATTCAATTTCATTGATTTTTTTTAGATCTAAAGTTCCTTAGCCTTGCTCACTTTGATCCCTAGAGTATACTGCAAGCATCCATAGCAAGAAATTGTGCTCTTAAACTCTTCAAATCAGAGGCTTACTTCAAACTTTATTTTCTTCGAATCTGCTCATATACTGATTGTTTCTTGTCATTGTTGTGTGATCTGAAGTCCTCTTCATAGAGGCAGTTGATTTGAGCTTTGAATTTTCAAATTCTAGCAAGTTCAGTTGAACACCATAGAAATTCCATCTCTGATTTCTCTCAATGTAGAAACCTAGAGTGGATTTGGTTGGTACAGGGGTGATGTACATCACCCCAGCTTTCGATTGGTACCTAGATCGTGGCATTTGGTGTACATTTATTTCTATGTAAATTTTGCCTTCGCCGGAAGCTGGCCGGAGAAGACGGTGGCGCAGGTCACCGTCCAATCTCCAGATTGAATCTGAACCATCCATTTGCTTTTCCAGATTTAATCTCATCCACTAATGTTATGACTTATTTATTGGCCATGTGTGATTCAGTTGACTCGTGTGTCTGGTGAGCACGCGCTTCCTGGCCGCGTGATGATCCACGTCAATTAATGAGATCACATCAGACGCTCCACGCTTTTTCACATTTTTTTAAATTCTGATTTTATTTTCTTTTATTTCTTTTAATTCCATTTCATTTAAAAAATTCATATCTCCTTCATTATTGGTCCAAAAAATGTTAGACCAATTGCATTTTTCTTCTTTTAATTTCTAGTTTCAAAAAATGATTTTTAATATTTTGTATTTTATCAATTGATATTTTTTAGGAATTTTCTCTTTTCTGCTTATTTTTAATTCATTTAAAATAGTTTTTGATATTAAAAAAAATACAAAAATATTTTTCCAACCTCTTTGAATGATGATAGATCTATGAAAAATATTCTCATCAATTTATTTATTGATTTGAGATTCATTTGAAATTTTAATTCAATTAGGTTAGTTTTATGCATTTTTAATTGATTAAAAATAGTTTCTGACCTCTAAAAATGCTGAATTTTTTTGTCAAACTTTGTTTGACCTTGTTGAAATTAGGTTAATTCACTTGGACTTTTCAAAGTTGATTTGAAGTGAGTTTGAAGTTTGACCTTTTTTATTATTTTAATTCAAGTATTATTTTAATTTTAAAAAATACCAAAAATATTTTATTTGTTTCTTGATGTCTAATCTTCATTTTGCTTCTGTTTACTATTGTTTGACCTTGATCTTCTCTATCTTTGGTCAATGCTCGTTGATTATTTCATTTCATTTTCATTAATGTACTTTAATACTCTTCTTCTTCTTCTTCTTTTTCTTTTTTGATCAATGAGTTAAAGATTGGTGGTTAGTCTTGATACATGGGAGGTTTAACCTTCCTTGATTCAAATCTAATTCCACTTGATCATTGATCAAGTGAATGGCTTTGCATTAAGGATAGGTTGCTTCCTAATCAAGCAAAGAACCTAATTCAATGCAAGATCATTTCTCATTTTCTTTTGGCATGGCAAGTTGTAGGAGCTTGATTCACTAACCAAAATCTCTAACTTGTGTTGTTGCCTACATTATTATTGACCGGCCTCAGATAGTTGTGACTTCTACATAAGTCCAATTACGATTGCTTAACATAGCGCTAAATTGCCTTATGGCACACTAACTCTAACACTAACCATTAACCATTAACATTTAATTATTGCTCTTTACAATTATGCAATTTACTATTCTTGTACATCTTATTCATTTGCTTTTTCCTTTGCTCATTTGAGCACATGTTTATGTTAATGCAATTTGCCTTTTGCTCACTTGAGCACATAATTGTGTATATATTATTGTGCTTGTGTTTTGTTTTGATTGTTGTGGACCAAATTCAAAAATGAACAAATGGACTTAGATTCTAGGACATTCCCTATGCAAAAATGGAGTAAAAAGGGAATGTCCTAGAATCTAAGTCCATGAGTGAGTATAGGGTTAACCCCTCACTAGCATGTTGAAGCTATCCTCTTGATCTAAATCCATTTGTCCATTCTTGTTGACTTAAAACTCACTCTTAAAGGTTTGAGTTATCCTTGAGGTAGATATAATGCTCACCTATATCCTTAGTGATGGACAATGAGTCTTCCATGCTTATTATAGGGTTAACCCCTCACTAGCATGTTGAAGCTATCCTCACATGGTGGATTTGTGGTTTTAGGTTGAGTTTTCTCCCTTGGATAACAAAAGACCTTAAGGCTTTTGGACCAATCAATTCACCAACTTGTTTTGAGATTTTTACCCCGAACTACGAGGTTTTGATCCTAATCTTTTTTTAAGATGGTACGTAGGCAATGGGTTTATCCATCCAAACACAAATTGTAAATAACTTGTATATTCTTCTCTCACCTCTTCAATCATGTTTGCACAAACAAATTTTCACAAAATACCAACCTTAGAACAAGTGTGAAAAGGGCTCCCTAGGAGTACTTAGGATGTTTTAGGTGCTTAAAACCTTCTCATTGCATAGCCAACCCCCTTACCCCGATCTCTGACATTTTTACTAGTTTTTGATTCGATAAAACTATTAGGTTTTTGTTCGCTTTCTAACCATTCCTCTGGATAAAGAGAAGTGCGGTGGCGACTCGACTTGTATGGTTTACCTTGGATTTAGTCAATATGTCTAATGGTAACGAATACCCTGCTACACAAAGGAATGATGTCTTAATTAAATCCAAGACTCTTCGAGGATACTAGAGCAGTATCTCTAAAAAAAATCTGGAATGAGACTCTTAATATTGATGAAGCAACATCTGAAATAGCAAAATGAGATTCTATGTATCGAATCGAAGCAACATCTGATATGATAGAATTAAGATGTTCCTAGCAAGGAAATGATACCTTAATTGAATCTAAGACTCTCCAAGGATACTAGAGCAGTATCTCTAAAAAAACAGATGAGATTCTTCATATTAATGATGTAGTGTCTCAAACAGAGAAATGAGCTTCTTCAGATAAATGAAGCATCTCAAATGTTCATTTGTTGGGGGAAATATTTAAGAAAAGACTCCTTTTGAGGGAGATTTACTAGAAATGCTCTGCAGGGGAAAAGCTCATAAGAGACTTTTTAGGGTAACCTTTGCTTGGGGAGCAATGATTGCAAAGAAAATGCTGGGAATATCATTATTAATCATAAAGTTGAAAAATGACTAGCTGAGAAATAAATCCACGAGCATACGCGGGGTAATAACTCCATTGAATTAAATGAGGAAAGTCCGGGATTCAAATGAATGACTCTGGATTCTGATATTTTATGTTTGATGTATGATGTTCCACTTTGGATGGAAACCCCAAGTATGAAATTATGCATGTGATGTTTGTGAATCATGCAAATGCTGGGGATATTTAGCTGTGCATATAGGAATGCGAATCGTATAAGGCTTTGCATATGTATGTTGATGCTTGGCCTGATTATTTCTTGGTGAATTTTCTATTTAGGTAGGAAGATGATGTATGTAATTGATGCACATGGTGCATGTGATGTATGTGGGCATGTGAATAGGTAATTGGGATATGCCCCGGTTAATGCGTTTTTGCATTGGTGACGATGCCAACGGTGTGGACTTTTGTTATGATGGAGATCAAGATTTGATGCCCCACTGGGTGATCTTGGGAGTATATTTGGGTTGCCTCAAGCCACTGAATGGTTCATACTTTTCAACATGCGATACTCCAACCATGATTTATTAATGTTTCCGCTGGAAATGCATTAGAGACTTGCCGATGTTTGGCTATACCATGAGTATATCTATGAGAGGAATTTGATTAGCAATTGGAATGAACATAGGTGTCTGCAAACAGTCCTACACCTCTATGAAAAACAAGAACAAACTTGGACACTAAGAGATTTACCCTTTTACCATTTCAAAAGCAACTTTATCACCTCATTCAATTATGTGTTTTTATTTTCTCCAAAAAATTTAAGAGTGATGTTTATAAAAAATAAAGGTGTTTTGCAAACAAACATATAAAAATACAAAATAATTTTGGACATAACTTTTGTCGAGAAAACTTCTCTTTTTTATTGATCAGACCCTTGAATGGGTGATTATACATAAAGATGCAATTCCTTAATGAGATAATTGTTGTGCATAGAAATAAGACGACAATAAAATTGAGTTCCTATTGAGTCTCCACGCTATTATGATCCTTATGTCTTTAATAGTCTGAGTACCTCACCAAATAGTGTAAGCTTCCAAAGCTACACAGTTGCATGGACCAAGCTCGAATCTTCCTTTCCTATGCACATTGTGCCAAGCACGTACCATTCTACTCTTACAAAGTTAGGTATCTTTACCCTCTTGATAAAATAGACCCTCTAATTGAATGTTATTAGGTTTATCTCTCAAAGGGAACCCAAGCTGACGACTGGCCAATGCTGGGTTATAGTTGATTCCTCCTTGCATACCAATAAGAGGCACGTTAGAGAACTCACCATAACTATCAATAGTATCCAAGCTACCCAACACAAAATCATACCAAACAATATCATCATTAGTGAGAGACATAAGTCTCTGAGACCACCGTAGACATTGTCGATTCTCCAAGAAAGCAGACGTCTGAGGCAAGTGCAAAATAAACCACTTGTACAGAAAGGGAACACAACATACAATAGTCCCACCACCTTTAGAATTCCTCAAATGCATAGAGAAATACATGTCACCCAATAGAGTCGGAACAGGACTCCCAATCAATAAAATTCTAATGGCGTTAACATCAATAAAACTGTCAATGTTAGGGAACAAAGCTAGACCATAAATGAGCAAACAAAGATATCTTCAAAATCATCCATGCTACTGGCTTGAGCAAAAATTGTAGCTCTACCAATGAGAAACTCAAAAGTCAACCGAAGAATCCCTCCTTTCTTCAGCAAATAAGCATCAATCTCAGATATCTTCAGATGAATAGCTTCGGCTATGACGTGATATCTTGGGATCTCCTCTGATTCACTGAAAGGTACCTTGTTAGATACGAGCATACCCAAGAGATGGGCATACTCTTCTAACATGGGCACAAGTTGATAATCAGGAAAAGTGAAGCACCGATAAAGTGGGTCATAAAACTAAAGCAAAACACTCAGAAATCCTTCAACCATATCAGTAGATAATACAGACAAGATCTCCCCTTAACGTTGCTTGAAGTCCAAGGGATCTAATACAAAAAATGACAACATCCTTAGCTCTTTCAAATCAGGACATCTGAAACTGTACTTCTTAGTGTTCCTTCGTCCATAATCCATGGTCTGGAAGTATTTGCAAACGAGACCTCATCTCCCTTGAAAATTTATTTTCTGTGATGAATGTTATGATGTGCATGTATGCATGAATGCAACAATCACGCACAAGGCAAACACAAACAAAGGTCAAGGGATGGATCAAGTCATCATCAAGATCAATCATCCATTTTGGTGGATTAAATTTTTCACCTTATCAACACCCAAGTTCCATTGATATTGATGGGACCGATCGGATCAACCAAAAATCAAAGGGTTAAGAACCATCCTAAAGGAGTATACTAAGGATAAAAACCTGTAGATCATGTTCTAAAAAGTTCCCAGACTCTTGGTCCCATCTATCGGATACTATAGGTTAGGATGACTGACTCATCAACCTATAGTATTCTCAAGACAAACTCGTCTGAGTGTAGTATCACGTAACAACTTTTATCAAGTCTACACTTGAACAATATTTGCATTACGTCCTAAATAGGTCATGTTGGGTTAAATGTTCTACGGTCCTCAGCTTATCGGACCCCCCAATTTAGAGAAAGTAATGTCTATCTACGACTTACTCGTGTGACATCAGTAACTCCAAAGAGGTCTCCACTGAGTAGGGGATCTCATGTCAAGTCTTTCAGGACTACTCCTTCAAAGTCAACATGACTATATCATCCTCATATCTTAGATTTCATTCAAGTTCGGGTTAGAACTTATCTCACCATACAGAGATCACCAATCACAACAGACAGAGTATCACACAACAATATATACAAATAAACATCAAATATACAATTATATACACACAAAGAAGTAAGCTAAACCCACTGAGGACTACTCCCCAGCATAGTCGCCACTTAATTTCTGTAGCGGTAAATTTATGACCATCAAGCTATGGATAAACTTGACATCAATAAAACCAGAGTCGCCACCGAGCTTTTATTATCTCCAAAGGAAAAGGGCAAAAGTACGAACAAAACCCAAAGATAAGAAGTTTTCAAATTAAAACTAATAAAATGTCAGAGATTATAGGTAAGGGGTTGGTTACACAGAGGGAAGGTGTTAGCACCCAAAGTGTCCTAGATACTCCTAGGGAGCCCTTTTTTGTGTGCAAGTGATTTGGTCTAAATGGTGTTTAATAAAATATATAGGGGATGAGAAAAGAATTCATTAATTATATTTTTGTGTTTGACAAGACCTTCGGTCTTATGCATAAGTACGAACATAAAAATGAGGGATGAAAACCCCGTAATTCGTGGTAAAAATTTCAAAGAAGTTTGTGAATTGATTTTAACAAAAGTTTAAAAGAAAGGGACAAAAAGCCAAAGATTTGAATGTGGTTGTTAGTTCTTTTTGTCTTTTTTAAATTGAAGTCAATATGGGTATATTAATTCACAAGTTTGATTAAGAAAAAGTTTGAAAAAAAATCAATGGCATAAAGCCAAAGTTTCTAATCATTAAAATATGTCTAAGTTGAAAACACAAACAGTGAAGGTTCTAAAAAAAAAGGGAGAGATTTTGAAATTTAAGAAGTGGGAGGAGATGAAGGGACTATCTTAGAAAATAATTAAAAGTTAAGGGTTGAAAATATCTGACAAATGGGATGCAATCCAATAGACAAGAATGTCATATAGAAACCCATTTTCCTTTGGACTTTAGCAAGCAACAAGAATAAGCGATATCCAAGCAAACCATATGAAGACCAAGGAATCAAATAAAGATATCTATAATATCCAAGAAAGCACTCCAATAGCTAGCAGTCTTCAATGTCTTCCAATGTATCAGATGAAAATATTCCTTGTGGTGAACTCGGAAGCACTCATCAGACATAAACAATAATAATAACATTCAATCAAACATAGAGATAAGGTAACAGATGAATCAGGAGCCCTCAAGGCTTGCATCAGACAAAAGGCACAGTCAAGGATAGCCCAGTCTCAGGTGATGGCATTGGCCAAGTCCTCAAAGCATAGGGAAGTTTCCTATCCTAAGTCCAGAAGTTCATATCAAGTCTAACAGTCCACCAAGATATTTTTTAGGGTTTTTGTTGTTATTAGTGTTTTAAGGTCCTAAGACCACAAGGAAAAAAAAACAAGCAAACAATATATACAATCACAAAATATGGCTCAAATGAGAAAAGTGAAAAGGACTGAAGCATAAACAAGTTGCATGAAATGTAAATGGCAGATGAATGATAAAGGTACTGAAATTTAAAGTGCGTTAAACAAATGACTTGATAGTAAAGAAACATTAATAAAGAGTTATTCAAATGTTAATGAAGAGTTTTAATGGATTAATTCATTCTTTGCAGAACACTCAACCATTCATTCACAAGTATGAATTCTTAAACCAAGACATCATCCATGAGAAGGGCTCCAACTTGGATAAATCAAAAAGTATACCACTAGCTCTCATGAAAGGAAAAAAGTTCAAGTTTTCATACAATGCCATGAAGAATGGGAGACTTATAATCTCACTTACAAGAATGCTACTCTTTTTTGGTTAAATTTAGTTCTATGTTAAGCAATCGTAATTGGACTTATGTAGAAGTCACAACTATCTGAGGTCGGGCAATAAAAATATAGGTGTTAATGCATGTTAGAGATTTGGTACAAAGAACCAAACTCCTAAAACATACCACAAAAAAAAGGGAGGGACATATCTCAGTCAGTCTCATGTTGGCTCATTTAACACAAGGTCATTGATGAAGCAACTAACATTAGACATGAAGAGAATTCATTGGTCAATGATGTATTGGGGAAGAATAGGCATGAATATGAAGATGGAAGGGGAAATAGAAATCCAAATTGATCATAGGAGGAGTTTCATCTGATCAATACTATCCATTCATTTTGCGAGATGAAATATACATGTGATTAATCCCCTAAATCCAAAAGTATTGGTCAAACAAAAGTCAAATCAACCATGATCAAGATCAAACAGAAATTCAAACATCACAAGACCAATTAAATAGCTCAACATAATTTTTAAATAATTATTCAATTAAAAATGAAATTAAAATTAAATTAAAATGCATTTTAAAATGGACAAAACCTCAAATCCCTTCAAAACACCAAATAAATGGCCAAGGGATTTATCCTAGGTCAAACAAGGTCAAAGGACCTTAGACAAAAAATTTCACAATTTTTGGAAAGTCATGAGTATTTAAAATTTTTAAAAACAAGTCTAAAATTATTTAATTCATGAAAAATATCAAAATTAATCCAAAAAATTATTTTATTTCAAAATATGGAAGAGGAAAATATTTAAAGATTTTTGGTGAAAGTCCCATATTTTTTGAATTAAAAATGAATTTAATATGAATTAAACAAAATAGAAGGATTAAAAGTAAAATCAGAAATTAAAAAGAAAATAGGAAAAACAAGGGCCATAAGATCTCCCTCATTAATTGAGGTGGCATATCTGATGGCCACGCGTGTAGGGAACATGGTGCACCAAGTCAAATGCACCACACGCATGGTAATAAAAAAGGCTAGCTCAAATTAAAATATTTGGACAGGATCAAAAGGCTGGGAAGGTGCAAACGCACCAACGGAGCTAGGGCTTCGGTCATCTTTTGCGGTGGACCTCACCGGACTGGTCCACCACCAACCACCAAGAAAATGAAAACCGAGCATACTATTTTAAAGGAAAAAATGCTTAGGAGCTCAAATATTGCCTCAATTTCTCATAATTCCAAGTATATTGAAAGGTACGAGGAATTGAATTTTGAGGTACACGACCTGAGTTGCTTCGATTTGACCTCAAAGCAACTCAATCTTGTTTCCTACATTGGTAGGACTTCAGACAACCAATAAATAAGCAGAATAGTGGAGAATTCAAGGAGAATCGAAGAAGAGAAAACTCTAGAAATTCACCTTCGGTTTGCTTCAATTGAGCTTGATCTTGCTTCTAGTTTGCCTTGGCTCAATTCAAACAACTTGCAGGAAGTTAAATGGATCAATGAAAGGCTTGGATTCTTGAAGTTTCAATTCCCAAATAGAATGAGAATTAAAACTCGACTTCAAGTGAAGCATTCAAGTTTATCCTTTAATGGAGGTTAGGGAGGCAATGGTGCAAAGCTTGGGCAAGCAGGATCCCTCTTCTGATCAGCAAGGGCATGCATTTATAGCATGAGAGTTGCTTTCCACACCTTTCCATAATTTGTCCAAAAATAGAAACTCACATTGCATGGGTGCATGAGCGTATTATAGGCCCATGAAATGATTAGAAATGGTCCATAATGATGTGTAAACCAACCTGAAACAATAGCATGAAGTCATGCATTAGTGAAATTAAAGTTGACCATGGAACTTACCAAATGAAGCCATGCATTACACCCATGCACAAGTCCTTCAAAAATGCTCTAAATATCATGATTTTTGAATCTTTAGAAAACTAACATGATGGGGAACAATTTTGATGTTGAAGACTTTTTAATTTGGAACTTGGATCATGATGAATTTTGAGGTGGAAGTTGGAGAAATCAAACATGGTTGGAAATTTTCCAAGTACAAAGTCAAATGACCACTTCTTCCACCTTGAATAACGTTTGCTATGATCTTAAAATGAAAATGATTCCTTCATCAAAGTTGTATATCTTTAATTCCTTTTCAATTTGGTTACAAATTTGACACAATTTGGATATTTCATGAGGGAGTTATGGATTTTAGAAGTTGAGGAAAAATGCTTGTTCAATGGTAATGGCCCAAAATGGCCTATAATGTTTCCTCTTGGCACATTACCTTGAAAGTAGAATTTGACATTTATCAAATAATCAAATTTGGATAAGGCATCTTTAAATTTATAATGAAACTTGTATGGCCTCTATATCATAAAAATTCAGCAAGTTATGATCTTTGGAAGTTGACATCCTAACTAGGGCACATACAAAATGACATATAATCTTTCACTATATAAAATGACTTTACAAGAAAAATTAGATCTTTATTTCAACATGAAAGTTGTTTGGAATTTCATAAATAGTAAAAAAATTCTTTGAATAATTTTCATATGACAAAAATTGTAGGATATAGGGTCTTGGGAACCCTAGATTTGACCAATTGACTTTCTTTGGTTAACTTCTTTGAACCACCTTGAAAACTTGAATTTCCTTTGATCCTTGGGGCTCATTGAGGATCATATATGCATAAGATGATGTATAATGAAGTATACCTTGATATCTTTGACCAAATGATGAAGAAACTTGTTGAGGAAGTCACACAAGATACCTAGATAAATTAGGGATTCCAAGGCAAACAGGCTTCAAATTCTTGATGAATTCTTGATAAAAATGACAATTGAAGATCATGGGATCCATATATGATACTTATAACCATTGTGAACCTTTCCTTGAATGCTCTCTTGCATTGAGGGTCTAAAACCTTAGTTATAAGCTTGGTGGGGCATAAATGGACACACACACACACACCTACAAAAGAAACAAACACATACATAGACATATTTTTGGTTTTTTGGTTAGTAAACAAAAGAAAATAAATTATGATAAAATCAAATGTGCTTGGTGATCTCTCCCAATGCAAACCCTATGAATGAGGGGATAAGAAGATACCAAGTGTGTGATCCCAAAGCCAATGCAAATGATGAGATAGCATGAGGGATCTTAGGGTCAAAATTGGGGTCTTACAGAGCCTTAATCAATAGATAGGGAATGAAATTGGAGAATTCCATTAACTCATTCTAAATATCTTGGGGTACGGGACGTATGACCCACTTGCTCATCGTATTCATCTCTATTCATAGACTTTAGCACAATTCAAATCATATGACTGTCAAGTCTCTCCCTTCACAAAGAAAGTAGTGCAATAAGTAGAAGACTCTATCAACAACTATCAATCATGATTCGAGTTGTATGCCATGAGCCTTAAGCAACAAATAATGATGAGAGTGGAGAATTCCTATCCTTGTCTAGGGTATCCTTGGGTACGGGATGAATGACCTAGTTTCTCAAGGTATTCTCCTTTGTTCATAGACTTTAATGCTATGCGAATTGAATAATTGATAAGGCATTCATCAACACAAGGAGCAGCAAAGATTCTTCTCCAGCAACTTGAAATTTAGGATAAGAATTACATGCCACAAGCCTTAAGTAGTAAAGAATGGATGATAGTGGAGAATTCCATTAACTAATTTTGGATATCTTTAGGTACGGGACGCATGACCCAGTTGCTCATCGTATTCACCTTTACTCATATACTTTAGTGTGGTTCATATCCAATGACTGACAAGTCTCCTTCGTATTCTATTATCAATCAATCGCTTTTTTTGCCTCAATCATCTTGTTGTCAGCCCTAGTAGGTTGAACTACGATAGCTCTGACTTTCTCATTGCAAACCCTATGAATTCAGATTCTCCGCGAGCTATCTTATTTATTTATACCTTAATTATTAATCCATCACTCTTCATTCATTAAATAAATATCATCTTTTTGAGATCAAATCAGTTCCCCTTTGGATTCCACAATTAATGTCTTCATGTGAACCAAGAGATGTTTGTGCTGTCAAACTAAACATTTTATTCCTTCCTTTTTGGCCAAAACCTTGTGAACCAAAAGTTGTTTGTGCTATCAAACAAAACACTTTATTCCTTCTTTTTGACCAAAACACCTATTTACTCTTCGGTTCAGAGTTTATTCCTTCATGGATCCAAGATACTTTTCTCCTTTGATTTCAATTTGATTGTTCCCCAACAAGTGATATGTTGTTCGTTGTATCCAACAATGCTTTCTTGGGACCCCGTATACATCCTTTTAGGACGACCCAATCAAAGTCCGCCTTATGAACCAAGATGTTTGTATTGTCAAACCAAACATTTTATTCCTCCTTTTTGGCCAAAACCTTGTGAACCAAAAGATGTTTGTGTTGTCAAACCAAACACTTTATTCCTTCTTTTTTGGCCAATATGCATTTACTCTTGGGTTCAAAGTTCGTTTACCTTTGTGGGTTCCCATATTACCATTCTATTGGTACAAGTTATACTTTTTATCACTATAATAATACCCCCTAAGTGGTTTATCTTGTTAGTCCTAGTTGCCTAGGCAAACACTTCCCTATCTTTCCTTTATTTTCGTGGTTCCACGAACTATGAATGCTCTGACTTTCTCATTATACAGTGAGAATATGTAGGCACGAGGATGTGAATCCTTGGCAAGCATAATACTAATTATACCCTTATCTTCCCATCCATCTCCATGATACATTCATATACTACCTTCATTCACTTCATGTGATATATCCTATCTTTGAGCTAAATACACTATCTTTTTGAGCTCCATCTTGTATCACCTTATGAACCAAGACTTGTTTGTGCTGTAAAACCAAACACTTAATCCATTTCTTTTCGATTATTTTAATACAGTGATATCATGCCTTAAGGCCCTCACTTGTTGGTTCATACCAGTTTTACTCTTGAGTTCAGATTTTATCCCTTGTTGGAGTTCAAATCATATTATCCTTTGGTTCAGACCATACCTTTATCGCAACTTCTTCTCACCTCCCACCACTAGTTCTATGAACTACAGAGTTATGAATCCCTTATTGCACTATAAGGATACGTAGGCATGAGGGCCCTAATCCTCACCGAGCACTTTATCTATTTTTTTTTATCTTTTCCTCATTCTTTTGCAAGTAATCTTTAGATATAACACCCATTCGAGCAAGAACAATCAAAACAGTTCTCATGGAGTACCATGAATGTAAGGGGTGTTAATACCTTCCCCTTGCATAACCGACTTCCTTACCCAGTATCTCTTTCCTCTAGATTTTATCGATGTTTTACCCTTCCTTCGGGAATAAATAAAGTTCGATGGAGACTCTGTTGTATGTTCGAGCATGCAATGCATTCAAGTATATTTCCGCTAGTTTCACTTGTCTTTCAGGGCCTTACATTTTTCTATGGAGTGGACAGGAGCGCCATAGTGGAACTCGCAACGGGAATTCACATCATAGCTGGGAGGAAGAACAGCTGGGGGTGGCCCTAACTCCCTTGAATGCATTAAGGATCCTCTCAATAGATATGGTAGGATTTGACTATATGGCCCAGGAACTGGATCGAACCTTCTCTTGGGTCTTCTTTTTCTTTGTTGTTGATGTTGCTATTGATATTGTGGTCGTCGTTGTTGTTGTTCTTGTTGTTATTGCTAATAGCATCGTTGTTGCTGCGGTTGTTGCTGTTGATTGGTATTGTAGAAGGTTGTTGTTGAGATTGTTGGGCTGGGGCCACGACAGCCACTTGTTGATATGGAACTCAGTATTTCAGAGTTTTTGCTCGAATTAATACGGTAGCATTAGTTTCCCCTTCCCTCTTCTTGCCATATGCGATGAAAGGTTTCTTTTCCACGCCAGAAGTACTTATGGAATTCTGAATTTTACCCATTTTTATCATGTTCTCGATTCTCTCTCTAGCCAAGACCAATTCAGAAAAGCCTGAGGATGTACTCCCTACCATCCTATAGAGATATGGGACTTGCAAGTTGCCGATGAACATATCTATCAACTCTCGTTCAAGCAACAAAGGTTGTACTATGGTTGCGAGCTCTCTCCACCTCTGAGCATACTCCTTGAAGGTTTCCTCAGACTTTTGTGTCAAAATCTAAAATCATATGTGATTTTGCGCCATATCAGTGTTGTACTGATAATGTTTGAGGAACGCTTCAGCCATTTCTCTCTAGGTGCGGATATGAGTACCCTTAAGCTGTTATAACACGGTGGGAGAACTGACTTTAGTTGCGGATAGCAAGAGTCGCCACCGACTTTTATTTTATCCAAAAGGAAAGGACATAAAAGAACAGGAAAGACCTTAAAAAGATTTTGAGTTCGGGGGGTAGGTTATACAAAGGGAAGGTATTAGCACCCTTTATATCCATGGTTATCCATGGGCTCTTAGTTACTTAGCTCACTTTGTTTGTTTGCAAGAGTGTAGTGTGTGATTAGAAAAATTTCTTTAAGTACTTTGTAATGACCCTCGTATGGGTGTATACAAAGCCTAGTTTAGAAATTGTGAGGTGTAAAAGTAATTTTGAAAAGTGTGAGCAAGTAACTATGAGATACCTACCCTAGATTAAGTCTTTCGTGTTCTCGTATATTCTTTCAATGGTAAGACTGTCCCTATTATTAAGGAATAGGTAGTCATTACCTTGGATGTGTTTAAGGGACGGACGTAGGGTCATCGTATGGTCAATGAAGGCAACATAAGGGGTGTCTTTAGCAACTCGTAGGGACTATCATCATATTTACCGAAGGGACAAGATCATTATATCGTAGGCAACCTCGTAGGGACTTGATCTTTTAAGTTTATAGGGACTTGATGATTTTTCTGTTTGAAGGGACTTTGCCTAAGACACCCCTATTTTCGAGGGACTTGACCAATTAAAGAAGGCAATCAAGAGGAATACCCTAGGAAGTACAGATGGCGATCAAAGATCGACTGACGTGTGTGAGTGTTATTTTTCAGATATTTGTCTTGAATTTAATTTTCTAAGTTCAATTATTTACAGTTAGTTTTTTGCACTCCTTAAATTACTAACCACGCAATAAATATTTACAAAAATAAAAGCAAGAAAAATAAATTCCTAAACTATTACATGGCTATGGGACAGATACATAATAATCAGGCGAGAAAGAATAAATTTACAACCTATACATTTGTTCCTAATATTATAAATAAAACAAAATTAAAATAAGGAAAATAATGAAGCAAAAATAGAATAGATAAAAGCAAATAATAATAAAATATCAAATAAACAATGGTAATAAAGCAATAATAAAATAACAATAATAATAAAGTGATAATAAAAAGGTTAGAATTTTAAAAGAAATTATTTTAGGTTAAACAAGTTAGATTTTTTTTAGAAGTTATTAGAAAAATATGAGTTTAAAATAAATTAGTAATAATAAAAGAATTTAAAATACATTAATGTACAAATTATAAAATAAAAGAGTTATATGAAAAATATTAAGTTAGTTATTTACAAAATAAATAAAGATTATAGAAAATATCAAATTATTAGATTAATAGGTTTATTATTATTATTCAATTAGAAAAATGGTCAATTAGATTTTATTTACAAAATATATAAGGATTTATTATTATAAGTAAGTAATAAAAAAAAGTTATTAAAATAGTTAGTATTTATTATTTATTTACAAAAATATAAAGGTTATAGAAAAATATTGAATAATTAATTTAGTAGGTTTTCACGCCCTACATTACTAAAACACGCAGTTAATATAGGATCAATGGCAGGAATTTAAATGGCAGAAAAATGAATGGCAGAAAAATAAAATGGCAGAAAATAAAATCCTAATTATTACAACGCTTTGGTGCAGTTACATAATAAAGATGGCGAAAAGTAAAACTGAAAATATTACAAGTTAAAACTTAAAATATTACAAGGGCGAAGCAGTTACAGTGTATGAATAACATAAATAAGAGTGAAAATAGGAAATAATAATAAGGTTTGTTAAGGTTTAAGAAAAGGTTTATGGTTTAGAGGAAACAACACGGTTAAAGTTTTAGGTTTGAAATTTAGAGTTTGTGACGAAATTGTCAGGGTTTAGGAAAAATCAGGGTAGTTAGTTATGAAAAAAATGTGCAGATCTAAATATATGTATATAAAAAAAAATATGAATTAAAAAAAAACAACGGCGTTGCTAGCGCAAAATTGCGATCATCGCAACTGGATCGGATAACACAAATGTCACGCCTCATACACGTATATGTGAAAACGGCGTATTGACACGATCCGATCCGAAAACATAATCAAATTATAACATAAAATAGAAATATATATATATTTAACACACTAGTTACATATATGAACATGTATTTGAAACACAGTAACAAATATATCAACAAAATAGATAAAGTATATATCATATATAAACTATTACCAAACTGTGTGTACGATAGTATAGATCAGCCACTCTCAGTTTCTCTTTTTTTGTTCTGTCTTTTGGTCTCTCTCTTGCAGTCATGCTAGTAAATATATATAGGAACAAATTAGGTTAATGATAATGGGCCTAAGTTTATTTTGAAACCCAATATTAAATTAAAAACTGAATAAAGTTAAATAATTAAAATAGTTAAAATTAAAATAAAAACTAATTAACCTATTTATTTATTCTAGACCCAATATAATAATAAATAGACTAAAAAAAATAAAAGTCGGGCACCAAAATGCTCGAAAAAATAAAATGAACACGTTAAAATAATCAGCGCGAAATAAATGACTCGGAAAAATACAGCGTTTGGTCGGATTTTGAAATAAAAATTATGACCGTTTAAACTGCTCAGACTGATCAACATATGACCAAAAATAGTCGTAAAAATATTTTTAGCATGTCAAATTAAACCACGTGAACCGCAGATTAATGTTACCGACATTTGCAAACTTAAACTTGACATTTTTTCGTTGACTAATTTTAGGCACAGTTAAAAAGTTAATTTGACCAGTCTGTTTGTAAATTCCGAGAAATTATTCCGGCTAATATTAAGACAGAAAAAAATGTTATGCTATGAAGATGATGCAAATGAATGTGAAACAAAAAATTGGTTAGAGTTAAAAATAGAGGGCAAATTTTGGGGTGCAACAGCTGCCCCTGTTCAATTTTCTGAAACCTGAGGAGTTAGATTGGCCTGTGTGCCATTCGTGACTTGGAAGGTTGAAGGGGATTGAACACAAAAGCCCAAAAATTTGCACTCGCCGGTGCGTAAAGTAACACTGATGACTGGTTGTATATGCTTAAGTGGGCTTGAAGATGCCACTTGGAAGAACTGGAGATGGGCTTATAGATGCCATCCATAATATCAGGAGGTGATAATATCTTGATGTTGATATTGGATATCAGTACTAGGTCTTCGTATAGGCCATCTCTGAATCGTATCTAAGAACATACTTTTAATTTAAGTGTCAGAACCAAATCTTCGTGGCGATTTCTTTCTGAATTAAGTATCAGCACTAGACCTTCGTATAGATCGTCTCTGAACTGTTTTGAATTGTTGAATAAACCAGTAGAAATAAATCTTCGTGATGATTATCTCTTCTGGAAATATCCTGGATTAGGGAATAGATCTTCGTATAGACCGTTTGCCTAATATCCAAGAACAAAAGAGTGTCAGGATGAAATCTCCTGAAAATATCCTGGACTAGGGAATAGATCTTCGTATAGACCGTTTGCCTACTATCCAAGGACACCTTGAGTAATGATTAAGTATCAGCACTAGATCTTCGTATAGATCGTTTCTGACCTGTTGTGAATTGTTGATAGTATTTTATCTATATATAACCATCCTGCAAGGAAAAAGTTAGTTTATGCAATATGTATGCATGCATGGCATGGTGCATCTAAGTAAATGTATTATGCACTTATGGATATGCCATGGTATGATGTAAATGATGTATGTATGAATCATGCGGCCTGAAGCGTCCAGATATCTTTGTATAACAACTGCTGGCTAGGGAAAATAAATCCCGATTCGTTGCTGAAGAATATGAGGAACTCGTTCCTGTCTTGTTTGATAGTATAGTATTTGTCACTTCCCGTATTCGTTCGTCGTACTTCTATTGAAGGAATAAGTTCCTGAGTATCCCGACTGAGGATAAAAGAGATGGACATAAATTCAAGGGGAGACGTAATTCGAAGCATCTATAAAGATAGATTTGCTCTACTGGGGATTTGTAGTGGGGATGAACCGGCGAAGCTTCGTTGAACTACTACCCTCGTTCGTCCTTAGTAAATACTATTACTGCATTTTATGCATTTCTGGTAAACATCAATCGTATTCAAAAGCATACATACATTTAAACACAACCAATGGACGTTTTCGCTTATGTAAATAGAGTAAAAGTAAATCTGGATTCAAAGATGAAATTTTATTTATATCACAAAGTGACCTATACATAGGCAAGTTTGTACAAGGAGACGGAAATCCTAGTAAGAGGAATTCGTCGTAAATTTTTTATAAAACAAAGAAAACAGCTATGTGAAAAATGATCCTATTGAGTTTCAATTCTACTATTGCCATTATCTTCAAATATCTCATCTTCTGCTGTTGAGACAGAAACGATTGGATTGATCTTTATCTGTTTGAACTTGATTTAGGTAGCACCATCAGTTGAAGTTACATGAGTGATCCAAACGAGACATAGTCATACGCTTTAATCCCTAACTTTTGCCTGGATTGCTCTTTCAGGTTTTCAATCCACCGGGATACCCTTTTTTGCCCAAGCCGCCTTTTCAGGTTTTCGACTTGCCGGGTGTACATTTTTTTATATATATCCCTAATTTTTGCCCGAACCCTTTTGGTTTGTCGGGATGCCCTTATTTTTGCCTAGGCCAGTCAACCTAGCGGGTCTCTTTTTATGCGTAGTATTTTTTAACTATGTCTGCGTTTACAGGCTGTGGAAAGTCTTCACCATCCATAGTAGTAAGCATCATGGCACCTCCTAAGAATACTCTTTTGACCATAAATGGTCCTTCATATGTAGGAGTCCACTTGCCCCTAGGATCACCCTGTGGTAGTATGATACGCTTGATTACCAAGTCACCAGCCTGATATACCTTTGGATTAACCTTCTTATTGAAAGCTTTGATCATCCGTTTCTGGTACATCTGACCATGACAAACAGCTGCCAACCTCTTCTCATCAATCAAATTTATCTAGTCGAGTCGAGTCTGAATCCACTCATCTTCATCCAAGCCCGCATCCTTCATGATTCTTAAGGAAGGGATCTGAACTTCAATGGGCAGAACTGCTTCCATACCATAGACTAAGGAGAATGGGGTTGCCCCTGTTGAAGTACGTATTGTAGTACGATAACCATGAAGAGCAAATGGTAACATCTCGTGCCAATCCTTGTAAGTAACAGTCATCTTCTGTAGAATCTTCTTAATATTCTTATTAGCAGCCTCCACGGCGCCATTCATCTTTGGCCGGTACGGAGAAGAGTTATGGTGTTTTATTTTGAACTGCGTGCAGAGTTCAGCAATCATCTTGTTGTTCTTCCGGAGAGAGCAGGTTTCTCAGATGTATATTTGATAAGATCCATCTTAGAAATCAATAAAGTGGTATGATTCAACATATACTGTCTTAGTCGGCGAGCAACCTAAGCCAAAGCATAGCAAGCTTTCTCGAGCTGGGAGTATCTTGTTTCACAGTCGGTACCTTTTGCTAAGGTAGTATATTGCATGCTCTTTTCGACCAGACTCGTCATGTTGCCCCAACACACACCCTATTGAATTTTCTAACACGGTCAAATACATGATTAGAGGTCTTCCTTCAACTGGTGGCATCAGATTTATAGGTTCTTGGAGATGCTTCTTGATTTTGTAAAACAGCTTCTTGACATTCATCATTCCATATCATCTCTTGATTTTTCCAGCGAAAACCTTTACATAGTCACGTAACATCCGACCCAATCTTTCTTTGACACTGTTTTCCAAGCCTGCTCCTATTTTGACTTCTTTCTTGTCTACTTCAGTACCCAGATTCACAACTTCGATTGGCTCTTCATGTGGCTGTATAGCTTTCTCTTCTTGTTGTAATAACCTAGCAAGCTCTACAGGTACTTCACAATCTTCATCCTTTCCATCTTCAGCTTGATAGATCGGATTCTCGAAATTATAATTGGCAATAGTAGAACTGTTATCAACAGGATCCAGAGTGGATGAGGATCTGCATTTTAGTGATGTGGGTGTGTGTAGGAACACATAGCTGATGAAAATAAAATAAAAGAAAAACAAAGAGCCCAATATTTACGAAAACGAAACGTCCATTGATTTTTATTGAATGAAGTATGCAAATGAAATGACATCCCGAAACAAGCATACCATTGTGCCCCGGGTAAGGCACAAGGCTTAAAAGTTTAATTGTTCAAACTTAAAAATAACGACACAGTAATAGTATTTACTCCTGACTAAAGGAGATAGGAATAACGTCTTCAGTCTTCCAATTGTTGAGCCCATCACCCACAGTAGGAAAAATCCAGTTATCCAGATTGTAGTCTTCATTATAGTCACCCACATCATTGATTTGATCTTTCATGTTCCCTGGATTGGTGATACGAACAGCACGAGCATGACGAACAACCTTCTGGGACTCTGCAGTGAAACCCAGACCAAACTTTTCAGACTTGTAAGGAATGTCGGGAAGCTGACCCCAAATAGTACAACCACCTTCTTCAACCACAGCTCTAGCATCTTTGAGGGAAGCCATTGTAGGAGGTACTCTGGTAACCACAGGAACTCTTTTAACCAAAGGAGGAGCTTCAGTAGCGGGAACGACCCAAGGAACTACTTCAAATGTATGGCAAGGAGTCTCAACATATTCACTTTCCACTTCAACATACTTAAATGTATTCACATGACTGACCATATATTCTTCCTCTCCATAAACAGTTACGATCTTTCCCTTCACTGGATATCTCAACTTCTGATGTAGAGTGGAGGTCACAGCACCTGCCCCATGGATCCAGGGGCGCCCAAGCAAACAAGAGTACGCAGGACGAATATCCATTACATAGAAGGTAGAATCGAAGACTTGAGAGCCTACTTTGATCGGGAGATCTATTTCTCCATGCACCACTCTTCTTGAACCATCAAAGGCTCTCACCACTATACTACTTGATCTTAACACAGCATCTTCAGGATTGAGCTTGTTCAGAACCTCTTTGGGAAGTACATTCAATGAAGAGCCATTGTCTATCAACACATGAGACAAGGTAGTGCCCCTACATTCAATGGAGATATGTAAAGCTCTGTTATGGTTTCTTTTGGCAGGAGTCAAGTCAGCATCAGAAAAACCTAACCCATTATCATAAGTCAGATGTGCAACACAATTTTCAAATTGATCCACAGAAATTTCATTTGGTACATGAGAAGTCCTTAAGAATTTGATCAAGGCTTTAGCATGAGCCTCAGAACACAGCAACAAAGACAACGTGGAAATTTTGGAGGGAGTATGCCCCAACTGGTCAACAATATCATAATCACTCTTACGAATGATCTTCAGCACTTCTTCCAGCTGTTTAGAGAGATTTTCAGCAGTCGGTGCTTCAGCTTGCACAGGTTCAACCACAGGACCTTTGCCTCGAGCATCAGTACTTGGCTCAGAAGTGGAGGTAGTAGTTGGAAGAACTGTATTTTTTTAGGTAGCTGGAGGAGAGAAAATTCTTCCACTTCTGGTGATCTTACTAGATCCAGCAATATTATCAACATCAAGGTTATCATCAGTAACAGGTGTATCAGTCAAAGGTTCCTGCTTAACACCATGGATATAAACATCAGAACCGTAATTCCAGGGTATAGCTTTATCAGAAGTATAAGGAATAGGGCCAGGAGTGGTAATAATCATGGGAGGCACTCTAACTTCAGCAACAGTCTTCAACTCATCTTGCCCCTTGGACAAGTTCAGAATCAACTCTTGGAATTGTGCATTCTGAGCCTGGAGATCTTTGACAGTCTGTTCAAGAGCCATTTTTGCTGAAATAAACAGCGAGAAGATAAGATACCTGTTCATAAGAAACCTGTGATGCAATAATATGGTATGTAGATGCTTATGCAATGTTTTCAAGGACTGTAGGATTTAAATTTGTTTAAACCACCAAAAAGTAAACTTTTATTAGTAATAAACTTGTTTGCCCCTTGGGCTTACAATAAAAATGAAATGAATACAAAAAATGGGGTTTTAAGTCTCCCATGGACGTTTCCTCTTTGTGTTGAGGTATGAGTTGAGATTCCGCTCCTCGTGAAGTTGTTTTGTTAGCTCCAGGATTCTTTCCTGACTTGCCTTGTAACGAGTCTCAAAAGTATCTCTTTGCTCCTTCAACTGGATCCAGGACCTCTGTAACTCTTCCATGTCAGTGGGCATGTCTGGATGAAGAATGATGTAAGAAGTATCTCCTTCAGCAACAGGCTCCATGGTAACTGGCAGGATAGCAGGATATGGCATCATAAGGCTCCATAGGAATAGTGTACTTGGGTTCCAGAGTCTTGCTGTCAACCTTGTTCACTTTACCCCATGCTCGTATGAACCTTTGACGGTAACCTTGAAGATCGTTGTCGTAGTCGAACACAATACCCTGAATAAGCATGTCATGAGGACCATCAGTCCGAGCGTAACCAAAATGACGTAGAGCTAAAGAAGGGTTGTAGGTAATGCCCCCTCTTATGCCAAGGAGTGGCACATTAGGGAACTTCCCACAACGGTCAATGATGGTAACATTCTCCATAGATCTAGAGCACCAATGAATATCTGAATGAGAAAGTGACATAATCCTCTTGGACCACCTGAACCCTTGTTCATTCTTCATCACTGATCGAGGAAGGTGAGAAATAAACCACCTAGATAATAAAGGTATGCAACACATCAGAGTTCCTCGTGCCTTCGTAGTACGAGTATGAAGAGAGTGTAAGATGTCTCCAAGTAATGTAGGCACTGGATTGCGAGTCAGAAATATGTTGATGGCGTGTACGTCTATGAACTGGTCTGGATTGGGGAACAGTACTAAGCCATAAATCAATAGGGCTAAGATCTCCTCAAAAGCATCATAACTCATAGCCTTCAGGAATACTTGAGCTTTCTCCACCAATACCTTAGCAAGAATACCCTTAACTCCACTCCTTGTTTCTAGGACAATGTCTGATTTCTTTAAATGTAAGGCTGCAACAATGACTTCAGGTTTAGGCTCTTTTTCCAAGCCTGTCAAGGGTTTCTGATCAAGAATAGGTAAACCCAGAAGCTTGGAGAACTCTTCCATTGTAGGAACCAGCTGATAGTCGGGAAATGTGAAGCAATGATGTTTAGGGTCAAAGAACTGAAACAGGACACTCATCATGTCTTCATTGAACCCTGAAGTGACTAGATCCAGTAGGTGACCATGCCTCTTGATGAACTGGGAGTTTTCAGAAACTTGAGAGACCAATTCCTTAAGCTTAGGAGGTATTCCTACAAAGCTGATCTGAATAGTATTCCTACGAGCAGAAGCCATGACCTGCAATAAAGATAAATCCTTTGGTCCTTGAAATGGTTAGTGAAAATGCTATGCTTATGATGCATGATGATGCTATGATGTTATGCTCAATCACAAACATGTGGCACACACAAACAAGTCACACAATAGCCCTAGGTTTGAAGGCTTGCATTAGGTTTAAAGGTAAGTACCCTCCCCTGAAGTTTAGTTGATTCATCCTGTCCTACAAAAGTAACCAGGTTCTAAGGGATCTCAAAATCATTGATCCTTCACAAGGGTGGTTGTTCAGTAGGCAACTTACTTGCCAACCAAAACCCTCCAAGTTTAGGATCTCAATGAGTGTAGTATCGAGTATCACCAACTTCAGTCTTCACCAAAGCCGGTTATCTCACTACTTTCTAAAGGCCAAGATGGGATGACTAGGGTTCTAAAAGTCAGTTAGTGTATTGACAACATATGGCAGCCTCATATTATCCTCAACTTGCTTAAGGAACATAAGCACCAACCAAGAAGTCACACTAACTATGGCCACCAGATCAACCATATCGATATACGCCGTACAGTTTCCTTGGTCTATTGCCATTTACCTAAGGTACACTAGATCCGGGTTAGGGTCTTTCACACATAAGAGCACCCAACAGATAAGTATAAAGCAAACAAGGCAAACAATTTTAAAGTGATCTAATTCCTAAGGGTACCCCTCTTTTATCAAATGTCCCCAGCAGAGTCGCCAGTTCTGTAACACGGTGGGAGAACTGACTTTAGTTAAATGTTGCGGAAAGCAAGAGTCGCCACCGACTTTTATTTTATCCAAAAGGAAAGGACATAAAAGAACAGGAAAGACCTTAAAAAGATTTTGAGTTCGGGGGGTAGGTTATACAAAGGGAAGGTATTAGCACCCTTTATATCCATGGTTATCCATGGGCTCTTAGTTACTTAGCTCACTTTGTTTGTTTGCAAGAGTGTAGTGTGTGATTAGAAAAATTTCTTTAAGTACTTTGTAATGACCCTCGTATGGGTGTATACAAAGCCTAGTTTAGAAATTGTGAGGTGTAAAAGTAATTTCGAAAAGTGTGAGCAAGTAACTATGAGATACCTACCCTAGATTAAGTCTTTCGTGTTCTCGTATATTCTTTCAATGGTAAGACTGTCCCTATTATTAAGGAATAGGTAGTCATTACGTTGGATGTGTTTAAGGGACGGACGTAGGGTCATCGTATGGTTAATGAAGGCAACATAAGGGGTGTCTTTAGCAACTCGTAGGGACTATCATCATATTTACCGAAGGGACAAGATCATTATATCATAGGCAACCTCGTAGGGACTTGATCTTTTAAGTTTATAGGGACTTGATGATTTTTCTGTTTGAAGGGACTTTGCTTAAGACACCCCTATTTTCGAGGGACTTGACCATTTAAAGAAGGCAACCAAGAGGAATACCCTAGGAAGTACAGATGGCGATCAAAGATCGACTGACGTGTGTGAGTGTTATTTTTCAGATATTTGTCTTGAATTTAATTTTCTAAGTTCAATTATTTACAGTTAGTTTTTTTCACTCCCTAAATTACTAACCACGCAATAAATATTTCCAAAAATAAAAGCAAGAAAAATAAATTCCTAAACTATTACATGGCTATGGGACAGATACATAATAATCAGGCGAGAAAGAATAAATTTACAACCTATACATTTGTTCCTAATATTATAAATAAAACAAAATTAAAATAAGGAAAATAATGAAGCAAAAATAGAATAGATAAAAGCAAATAATAATAAAATAATAAATAAACAATGGTAATAAAGCAATAATAAAATAACAATAATAATAAAGTGATAATAAAAAGGTTAGAATTTTAAAAGAAATTATTTTAGGTTAAACAAGTTAGATTTTTTTAAGAAGTTATTAGAAAAATATGAGTTTAAAATAAATTAGTAATAATAAAAGAATTTAAAATACATTAATGTACAAATTATAAAATAAAAGAGTTATATGAAAAATATTAAGTTAGTTATTTACAAAATAAATAAAGATTATAGAAAATATCAAATTATTAGATTAATAGGTTTATTATTATTATTCAATTAGAAAAATGGTCAATTAGATTTTATTTACAAAATATATAAGGATTTATTATTATAAGTAAGTAACAAAAAAAAGTTATTAAAATAGTTAGTATTTATTATTTATTTACAAAAATATAAAGGTTATAGAAAAATATTGAATAATTAATTTAGTAGGTTTTCACGCCCTACATTACTAAACCACGCAGTTAATATAGGATCAATGGCAGGAATTTAAATGGCAGAAAAATGAATGGCAGAAAAATAAAATGGCAGAAAATAAATGGCAGAAAATAAAATCCTAATTATTACAACGCTTTGGTGCAGTTACATAATAAAGATGGCGAAAAGTTAAACTGAAAATATTACAAGTTAAAACTTAAAATATTACAAGGGCGAAGCAGTTACAGTGTATGAATAACATAAATAAGAGTGAAAATAGGAAATAATAATAAGGTTTGTTAAGGTTTAAGAAAAGGTTTATGGTTTAGAGGAAACAACACGGTTAAAGTTTTAGGTTTGAAATTTAGAGTTTGTGACGAAATTGTCAGGGTTTAGGAAAAATCAGGGTAGTTAGTTATGAAAAAAATGTGCAGATCTAAATATATGTATATAAAAAAAATATGAATTAAAAAAAAACAACGGCGTTGCTAGCGCAAAATTGCGATCATCGCAACTGGATCGGATAACACAAATGTCACGCCTCATACACGTATATGTGAAAACGGCGTATTGACACAATCCGATCCGAAAACATAATCAAATTATAACATAAAATAGAAATATATATATATTTAACACACTAGTTACATATATGAACATGTATTTGAAACACAGTAACAAATATATCAACAAAATAGATAAAGTATATATCATATATAAACTATTACCAAACTGTGTGTACGATAGTATAGATCAGCCACTCTCAGTTTCTCTTTTTTTGTTCTGTCTTTTGGTCTCTCTCTTGCAGTCATGCTAGTAATATATATAGGAACAAATTAGGTTAATGATAATGGGCCTAAGTTTATTTTGAAACCCAATATTAAATTAAAAACTGAATAAAGTTAAATAATTAAAATAGTTAAAATTAAAATAAAAACTAATTAACCTATTTATTTATTCTAGACCCAATATAATAATAAATAGACTAAAAAAAATAAAAGTCGGGCACCAAAATGCTCGAAAAAATAAAATGAACACGTTAAAATAATCAGCGCGAAATAAATGACTCGGAAAAATACAGCGTTTGGTCGGATTTTGAAATAAAAATTATGACCGTTTAAACTGCTCAGACTGATCAACATATGACCAAAAATAGTCGTAAAAATATTTTTAGCATGTCAAATTAAACCACGTGAACCGCAGATTAATGTTACCGACATTTGCAAACTTAAACTTGACATTTTTTCGTTGACTAATTTTAGGCACAGTTAAAAAGGTAATTTGACCAGTCTGTTTGTAAATTCCGAGAAATTATTCCGGCTAATATTAAGACAGAAAAAAATGTTATGCTATGAAGATGATGCAAATGAATGTGAAACAAAAAATTGGTTAGAGTTAAAAATAGAGGGCAAATTTTGGGGTGCAACAGCTGTATGTACCACTCCAATGATGCTCCACTTAGCGAATTGTCGCAACGCGAAAAACAACCGGCAGAAAAAAACAAGTTTACAGAGCCGCCACCGACGCTATTCATCCTATGACGGAAAAGGAGCGCAG